>NC_143021.1:86738489-87074739 GCF_055824585.1 Amblyomma mixtum
ATGGGCGTCTATGGAGCCTTAGCTACCATGGTATATCTACCTTGCCGCCGCCGCAGCCGCGCGCTCTTCATCGCCTCTCTTTCCTCGTTGCTTTCGCAATCCTCCAGGCTTAACCAGAGCTAAACCAGTGCCAATATTTTTCGCGTGAAAGTACAGGAAATGCACGTATAAAACAGTGCTGAAATTTCTCAAGGCCTTTTCACTGTGTAGTGATTTTTAAGCGTACATCGGTTCTGTGGTTTCGTGCGTCTGCTCTGTTATCAGTGCTTGTGTGAATAATATTTAACTCGGACGCACTTCAACATTTCGCGGAAATGTCGAACATTTTAATAGTAGTGTGGAATACCTACGGGGCTGCTGAAGGTTATGTACAGAACACTTCGATTTTCTTCCCTTGCCTTGCCTTACTTTATCTTTCAATGGACGTTAACACAGCGTTTGCTTTGCGAGTGACCACCGGTGCCAGACTAGTTCACTTGCCCAACGGCCACATTGGGCCTTCCCGTGCAGGCACCCGAACATCCTGTGCCTATACAACTGGTTTCATGACGACAGCCGTGTCTACCTCATCCTGGAGTACGCACCCCAGGGGGCGCTGTACCCCCGTCTTCGTGACGCTGGGCGATTCACCGACCAGCAAGCAGCCACGGTGAGTGCCCCCTCTTCTTCTCACCCATGCCTCACCCCCACGTCTGCCGTCACCACAGCTTTCAGTGATGCCAAAACCCCTCCCCTGACGCTGTGACAAAAGCGCTGTGCCTCTGGGCAGAAGCCAGTAGTCTGATATCCAGGGCTGGTCACTGATGGCGGGTGGTTCTTCTGAAGAAATTAGTTTTACGTTGAGGAACCGGTGAAGGAAGGGGTATTGAACAATGTGGTTGTTGGGGAGCAACAATGTTCACGATTAAAAAAGGCTTAAAGGCAGATTAGGGCAGAGACGTAATAGGCCAAATTAAACGATGAGGCTGAGGAGGAAAGCTGACAACATATAGCTTCCGGTTCATGCAGCTAATTCTTACGACCCCCATGTTCTGGAGTGGAGCTGATCTTCAGAGAAAGTAGTGATTTTAGGGGTGTGCGGTTGGTATTTTCTCACGCCCGAACCAAATTCGAATCGACAGATAATTATTACTAATATTCTATGCTGATGTCAACATCCTTACAAAACCAATAACCGTGTGAAAGAGCGAACAGCTCTAGCGGCGGTGCTGCGAAACAGCGCTACACATTATGGAGTTTCAGCTGCAGCTGCCAAGAGACGCAAGGTTGATCTCCAAAAGGAGGGCGCAGCACGAAATCAATGTAATAACTCTATGACCGTCATGTTATACGTAAAAGAAAATTGCTGCATCTGTGGCGATCATGTTATAGGTATAAGAAAGTTACTGCTCTGCTGATGATGAAAGGGATTAAATTATCGCCGCATCTCCGTCGAGGAGAGCGGTGAAAGCTGTATGAGCCACGACCTCTGAGATCGGGCATCGAGGCACGGTCTGCTAAAACTGCCTGTGCCCTGTCGCGTTGTCCAGCCTTGTTGCCCAGGTATGAGGAATATAATACAGCTGTTGTGTACTTTCCTATTGGGGAATATCGGCAAATACAACTGATGTGTCTTACCAGTAGTCACCTATAGGGCAGAAACGTGGAAGCTAACGAAGAGGGTTCAGCGTAAGTTGAAGACAACGCAGTGAGCTATGGAAAGAAAAATGACACGTGTAACGCGAGACCGGAAGCGGGGAGAGTGGGTGAGGGAAAAAACGCGGCTTAATGATATGATAGCCGGAATCAAGAGACAGATATGGGCTTGGGCAGGGAACGTAATGCGAAAGCAAGACAACCGCTGGTCCTTAAAGGTAGCGGAGTGGATTCCATGAAAACGCAAGCGTGGCGGGGGGGGGGGGCGGAAGAAAGTTAGGTGGGTGGATAAGACTGAGATGATTTCGGGGATACGGTGGCCGGAACAGGCTTGGAAGGGTTCGTTGTAGAGACATGGGGGAGGCCTTTGAGTGGGCCGGTCAGGTTGGTGGTGGTGATGATGATGATGATGATAATGGGCAATATGAACGCCGCCACACGAATGGACCGGATCGCTGCGCTAAAGCCTCAGTATCGGGCTGTCCGGTCTCGGCAGCATACTGTGGGGCGGAAGGCTTTAGTTTTGTGTAACAAATAAAATTAGAAAGTTTGGACCAAAGAATTCGTATTTTCGGCTCTTATAGCTTGGAGTGATTTGGAAAACTCCTGCATTTTTTCCTGCGTTGTTGGTTTTTTCGTTAATCATTTCTGTTTCAGTAGAGATTAGTGAAGGCGAAAGGGCTGGAATTTTCCATGTGCTACTCGCTACGCTTGTATTTCAAGCAGGAATTAGATGCTTGAAGAGATGGGCGCCATCACCATCTAAAAGTTACGTGATAAAAGAAAAAGCTAAGAATTAAATACGGAGCTTTATTCAATCATAATGGACTCCTTAATAGAAGCTCCGAGACATTGAGCATGTAATTGACTAGAATAAACTCCTACTTCGTACTTACACGACTCATGAGAATATCGCTGTACATGACTACCATATATACTCCCGAACTGGTCGATCAGTCGCATATTGTCGACCCCTTGCACGATTGATTGATGTAGTTGCTTTTGTTACAAAGCGCGCCCACCTTCTGCCCAATACAGTACGCCTACCAGCTGTGCCAGGCCCTCAAGGTCTGCCACAGCCAAAGGGTGATGCACCGGGACATCAAGCCGGAGAACTTACTCCTTGGCTTCAACGGCGAGATCAAGATCGCCGACTTTGGCTGGTCCGTGCACTCGCCCTCTTTCAGGTGGGAACACCGGCTAACTTTCACTTGGCATGCTCGATTGCCTGCAGACGCTATACACGTTGACAGTGCTGTGGTGCTTTTTTTCTTTATATCGGCCTTGTATGCTTGTACGGGGTGCGCCGTATTTATCTGGCCGCGTTGTAAAAAATTATCCTCCACAAACTAGTGGACCATTTGGGCTCAGGACCAGACCACAGGGTAGCTTACGATAGTCTGCGTTTTCCGATAAATAACGTCACATCAGAACTTACCTGAATATACTGGAATCGGCGAAAACCTGCAGTATTTTGCACAGAGAATTTTCGTCGAGGCGAGTGGAATAGCCAATTTGAGCAGCGGCACCATCTGGGGTACTGTGAGACCTGCCCCTGCTCAATGCAGGGTCATTGGTTTTCTCGAAGTTCGCCAGATGGAGCAGCCTCTCATATCGGCTATTCCGCTCGCCTCGACGAAAATTCTATGCGCAGACGAATGCAGTTCTTCGCCAACTCCTGTCAGTTCCGATGTTAAATTATTTATCGGAAAACGCAGACTGTCATAAGCTGCGCTGTGGTGTGTGCTTAAGACAAAAAAAGCCAGCAGTTTCCGCAGGACAAATTTTTGCAACCCGGACAGATAAATACAGAACACCCTACATACAGCTGTTCTGTATGAACGAACTAGACAGAGGTGTAGGGCTAAATTCAAAAACTATACTGTTTCCTTTTTTTAGTGTTTGAAAGTTTTGTGACCAAAGGGTTCGGCAAATGTAAATTGTCCTATTATAGGAGCTGCGCAGACAAGGATAGGGGAGATAGGGGCCCGTTATGACATGCATGCCGGCAAACAGTCACTCAAACCAGGAAGCATAAGGTATCTTTTTTAACTTGTGGCATCCTTCAATTTGAGATTAATATGGTATATTTCAAATATAATTGATTAGAAAGCAGAAGAAACTACTTACAGCCAGTGCTATCCAAACCCACGACCTTTGAATTTCGTGTCCGGTGCTCTATCGACTAAACGAAGGCGACGGCTGTCCAATCTTCTTTTTTCGTGGGTATTAATTTGCAGTGTAACCGAACCTTGAGGGTAGGGTGCCTCGATGCTAGCGCCGCCGTTCAGGGTGGTGCCATCCTTTGACCGCTCCAACGCCGCCTCTCTCTGCCTGAGGCGCCATTTTGAATCACAGCGGTCGGTCGGGCTGGTCTCAGTTGCTTGGTGCAAGCAGCTGAGCTTCCGTTTTTCGAGGACCAGTGGCTGCGGACGATCGCTGGTGGCTTTATTTGTTTGACAGGGCTCTACCGCATGACCGATGGGCTTCTCAATTCCACCGAGGCAGCATGACGGGTTGTTGTGTGCCAATGTGCGCCGGGTCAACGCGCAAAGGTCTACGCTGTTTTCGCTTCCCCCGAGACTCCGAGCGAAGGAAAAACTGGGAAGCTTAAGTAAAGCGGGATCAGCGCTAGAAGTACATTGCTTTAAATGTTACACCTCACTGTTCTTTTTTACTGCTCTGTCTCGTTCTGCTATTTCGTGGTTTGCATTTTTTTTTCATACTTTGTTTTCATGTTTGCGGCGAAGGTTACACCACAATGTGCACAACATCGTTTTTTCCCTATGTCTTGTTGACCTATTTCGTGGTTTGAACCTTTTTTCATGCTTTGCTTTTATGTTTTCCTTTAAGGTTACACCCCACGGTACATGCCCCACTTTTCTGCCCCAATGTCTTGCTTACTTATATTTTAGTTCCTGTTTTTTTCATGACCTACAATTACAGTTGGCATTAAATGAATAATTTACATTGTCTTTTGTTTTGTTCTCTGTACCATCTGTAAGAGCGGAGGCTGAAAAGCTATGTTACATATTTGTCTTCATGAGTAGTGAAGATCAACTTTTAGGTAGGAGTTATTTTTCGAACAGCCTAACCCAACAGCCCACAATTTTGTAGACAATAGGAAATACACGCAGAGCCAACGTTAAAAACCGCATTTTTTTAACGAGAACCTCTATGGTCGATTTTTTTCGAAAATCGTGACTTTTCAATGTCGATTAATTCGATCTCGAATTTAAAATTTTCAGAATTACTGCAATTTTTTAATGTCTAAAATCCAACCTTTTTTGAGCAAGTTTACATGGATGGTTTTTAATGTATACCGATTGGCTTTAATAAAATAAATATGAAAAATTATGTGTAGAATTATATTTCCGAAACTGAGGAATCGCAGGAGAACAACCGGTGCGTATGTCCATGGCGCAAGCGCAGTGTCCATGCGAGCGCACGCAAGAACAATCGGTGGTTGTGCGCCCCTCATAAAAATGAAACGAGTGAGAAACTCCCAGCAATCCTTTATGCTATCGCCAACGAGGGGCGATTCGTTTTCTTAGGCCTCGGGAAAGAAAACGCCGGAGCAGTGGCAACGTCGGCACACGGCGGCATCATTTGTATATACCAACGCCCGCCCCAGAAGCAGATGTAATTGCGCCCTTGTGAGCAATAAACGGGCGAGCAACTCGCAGTTACCCTTTGAAAGATTAGAAAGCTGACAGACACCAGTTTTTGCTAGCAGAAGAAACGGAAGCAGCCCGCGCGACGATAGCGAAACCAGCCGCAGTGCTCGGGCGGCTGACGACACGCGGGCGTGAACAGAACGTGGGAATTAAAATCCAAAATATCGTGGAAAAAACAGAGGCAGCAATTTCTTCTATCCGCATGGAGCAGCAGCACCTGCCCGGCAACAGATCTTTAAAATATTAGCGCGTTTTTCAAACCAACAGACGGAACAGTAAATGTTCAACCTTGACCACCTGGGGCTGTAAAATTAAGTCATGCAATTACGTCTTCGACCCGCGGATGTTAAAATGGCTATTATGAGTGAAAAGATACGCAGTGCGATGTTGATGAAAAAGACTGTTCTAGTCAAAAGCACTCTCACGCCCGCCGAGAGTGAGTGGCGCCGTTACACACGCTAGCGCAGCTGATCCCGTGTGATTCAATATGGCGGCGCCCGCGATGTTGTCTCCACCCTGAACGGCGGCGCTGGCATCGAGGCACCCTACTTGAGGGTGTTCATCAGCGCCATCCTCGTCCATAGCGGCGGACGTAGAACGTCCTGCATTACCGCGAGTGCCACGGAGGAACGTGATCGAACGGTGAGGGCGTAAGGGAAGTCGAGGCCATCGTTAGCTATTGAGCAGACGAGGGAAGGCAAAAAAGGGCTTGTTATCACATAAATGACGAAGCCGACAGTCAGTGAAACCGAGGAGCATAGGGGATGTTTTCATTATAGGCATATCATCATAAATAATCCGCTTCTAGTAAGTGCAGCTTCGCCCTTCGCCCCTGGGTTAGCCTCAGTGCAACTAATTCAGGCCTTACACACACCTGCTATCGCGTCACGACTCACCATGCTGAAACAAGAGAACAAAAGTGACTCGAACTACTTTCGAGCGATAGTCAGTGACTGCAAAAAGCTGCAAAACCGCCTCAGAGCAGCAGCTAGCTAAATGTTTGTTGATAACTGGTAAGCACATGACTAGCAATAGCGAGCGGTTGATTGCTTCTTAGTGCACGCTGGAAATATACGCATGTTGAATCTTGCAATGTTGCCTGCAGGCGACGGACAGTGTGCGGCACATTGGAGTACATGCCACCGGAAATGATCACGGGCGCCGAATACAACGAGAAGGTGGACCACTGGTGTCTGGGCGTCGTTATCTACGAGATGGTGGTGGGCACTCTACCCTTTGAGTCGGATTCAGAAGAGCGCATATGGGTGGCCGAGATTGAGTTCCCGCACCATGTCGGTGCCGATGCTCGTGACATCATCGGGAAGGTTAGCAGCACGCATTTCGTGAAATAGTGTACCGCTGGTGGCTGCAGGTTGCATCCAAGCCTGTCAGTGAAGCATACGTGTTGCATTTGATATGCCTGCCCGCACTGCAGATATACACTGCCACCACAGCCCAGTTCTTTTCTCTTCATATTTGAGCCGCACCTTTTGTCTAGCAAAGTTTGCATATTGCACTTAAAGAGGCCTGTGCTCCTATTGTTTTCTTCTTCAGAAGCAGCGAATCTTTGTATTAACTGCGCTTATTTTCAAATCAAATCTTTATTTCCATCGGTGCCACAGATGGAGGGCTACGGAAAAAAAGCTGCCACTTGGCAACTTGACGAGTCCGCAGCCCCAAATATAAGGCAGCGTGTAGACAGCACCAGATAATGAAAAAACAATAAACAAATCAAGACACTTCATCAGTGCAGAACAAAGGAAAAAAGTCCTGAGCTAGGTAAAACAAACATCAGAATAGATAAAATCAGGTTAGTCAATCGGCAAACATGTCTCTAATATTATAGAAATATATTCAGCTTTTGATAGACAATGTTAGATAAACTGGCAGGTATAGGTAGGTTAGGTTAAGATAAGGTAGGTAGGCAGTATAGGACATGTTAGGCTTGGTAAGGTATCTAGCGCAAGGTAGGGTTGGACAGTTCAGGGCGCGGTAGTGTAGGCAGGTTAATTAGGGTAAGTACAGTGGTGAGCAGCCTTGTCTAGAGCGCTTGAGCAGTGCGCACTTGGTAACAAAAACCGAAATTAGAGAGCAGCCCCTCATTACAGGGCAAAGTTTTCGTGCCTGATTTGTTTACGAGGCTATCTGGCGCTACTTCCGTGCAAGCGTTGCAGCTGGACCCTAGAGGCTGCCACAAAATCTGGATTTGTTTGCAAGGAAGTGCACCGCCCGAGCCATCTAGACAAGGCTGCTCACCACTGTACACTAGTTAAGGGGAAGTAAAGGTGGATAATATACGAAAAGGTATTTAGGCTAGGGTGCGATGCCTAATGATTGCTAAGAAAAAATAGGTGTGTAAAGTAGGGAGATGGACATGCTGTTTAAATTTATGCCAAGGGCTGCAACATGTTCTCTTATTGTCGCAGCTGGTCCAGAAACGTCCGGTAGACCGTATTTCCCTGGATGAGGTGCTGGCCCACCCGTGGATTACGAAGAATGCGGACACCACAGTAGTGTGCACAACATTCTGAAAAGAACCTTGCAGGCACCGTTCATTGCGTTCACTTGGCATTCTGATTTTTTGGTGCACTTTCGAAGAGGCATATCAAATTCCTTGCATCGGTTTAGGTGTTTGGGTTTCGTGTTTTGTTGCGCATTTACAATGTAAGTACATTGTACAGCATATATAGGACATTTATTGGGTAAATTTTTACTTAATTTTGTACAGCACGTTTTATTCACAAAGTAACGAACATTCACTTGCATTGTTTACCGTGAAGCTTGGAGACATTTAGTTCTCAGAACGCTAATTATATTTTAAATTTAATGCCAAAACTGTTTTATCGTATCACATCCCGTAGTGAGTGAAAAACATTTATTGTCCAACAGAATGAGACTACCTCACCCAGAGCCCCCCTGTCCCATACCCTCAGTTGAGGGAGGAGGATCAGGAGAGATCCGGCCGCATGGGGTAGTTGCGTCAGATGCTGGCCGGGATCTCCTGTATCCCGGCGGCCTCTTCAACCAGTCGGACGGCGGTGAGCTGGAGCTCAGGGTCCGAGCTCCGGAGCAAGGTCTCCCAGGCGTCTCTACTATTAATGTTCTTCGCCCTGCCTGGGGATTGGCTACACTCCCATATTATGTGGTCGAGGGACCCTCTCGCTCCGCACTTCTTGCACTTATCGTCTTCTATTTCAGGAATTATATGTTTGCATAGAATTGGGTGTGGGTAGACATCTGTTTGTAGACGCCTCCACGCCACCGCCTGTTGATTGTTGAGTGTTATGCTAGACGGGGGAAGTACCTGCGATGTTGTCTATAATATTCTGTAACTTCCTGACAGGAAATTAGTCGCCCTTCTCTCCCGTGATCTACGAGCGGTGGACCGTCGTGTGAAGCTCGGTGGTAGAGATCTCGAGCCACCTCGTGGGCCGCCTGGTTGCCACGGACAGATTCGTGCGCGGGGGTCCAGATTACATTGATTGTTCTATTCAATGTCGCTTGTCTTAAAATTTTGGCAGCGAGGGGAGAGACTCTCCCTCTACTAAAATTTTGGACTGCAGCTTTGCTGTCGCTTATGACGTATTTAGCTTTGGAACCGACACAAGCTAGTGCTATTGCGACCTCCTCCGCCGTCTCAGTGTTTGTCCCTAAGACGGTTGCGGCCGTAATGAGGCTACCCGCTCCGTTCACCACCGCGACGGTCGTGTACTGACTATGTATATCACCCGCTGCGTCTATGTAGGCGACCTCCTCCTCAGGCTTGTCACCGTAGATGCGGACTATCACCTGTGCCCGTTTTTGTCTTCTTTCCTTGTTTATTTCTGGGTGCATGTTCTTGGGTAAGGGGGAATCCTGAGATTGCTCCTAATCTCCATGTCGATATCCTCCCTCTGTCTAGCTCCCCTATCTGTTTTGAGTCCGACTTTGGCTAGTGTGGCTCTTCCGGCATGTGTTATGCTGAGTCTCTCTAGCTGTGATGTATGGACTGCTTCTGCGAGCTCTGTAAGCGTGTTATGTATGCCCAGTGATAGGAGTTTTTCCGAGGATGTGCACATGGGCAGGCCTAGAGCTTTCTTGACGCACTTCCTTATGAGAGCGTCGATCTTGTTCCTCTCTGCTGCTTTGAGATTTAGGTACGGCCTAGCGTAGCTGACTCTACTTATTATGAAAGCTTGTATGAGCCTAAGTAGGTTTTTTTCTTTAAGACAGCCTCTTTTGCTCGAGACACGTTTGATGAGATTGAGGGTCTGCATCACGTGGCTCTCAAGCTTTTTGATGGTTGTCATGTTTTTTCCATTTGATTGCATATAAAGGCCTAGGATTCTGATTGTGTCCACTTTGGGCACCTCCTTTCCTCCTACAGAAATCTGAATTTCCGAGGGTGGTTTGTTCCTCAGAGCCTTATCGTTATGTATGAATATTTCAGATTTTTCGGGCGAACATTCTAAGCCCCTTTCTTCTGCATACATCGAAATTATATTGGCAGCTGCCTGTAGGGTTTGGTTAATCTCTGCATCACTTCCTCGGTTGATACATAGATTAATGTCGTCCGCATACAGGCTATATTCTAAGTTTGGGTTGCCAATTTTCTCAAGTTCGCCCGGGAGTTCTCTCATGGCCATGTTAAAGAGAATGGGTGATAGCACCGACCCTTGAGGGGTTCCCTTGCTTCCCAGCTTTATTTCTCCGGATTTAATCTCCTGGAAGCTTATGTTCGCAGTTCTATCTGTGAGGAAGTCACTTATGTAGCGATAGGTTTTGTGGCCTACTCCGGCGTGGCTGAGTCCTTTCAATATTGCCTCATGTTTGACGTTATCAAATGCCTTTTTGAGATCGAGACCTAGGATAACCTTTGCATCCTTGGTTCTGGCGTCAATGATATCATGTTTTAATCGCAGCATGACATCTTGTGTGCTGAGATGTCGGAATCCATACATCTCATCTGGCCACTTCCTATTCTTTTCCGTGTAATTCGATATTCTGGTTTGGACGACATGCTCCATTAGTTTTCCTACGCACGATGTGAGGGATATAGGTCGGAGGTTCCCTATCTGCGGCTGCTTCCCAGGCTTAGGTATTAGGACCACGGTGGCCGTTTTCCATTGCGGGGGAATCTCGCCCTTCTCCCAGCACTCCTGCATGTAACCTGTGAGGGCCTTTATGGAGTTGTGGTCGAGGTTCCTTAACATTGTGTTCGTAATCCCGTGTGGACCAGGAGCCGATCTGGTTTTGAGTCTGACTATTTCAGCCCTTACCTCGGCTACCGTAATGGGCGCGTCCAGGGCCTCGTTCGGGGCTCCTTCATAATCGGGAAGCCGGCGTTTATTTGTATCTCCTATGTAGGTTTCAGCTAGTTTGCGTATGAAGCTTTCGTCATCGTATTCCCCACACGCGTGTCTAACTTTGGTCATTGTAACTTTTGCTTGGGTCTTGGATTTTTTGGGGTCTATGAGATGCCTAAGAATGTTCCACGTCTGGGGGAGATTCATGCTCCTCTCCATTTCGTTGCATTTGCTATTCCAATTTTGTTGGCACAGTTTAAACGCGTAATCCTCTATTTATTTATTATGCCGCGCCAATCTTCTTTTGAGATTGCGGTTGTTCCTGCCCTGTTTCTTTAGTCGGCGCTCCATGCCTTGTTTGGCTTCCCACATGTGTAGGAGTCGGCTGTCCGCTATCTCGGGGGCTTTTTCCCCGTCTAGCACTTTGGTTACCTTTCTGGCATCCTTCTTAACTGCTTCGCACTACTCTCCGATATTATTTATGACTGTCTCGTCTCTGTTTCCTCTGAGCTCCCTAAAGTGGTCCCACTCTGTGATCGTCGTAGGGGTTTGTTTCTTGCCTATTGGTTTGTTCTTGGTTCTTATCTCTGTTGCTATGACATAGTGATCGCTGCCTAAGTTCTGTTCCGTGTTAATCCATTTCGCCGTTCCTACGTTTCTAAGGAGGGTTAAATCCGGTGAAGTGTCCACGCTGACGCTATTTCCGGCTCGTGCGGGGTGCTCCGGATCTGTTAGTATCGTAAGTCCCAGGTTGTGTATATCCTCCCATAATTGTCTCCCTTTTGGGTCTTCTTTCAGGTACCCCCATTCCGGGTGATGGGCGTTGAAGTCGCCTACTATGACTAGGGGTTGGTTTTCGGCTATTTTAAGTGCTTTGTTAATTATCGCCCTAAACCTAACCTTCCTCTGTTTGGGTGGGCTGTATATGTTCAAGAGAAAAGTGTTTGATTCTCCCTTCTTTCCTGTTAAAATTTTCACGAAGACGTTTTCGATTACGTTGTCTTCTAGATCATGCTCTATTGTTGCTACGTTTCTCTTGACTAATGTTGATACCCTTGATTTGTCTCCCCTATTGCTATGGAAAACCTAATAACCCTGCAGTTTAGCCGGACCGCCGGTCTCTTGCAGCGCAACTGCCAGCGGGGCTGTATCGAGCATCGACAAGGCGCTTTGTAGCACCGGCCGCTTGCGTCGGTATCCGCGACAGTTCCACTGCCAAATTTGGGTACTACTGCATGATTTGTCCATTGCTAAGCTTGACGATATTCTCAACCATAGCGAGCCGTGCATGTATGACGGTATTTTCCCCCTTTAGCTGCTGAAGTGCCTCAGTTATTAAATGGAAATGGTTCTGCATTTGGTTCTGGATTTGGTTAGCAAAATCCTCTAGTTTCCTATCCCTTTCCTTTGCGAAATTTTTCAAATGTCTGTCTATTTTGGCTTCTAGCTTGTTTAGCGTTTCGTCCACAGTCAGGTCTGAGTTGCTCTCTTCCCTTATTCTGCGCTTGGATGGGGGCGGGACGGCACCCTCGACCACCATGTTACTTTTGCTCTCCTGGCTATTATTTAGTGAGGTTTGTGCTTTAGCTGCTACCAAGGATGGTGTCCCTGTTTGGGGAGTGCTTACAACTGCCGTTGGCTTAGCGTCTGCTGTAGTCAGGGCTCTTTTTAGATTTTGTATCTCCCTCTTAAGACTGGAGATCGTATCACTCATATATTTAACGATATTCGTTAGTCTTTCTATTTCCTCATCTTTCTTATTATTGCTGGCATCGCTCTGGGAGACCATGTTCGCAAAACTCACCCCTTTGCTTTCGCCGCCCCAGGCCGTTGATCCTCCCCGGGCCCGGCTGGAGGTCCGGTCTCTCGAGCTCGAACGTCTCCTGGATCTGCTTCTTCCTCTGGAGGCGCTCCGTCCCCGGGAAGTTTGTCGTTGTTCTCCTCCTAGCCTCGGAAAGGAGTTGCCTCGAACTGTATATCCGCTCCCCTCGCTGCATGGTTTAGTGCGCGGGCGGCTCTGGTGCACCTGTGACTGTTGCGGTCGGTCGCTGGCTCCTGCCGCGGCCTCCTCTTCTCTCATTTCCTTCTCCCAGTATCTTTTCTTGACCTCGTACGGTGGGCGATGCATTAGCTTGCATTTGCTGTCTCCGAGTATGTGGTCTCTGCCGCAGAGTTGGCATTTCGGCGTGCAGGAGTGGTTTTCGGAAGGGTTCTCCTGCCCGCAGCCACGGCATTTGACGTTTTTTGGGTCCGGACATACGTCATTCCGGTGACCGAGTCGGCCACAGGCTATGCAGACTTCATATTTCTTCCGGTATAGGTAGCATCTGTGTGGGGCCCATCCTAGGATGACCGTTCTTGGTACTATGGTTTCTTTGAAAAGAATTAGTATTTATGTGGAGTCCTTCCCTAATCTTCTGACCCCGATGATTTCGGGGTTCGCCTTGTGTCTTAGCATTCTCATGATGTCTTCTTGCGTGAATTCTCCATCGACGCCGTGTACCACCCCCTTGAAGCAGTCATCTGGCGTGGCCACGTAGGCGAAAACCGCGATGTCTTCTTCTCCAAGCTTGATTCGGCTCATGCTGGCGTATTTCAGTTTTCTCTCTCCGCTCGTGGTGACGATGAGGATTGAATGTTGTTTCCTGTTGGGAATGACAACGTCTTCCTCGCCTACTTCGTTGGTATTTATACCCGCTGACGCTATGATGACGTTGGTCAGGTATGCGATTCCACGTTTGAGGTGCTTGTCAAGGCCTCCGCCAGGGCGGATGATAATCTTCTCTGCTCCCTCTGAAATTCTAGTGTGTTGTTTTTCGACCGACATGGCCGCCAATCTTCTCCCGGCTTGCTTGAGCCTGTATTGTTCGGTCTCAATTTCTTTCTGGCTCTTCTCTAGTGGAACATATTTCTTTCCCTTGCTTTGGAACCATTGGCCTGCTACGGTGAACTCTTGCGAGTCCACTGCGCTGCCCTCGACCACTTCCATGGTTGCGTAAATTCAAATTTTCGCGGGCGGGTGACGCACCGACGGCGCT
This sequence comes from Amblyomma mixtum, assembly GCF_055824585.1. Classification (NCBI taxonomy): domain Eukaryota; kingdom Metazoa; phylum Arthropoda; class Arachnida; order Ixodida; family Ixodidae; genus Amblyomma; species Amblyomma mixtum. The sequence continues at coordinate 86,752,125 of NC_143021.1, forward strand.
TGCTGCTCTTCCCGCTAGGGGCGCCGCTGCGTCGCGCCGCACCTGCCGGAGCCTCGCGCCCGATTGGGCGCCCGGGTGAGGCTTAGCTCTTGCCTGGAAGTAAATTCGTGATTTCTTGGAAATTCGGACTCACGTCTCGGAAAACGTGGTATTCTCGTGGTCCTGGTGACTTCCGACGTTTGATTATCCAAAAATCCCTGGTCGATGGGCGAGATTTCTCCGGATATCAACATCGAAACACGGAGCCGTGCGCAGGCACGTCTATCACATCCCGTAAAAGTAAAAATTAAACTGGATATCTTTAAAGGAACGCAGCAGAAATTTAGGCTGTACTGATAGAATACCAGCTTCTGATCAAAAAAACACCAACCTTACTGCAAATAAATGCCTTGTAAGGTAGAAAGGAGCAAGAACTAAAATACAGGTATCGCCGCCACAGGCTAATCCCGCAGGTACAAGTGCGATGACGGAATAGCTGAAAAGAAAATATCTGTCAGGTTGACCAAACGATACGCGTTTGGGTACCGAAGTTAAATTTTGTTTTGAAACCGCTAGTACACTTTTATCACAGGAGAAAGACGGAAAAGAGGCAGCCTGAAAGCCTGAAGGAAAAGAAAACCTAGAATTGTCGGCCCTACAGGCGGCCAGCTGAGTTTCGGTATGTTTTGGTGCTCCATGGATGCGCTATGCGTGCCTGCGTGGTTTCTTTGTTGATGCGCGTCGATTTACAAGTGTGGAGAAGCAGAGGAGCTCCCAGTGCCGCTTTAAGTGCTCCTCAGACGAATCTCATGCCGCGGCACACACCTACGACGAGGAAAACCGTAGCTAGGTAATGTTGCATGGACCTCCCTCCACGTTGGCAAACGCACCGCTCGGCATATTCGCTTCGTAAGCGTACCAATACTCTGGGCTGCATAACCAGGAGTACCACGAGGACTAATATTGCAGACTTTAAATATGTCCGTACGCACCAGGCTGTACTGACCAGTCGTGGCAGTGGCTCGGCGGTGTAAACTGACACACAGTACCTTGGCTTCCTGCCGACTCCTCGACACTCGGACTATTCTGCCTCAGCCCTCAAGAGCATTGCCCTCTGTGTTAGGCAGAAGTCTCTAGAGTGCAGGCCGCAGTTCTTTGCGAGAACTTTGTTGTCGCGACCGGGAACGGGGTCCTTTGTAACTCTGATGCGTACGTTAATTAAGCGACGCTGAAGAATCTAGCGACGTCTGATGGAGGCCATGAACGTCCGGCCGGGTGCTGCTAGGCTGCACCGCTCGCGGCCAGCAGTTTACATCACTTTTCGGGAATTTCCTCATCAGAGAGTCCCGAGTTTTTATCAGTGCGGCGGGGAAAAGCCTTTCAACTTCGAATCCAAATCCCTTTGTATCTTCGCCGGCGGACAAGCGACAACAAAGCCATAAAATGCCGAACTGCAGGATTTTGCCAATAGACAAACAAACAAAAACCAGGCGCCATGGCGGGCGGGGTGGGGCTGAGGAACGGATGTGCTGAATTCATACGCGGCTTCAGCTGCGATTCGGCCTGTGTGCCGAATCGCAGCATGTGTCTTCATGAACCGAGAGCGAACGTATAACCAGGAAAAGTAGTATACTAAATCCTTGGTAAAACAAACTATGGCTAAATCCTTGGTAAAACAAACTTGGTGAAACAAACAAACAAACAAACAAACAAACGTAATAGAAGGAATAAACGAGGATGGGAAGCAATAAATGAAGAAAGAGAAAATTAGTTGTCGAAGAAAGGAAATGGCGCAGTATCCATCTCAGATCTCGGTGGACACCTGAAAGGCGCCGTAAGGGTAAGGAAGAACGTGGGATTGAAAGAAAGAGAAACAAGCAGAGGTTGCTCCGTTAGTCTTACGCAGCGGTGGCTGGGTACACAGTAATGAGCACCCACGCGCTCTAAGAGAAGGCATACAAAAGGGAGGGAAAGAAGAAATGACGAAAGAGGAAATTGAAAAATTCGTTTTTGAGGTAAGGAAATGGCGCAGTATCCATCTCACACCTCGGTGGACACCTGATAGGCGCCGTAAGGGAAGGGAGGAAGATGGAACGGAAAGAAGAAATAAGCCGGAGGTTGTTCCTCTCAAGCAGAATTTGTGAAATTGGATTTCTAGTACTTGAGCTATGACGTCATGCAATAAAATTAAATTAAAAATAAGCCGTTTAAGTATGTGACAGGCATATATGCATATGTTCTCTGATACAGCCTTGAAGCAATGTTTAAAGTTATTCTTACTGATTAGTACAATGTAGAATGGCTGAATGTAACTGTGAACATCAGTTAACAATTAGCAATACTCACTTTTAATTGCTACTTTGGGAACCGGTCATACCACTTAACATGTGCTGAGTTTTAGAGTGCTATTACTTGATGACTATTAACATATTCAGCAAAATATACCTATATCACTGCCAATCGGCTTTCAAAGAATGAAATTAACTGAGGCATCGACAGGCAGCAGAAATTTGGAAAAGCCCAATATGAAATTAGGCCGAAGAATGTCGAAGAAAAACAGAAAAAACAGTGATGGCTTTTATCGTTTCTGGCATCTCTTTGCTGCAACTTGAAGTTGACGGCTTTTGTATTTATGATATGTCAACAGCCCTGTTAACCCAATCCTGAATACATAAATGTCGCATGCATAAGTATGCGTTTGTATCATTCTCACTGGCCGTGTTATGAACTCGATGTCTTGCTTATCTGAAGAGACGATAAGAGAGAAGCACCAAAGATAGTCTGACACAGATAGGCACAATAATGGATGCATGGCTTTTCAGTGCACGAGTTTAGCTAGCTAGACCTAGCTTATGCAGTGTGCAAGTTAACCTAAATGCAACTGTATACTGTACGACAAAATATTGTGTAAGTCTACCCCGATATTAATTGAAATAGAGTGTGAGGAAATATGTTATGTTTAAAAGAGCATTGCATTGGTTTGCTGGGCTGAGCCAGTGACTAAGCACTTACTTAAAACAATTTATTTTGACATTTATTAAAGCTAAACAGTACTAAATCACAATACTTGAGTGATGAGCTAACATGATATGCCAAGTAGGAATTTGATGAGTATGTAATTTACTAATAAGAAGCAATTAACCATTAGCATCCAGGCACAGCCATGCGGCTACAAAGGAAAGCTTTGTAGGTTTTCTTTGTAGCCTTATGGCTTCACTTGGGTAGATGCTGATGAGTAATTACTCCCTTACCACAAAACTTCGCATGGGGAGATTTACCTAAATCAGTGGATGAACATCATCATTTACTGCATCAATTTCTGCAGTGACTAGCTCAAAGGACAAATGGTTAGTAAGCCCTGTGAGGTGAGAGGCCATTCCAGCCTTTTGTGCCAAAAACAAAAACAATCTTGAAATGCACTGGCATGAGCTGAGACACAACGCTACTTGTGCGAGTAGTGGAGAAGGAACCATGAGCCAGAACAGATTAGTTAGTTATGTCACGGTAAACAGTTAAAAAACTGCAGTTTCTGCACGACATGAAGAAATTTGAATATTTACTTTTAGTGCTGTTACACTGCAGCTTCACAAATAGTTTCAGAGAATAAAAGAAGCGCCTCAGGCCTCACTCAACTCATTCCAGAATTCTAGTTAAGTTAGATTTGTACTATGTGCCGTTGGAATACCCAAGCTGGTGCCACAAAGAGGAATTGAATGCAAGTAACTTGGAGGACGGTGCTACTCAGGACACGTCGTGGTTTAAATATCCTAGGTTCTGGGTGGACATATGAGGTTATTAGGTGAGTATTGGAACCAGTATCAGAGAATATACCTTTATCCCAAGGCCTTACTAGTTGGCAAAATGTGAAGCTGACAATGAAGAAAATATTTATTTGTCCACTCTTAGTAACATTAGCAAACAGGCCATTTCAGACCATGTAAAATGTTGTTTAGGAGAACTAAAATGCTGGTATTGATTGCAGGATGGCAGAACCCTTATAGCTGTCAGGGAAGGCGTGTGACAAAGCACTGAAGGGAAGGTCATAATATGGGTAAGAAAGAACTTAGACCCAAGGGAGTGCTTGGAGGACGTCCAAGATTGCAGGAAAAGGCACGATGCAGAAGAATTTACAAGGCAAATCTGCCGACGGCTGCCTGTTTAAGGTTGCATCCAGTTTAGAGCTATTGGATGCAAGTTAAAGCACAACAAAACCAGCCTTGGATAAATAAGGGGATCGCATGCTTTTTCAAACAAAGAAAAAAAGCATCATAGAGGGATGTTGCAGTCAAGGTGCATGTCGTGCAGAACAAGAGAAAGTGGGCTATTGCAGAAATGTTTTCTAAAAGCTTGCCAATCTGGATGAAAAAACTTAATCGGCCAAACAATCTAGCAGGGGTGAGAGTATGAAATGTGTTTGGTGATTTGCAGCACATGCCAATGCCACAAATATTGCCATAGGTGCTGGGTGATTAAGGCTAAGAAACAGAGGGGCCAAGCTATGATGAGGCAGGAAACTATCTGCACAGCAGGCACTAGATATGCCTACAGTCCCCGCTTCCTCTCCCGTTGTTGCTTGCTCTCGTCGTCTTTGTTCCTAGCGTAGCTTTACCAGCTCCACAGCGCTCATTTTGCAGTCTTCAAGTAATCATGTCTGTAGCAAGCAGTCACGGGCAAATGAAGGTAGCAGGTAGACATATGCAAGTGCATCGACGACATCTTCTCAAGACTTCGAGAATGCCTTGTTAAACAAACTGCTGCAGCTGACCCAGGAAGCGCTGCTGAACAACCGCTTAACACCAATAAAGCCGATTTGGCGAGCAGCTCTGCAACAATATCATTTTGACATCATCCAGTTTCGTACCGGTGATCTCCCGATTGCAAAATCCCAGTGAGCAAAATCAACAACAAACACAGCCATTTCTCATGAGGTGCTTCAAGACCACTGCATTTTTCTGATTGCAGTGAACACCAATATCCCACTTCAACTTCATATTGCAAAGTATTTCTCAATATTGACTTAACACTGCTAACAAAAAGAAAAAAATGCAATGGCAAAGTTTTTCTGAATATTTTTTTTGTTCTTCATCAGGACTTGTTATGTCCAACTTGCTCTGTGCTCAAGAACAGAGACTCATGAGTTGGGCCATATTAGAGTTTTGTATACTGTCAACCAGCCGAGATTTAAATTAGGCAGTGATTCCTGTTTGTAATCGCGTAATACCATGTTGTCACAACCTAAACCGAAATGACTAGAGGCAGTGTTCAGTCACCCATTCATCACGCCGATGTATATTGCAGGCAAATGTGCGCACAGCCGGCAGGAAATAAAAAGAAATGACGCTCCCGTAGATACATTTCCGCTTCACCGATGTTTTCACAGGTGACGGCGTTCCTCACAGCCGGTGTCGCTTTGGGACGTTAAACCCCTATAAAACCAACCCAAACCTCTCGCCCTCTTTCCTGTCTTCAACGTGGGCGGGAAAAAAAGTACACGTGCATACAACTAATCTAATATAAGTCTCGAAAGGGAACAGAAGTTCACAAGTAGTAGTGAGGTGCTAGAAGTGCAGGTAGTGACAGCTGATCGGAATCACGAGAGGGAAATAACTAGAAGAATAATAATGGGGTGGAGCGCTTATGGCACGTTCCCTCCGATCAAGAATACCAGTTTAACAATATCCCTCAAGAGAGAAGTACACAGCAGCTGTATTTTACCAGTACTCACCAATGGGGCAGAAACATGAAGGCTAACGAAAAGGGTCGAGCTTAAGTTAACGACAACGCAGCGATCTGCAGAAAGATAACAGGTTTAACATTAAAAGATCGGAAGTGAGCATATTGGGTGAGAGAACAAACGCAGGTTAATGATATCCTAGTCGAAATCAGGAATGAGAAATGGGCTTGGACAGAGCATATATTGCGAACGCCAGATAACCGCTGGTCCTTAAAGGCAGCGGACTGGATACCAAAAGAAGGTAAGCATAACAGGGGGTAGCAGAAAGTTAGGTGGGCGGGTGAGATTAAGAAATTTGCGGGGATACTGTGGCCGCAGCTGGCAAAGGACACATTAACTGGAGAGACACGGAAGGGGCCTTAGTGCCTGCAGTGGGCGTAGTAAGGATGATGATCATGACGTCGGCAGCTTGCATGTATATTATGGCTGCTTGCGCGGCTTGTGGATCGGCCGTCGTCAGCAGCTTCTCTTCCAGCGGAACAACGCGTGCTTTACGTGGTGCCGAGTTAAGCCCTAGGAAGAAGCGCGCTCACCGGCCATCCTTGCTTTCGTTTCTTGACGTTCGATTGCGCTCGCTAGGTCCTCTTTGGGATTAGAGACGGTTTGGTTTATTTTATCGGGTTTAACGTCCAAAATCGACACGGGCTATGAGAAACGCCGTAGTGAAGGGCTGCGGAAATTTCGACCACCTGGGGTTCTTTAATGTGCACTGACATCGCACAGTACACGGGCCTCTAGAATTTCGCCTCCATCGAAATTCGACCGCTGCGGCCGCCATCGAACCCGCGTATTTGGGGTCAGCAGCCGAGCACCATAACCACTGAGCCACCGCAGCGGACCGGGGATTAGAGACGTGTTTGGCTACCCAGCCACATTTTCAGCTCTGTGTGCGGGTGCATAAAGCTTCCGTTTCAATGCGCGAGCATTAGAGTTGTCTTTGTCTTCACACCCCACCCTGACAATATCCGAGAAAAAATTCGCTGATTGGCCGGGAGACGTTACCAGATCTTGTGACATCATCAGAAACTGCCCTGTTTGGGCGAGAGAGGTCGCGTGGGTGTCTGACTTCATGACAACCTGCCCCACATATTGTGAGCGACCTAAATATATAAGAAAACACGTGTCACATGCAAGTGTGGGCACCGGAACAGCATAGAGGATACTTACTACTGCAGCTAGCAGCCCGAACATGGCGGCTGATGATCTGACAATTGCCGAGCCGCTGACGAAAACACAGACGGCAGTTGAAACAGTAGCTGTGACAGATTGAAATCTAACGGCCTAATCTAACGGAAATCTGACGGTAAATTTAATTTACTGAGAAAGCTGCCTAGCGTTCCTTTGTAGCCGTAGAGCTGCACTGGTTGGATGCCAATGGGTAATCACTCCCGTGCATGAAAGCTAACGCTACCGCATTCCACTCTCAGGCGTCCGATGGCCAAAAGTTTATTTTGCAATCCAGAAAGAAGCGAAAGTATCCAGTATGGCTTGAACACAAGAAAAAAAGCATGAGAGAAGCAGAAAAGCTTTATTCCTTATCAAGTAATGAAATGTTACTCCTGGGGCACCACTGAGCACAACTGCTGGCGCCAGGTCAATTTTCAATAGAGCGCCCATAATAAAATCTTTGTGCTGCCAAATCCACGTCGGCTTTCCTTGCATGTATTTGCGTGCCTGCAATTTTCAGAAGTGCCCGACTGCACTTCTGAAGAACCGCCGCGTTGTCCTTTCCCCGTGGAGTGTTGCTTCTGCGGATGTTCCTAACGAGTTCAAGTGGGCGAAGGCCAACAAAAGAGCCGTTTCATCTTGCGTCATATTCTTTGTCCGCCTTGTCGCGGTGGACGACAAATATTTCTCCGTCTGGCAGAAAAAAGGCTCCCGCACCTGCCCGTATGCGGGTCGACCCTGCAATTTCGATCTCTCAGTCTTAGTACAAGGCATTGTATTTTTTCACCTTATATAAACACAAGAACTGGTAAATAGATGAATAGAAAGCAATTTCGCAGTAAGTAACAGGTGGTCAATTGTGCGAGCTCGCCTCCTTTTAGCATACCCGTTTTTATGTATTACCCACAAGCGCCCGATGTTATTCCTGAATTCTTTCTTCCGGTATCCTGCATTGGAATGTTGCCTGTCTCATAAAAAACGCACTGTACATAGACATTATTCAGGAGGAAAACGGCGCAAAAAAAAACGGGGACAAAAGAGACCAACACGACAAGACCAGCGCCTCTTGTCTCTTTTGTTGTCTCTGTTTGTCTCTTTTGTCCCAGTTTTTTTGCGCCGTTTTCCTCCTGAATCATGAACCAACTAGCCCAAACTAGAGTTCTTCTTGAACATAGACATTAGTTGGGAAATCACGCCCAGTTTTCGCTACCAAGCAATATATCACATTTTGTACGAGAACTGGCGTTGCTAAAAGGTGTGCTGTCGAGCATGAGCACCACGCTCTTTTTTTCAGTTGTTGGCGTGTAGTCTTGCTCAAGTTCACATGACACAGCGCTGACTAGTTGAAAGCATGCTCTGCGTCCAAGAACAATTCATTTTTGATGAGTTGTTGCCCATGAACGTTGGGCATCAAAGGGTTAAGGCGACTTCCGCATCCCTATAGATCGTTCACCATCATGGCCCTCCTAATAGCAACGGCCTAGAACGGCCGCCAACCACTGGGTAGAACACATAAGCGTAAATTGCCACCCGATTGGGCCAAGTTGTTGATCTTTCGTATCGCCAACGCATTTGCTACTTTCTATGAGCCCGTGGCTAGAATCATATGCCGGAATGAGCTGGAAGCGCAGCAGAGAGAGAATGCCGCAAACACACAAAGGCTGAAAGTGAAAAGGAAAGAAATAATCATTTGATTAGCATTGCGAAAAACGAGGCAAGTGAAGAGATGACTTCAGCACCAAGACTTCAACTGTACACTGCAGGCGAGGCAATGTCTACTGTGATCACAGGCCCGGATTAGCCGCATGCTTCAGTCACGCAGGAAGAAGAACAAAACGCCGAGTATAATGAAGAAATAAAGAAAAAAAATGCTGATTAGGATTCTATGAGCAGCACATATAACCGAACATGCAACTTCACAGCATAATCCCGCTGTGTGAGCAAGATATTTTCCACACCACAACTTCGTCAGGAGTGAAATAGAACTACCCACATAGACTGTGCTTTCACTGAGAATATCCCTCAGCACCGGTGCCAAGGATAAAACGTAGTTTGCTACAACTGTCTTGCATAAACCTGACATCACAAAGAAAAATAATAATAAAGCAGCACGTGCCGATAGCTAACGAATCGACAGCGAATATGTGCAAGCAAATACGCTGCACAACTTTAGTGCACTCACCAGGCGAATGCCAGCTCATTCCGAGTATTCCCAGCTCTGGTCGCCGCTTCCCAAGATTCCAGGAGTGAGGTGTAACTCTGTAGAGGTGTCTGGGAGCTCCAGCGCTCGTATGATCCGATGGCGCCGGATACGGAAGAGCTGCCGTTCACGGCAAATCGCATAGGCATTACCGTTGACACAGATTCGTTGGAATACCGCGGACAGCTGGTCACAGTCGTCGTCCAGGCTCTCCAGGGAACAAGAGGATATCTCGCTGCCTGACAGCCGCGTCCCATTTGCAAAAAGAGCGCATTCTGGAACACTGGCGCTTAAAGGGCATTCCTCGGTCTCCCCCCAGCAGTCGGTGAATTGGAGGCTCCGATGGCAGTGAGCCGCAGATTCTTCGACAGTGCTTGCCATTGGTCTCGACGGTGAAGATAGGACGGAACTAGATTCAAAGCTATTCACTGAGGCGTCATAAGAGGACGCTGAAATAACTGCGGAAGGCCTCCACGAACCTGACGAATCCGACCACCCCATGGACTTATGGCGGCTTTGCGGTAGCGTCGTAGACGCCCGAGGTGTGACTTGAACTGCCAGGTCGTCGACGTCGGCTGCCCACTCGCTGTACTGGCCGGGGTCCTACATGATCTATTCCTTGATGTAGTGTACTCGATCCTGTATGATCTCACCAGCAAATCAAGGGAGAAGAATTCAGGCTTAGTTTTTGAGACGTGCCACGCGGAAATTCTTTCACTGCAACTCCATGTCGCCTATGAATATCCACCGATTACACTTACTGAAGCGCAGATGACAAGCCTCTTCGTGAGCAGCGCGGTCCAACGACGACATAAGATAAATTCGCAGGTGGTAGGTGTAGAGGGACAGGGACTTAGTCCCCTTCAAATTAAACGGAGCGCGACGCGGACGAATCGAACAACCCGGGAACCAAGTATCAACTGTCTTTATTATACTCCGCAGGTGGCTCCTGTAGCCAGCGCGAACGCATGTCCCGGGCCGAGGCGGCACAGCACTGCTGATGACAATAGTGCCGCTACAGGGCGCCCATTCCCCCCCCCCCCCCTCTCGGAAAGGAAGGAGAATGGCAGACAACAGTGCAGCACCCATGAAACTTTCTTGCTGACGACGCGCACCGAGCCAGTGGAAGAAATGGGGCTTGACATTTCGTGTTGGCGGATTGAAGGAGAAACATGCGCGATGTAGGCGGGTTTCACGCGGTCGATGGCAACGATTTCTTCGAGTCCATGAACGGACAGCTTCAGACTATACTCATCTCGCTGCAGGACGGGATAAGGGTCATCGTAGGGAGGGGTGAGCGAGGGCTTGATGTTGTCTCGACGCACAACGACGTCTGTGGAAGTGGCGACGTCTCTGCTCACGAAGACTTTGTGAGTCGATGAATGTGCGGGGACGGGTTGCAGGTGCCTGAAGAGCAGGCATAGTTGTTCAACATAGGCAGGCGGAGAGATGCCCTGGGTGCGGGTCGAAATGAAGAACTCACCTGGCAAACTGACGGTAGTCCCGTAGACCATTTCAGCCGCCGTGCACTGATCTCCTTTAAACGCTGATCGAAGGCCGAGGAGCACTAAAGGAAGGTAATCGGACCAAGAGGTTTGAGCTTCGCGTGCAACACAGGCAGCCATCAGCAATCGGCGTAAGCGTTCAACCGTGCCGTTCGCGGAGGGATGATACGCGGCGGTGCGAACACGGCGCACGCCAAGCAGATATGTCAAAGCGGTAAACAAGGCGCATTAAAACTGGTGGCCACGATCCGTCGTCACTACAGTGGGGCAGCGTCCACTGACAAAGTTCGTCCTTTTGTCAGTGGCGTCCACTGACAAATGTGGACGCCACTGTACACGCCGTGATATCGGGCAGCGGAAAGGCTTGAGGCCACCGTGTGTAGCGGTTAACACACGTAAGAATATATTGGAAACCTCCTGATGGAGGACAGGGCCAACAATATCAACGTGGACATGGTTGAAACGATAGTCTGGGCGCCGGGAAGGGTGGGGAGGCGAGCGCGTGTGACGCGTTATTTTTGCACGCTGACATTGCAAGCACTCACGAGCCCAGCGACGGCACATCTCGGTTGACATTTGTCCAGACGAACCTAGACGTCACGAGCCGCTGCGTAGTAGGAATTCCTGGCTGGCTTGCGTTGTGCAGCTGTTCGAAGACTTGCCGGCGGAATGCAGTGGGCACAAAATGCCGTGGAGAACCACTGTAAACGCCGTACATGATGGTGTGTGAGCAGAACGGCAGGGACATTTGCGACAAGGTCAGAGAGCTAGGGTTGGCCTGGAAGGCTTGATGCTCATTATCTAACGCCTGTGCGGCAGCCAGCACTACGAAGTCCAGCGCACCTGAGCCAAGAGCAGCGTCACGGGAGAGCGCATCGGCGGCACTGTTCACGGGTCTTTCGATGTGCCTAATATCCACCGTAAATTCAGATATAAAACTCAGGTGTTCTATATCTCGTGCAGTGTATGACCTTTGGGTCACGCCAAAAGCAAAAGCTAAGGGCTTGTGGTCCGTGAGCACATTAAAAATGACTCCTTGCAAGATTTTTTTTTTAAACATGTATCTTCATTGACACGCCACGAACACAATGTTGCTACCCGTAACACCGACCCTTGGCTCGTTCCTCATTTTCGCACCAATTATAAATTGCAGTCCATAAAACACAATCTACCTGTTATATTAAATCGCCATAAAGATATGAATAACTTTTCGCGCAAAAAGCTACACGAATACTTTAGTAAATTGTAATTGCCTTCTTCCTCGCATTTTTGTAGTTATGTAACTCTGTATGTATGCAGGCTCCACTAGGATCTGATAGTAAGCCTTTACCAGGTCAGTCTTGGAAAATATGGTCATGCCATGCAGATCGGCCGCAAAGTCGTGAATATGAGGGAGACTATATCGATTCGGAACAGTGCGGGCGTTGAGGGCACGAGACCAAATGGCTGGTTTTTATGGCATTTCCGGCATTTAATAATGTTTGCCTTTTATCGAATTCCAGTTCGAAAAACGATGCTTTTTGCAGGCACTTCCTGACGTACTGACTTCTATTACGGATGTCATCTCTCGTTTTTGCTGTTCTCTGTTCACGTGGTACTAGGAAAACTCCTTTTTACGAAGTGAAAATTTTCATTGCAATTGGCCTTTGAAGTTCCCCCGAATTCTTTCGGCCCATCCCCTTTGACTTACAATTATCGGGAGAAAACAGTAATTTTGTTTCTGCAGAATCCAGCAACACATCATGATATAAAAGTTAACGTATTTGTGCGTGTTGGCATGCTGCAGCTTGGTTACTGGTGCTTTGCACATTTATCTTCCCTGATTGGTGGACAGCACCTTTAGTTGTGGCCGCATATCATATCTATGGAACGTTTTTTTTTTCACGCAGTCTGTTTCAGTGCTGTGTTGTGTCATTGTGTGGCACTTAAGCATGGTCTCGATTGTTTTTGTTGTGCATATTTTACTGTATTTAAACTTCATATTTTTGTCCAACTAATGCCATTTGCAGCTTGGGCTATTGGAAATACAGTGTCCTAGATTATTCTTATTTTTTCTTGTGTTTTGCATATAGTAGATGAAAAGAATTTCGCAGGCACATTTTTTTTCCATATACGCTGAAAAATTGTACTCCATGTTGTTTTCTGTTTTTCTATCACTGTGTATAAAGTACGCAACTGTAGTAAGTGTAGACATTCGTCCCTGTATTTCCTGGTGGCAAAAAGAACGCGGCAATTCTGTGGCACCCTTCTTTTCCTATCCTTAAGGGAGCAAACATTGATTTGGTGCCCTAATGAGCGAGTAAAATTAAAATGATATATACAGTGGGATACCCAGTGGTTGCTACGTCAGAATGGTTGCCATTACTGTAACATCATGAAGGGAGCGAGTTCAACTGGTAATCCTCTCTTCATTGTGCAGGTCTTTGGAGGAGGAGCAGCTGCCACCTGAGGATGGCGAGAGGACACCTTTGCGGCGGGGGGGGGGGGAGGGGAGGGATTGCCGACTGGCAGTAGTTCCTTCTATACTTGTGATGGGATGTAGAGCGGAAAAATAAAAAAGTGAGACTTGTGCATGGGTGATTGTACACAAAACATGCAAGTTTGCGGGATGCTTCGAGGGGTAACTATAGCCTCAGCTTTTGTCGAGTCGTTGCCTGTTCGGTAGTATTTTTACCGAGCACCTGCAGGACAGAGCAAGGGATGCTGATGCCACCGGCCACAACCTCGTCTCAAAGCATGTGGGACAAGAGAAGTGTAGCCCACGCCTCCTGAAAGTCTGTGTTGAGTACCATTTTGTGCAGCTCGTTTCTAGTAACAGAGTGCATTCATCCCGGCTGTGTGAAACAGCATTCCAGTTTAAATGCTGCTTTTATTGATTATATCTGGACAGTACACAGCACAGCATGGCTTAGAAAGTGACTGCTGACGACTAGCTCCATTAATGAGATGGTTTAAATGTGCAGATAGAAGCTTTAAAATTTTTGTTCACCAAGCAGGTAGTAGGTAATGTAAGTGACATCGTAAATGAATTTTCATATATAAGAAATGCCTAAACTAGAATGATAAAAATTTCAAACTTTGAAATTGAATTATGCCAAACTTAGCCAAAACTATATAGGGGAGGGAGAAGTTTCATTCTTATGTGTGATCCTTGAAAAACATCCAGGGCTGCCCTTCTAATGAACCTGCCTAAAGCATCCCTGCCTCACTGTTCTCTCTCTTAGTTTTGCCATTGAGTAAGTTCAGCGATCGGAAGCATGATTTGCTTCGTCTATCGAAATGCTGTTGGCTGTGGGGGCATGCAATTCGTAACCAAGGGCGAGGACAGTGTCTTGGCTTGGCCACTGCTGCCAAAAGACTGGTCTGCCATTTTTACTTGTCACTGGTTGAGAAAATGAATCCAAACAGTGCATTTTTTTGTGCAGTGCTAGACTGGCAGCGAAATGCACAGGCTTCAATGACAAACCAGTGGTGTTTTGATGTATAAGACAGAGCACAGGTACGTTGTCAATGTTTGTTTCTTGAATGCATTTCTTTGTTTTAATCACTGGTTAGGAATGTAAAGAAAATTGGTTTTACACGCGTGGTAGCATTGCTTTGTTTGTTGTCTTTGAAGAGGTGACGTCTTACCTAGATTTTTATTTAAATATTTAACGGCCTGACTTCCTCTCTCTCACTCACGTACTCTCTCATTAACTTATTAGTAGAACTTAAATCACCACTGCAGTAAAACATTATTTCAATAGTGGTTTAGTTGCAAGAGGTCGTACGAAGGTAGACATCTTAAAAGAAATAAGCCTATACAGGCGAATAAGGAAACAAGGGAAGGGGAATGAGGGGCTCGTTATAAATATGAGAGAAGCCAACAGCCACAGAAACCAAGGAGCACGGGATTTTTTTTTAAATGAATTTATTTTTTTGTGGTGTTGATCAAGTAAGAATATTACTGCCGCTTAAAGCTAATTGATTAGAATAGCAGAAGAAAAAACAACCACATGCCGCCGGTGGGATCCGAACCCACGACCTCCGAATTACGCGAATGTAATTCATGTCATCATGAACGCTTTAATGAAGTTATGTTACCCTCGCATTGCATGTGCACTCGTACTCTCAACTTCGCAGTGAATAAACAAGGAAAGCCTTTTTGTGACCTTTTTGTGCCCTATGTGAGCACCACAGTACATCATGTTCTATTTTCATCCAGAAACTCAAGAAACTAAGAAAAAAGTATTTCATAGCATTTTACGACAAAACAAATTTCTCTTCACCGCAACTTGCTCTCAAGAGAGATTGCAATAGTAGACTGATCCTGAGTTGTTAGGTTTCTAAAAGAAGGATATGTTAACAAACTGTAACGCTTCAAAAACTAGCGGTCCACCAGCCCAAGAATGAGATCCTTCTAACCCTGTGTTTGGAGCACGATGGCTTCAACAATGCGCCATAAAACCCAATATTCCAACCACTAACCATTACTCCAGGCGTTTCGGGAAGCCGATCACTGATTTTTAAATGTGGGGTTTTTGAGGTAAAAGAAGCTTTCTGCGGCTTAGTAATACCAGTGTTCGCAGACGTCAGAAAATGGGTATAACGTAAACTAGTGAAAAGATTAACGAATTTCTAAACTTTTTAACCATTACCTATAGGCACCTGATTGCAAATAGAGATTTCTAGCCAGTGGTTAGTAATATCCATGTCAATTTCTGTAATTTCGAAAGCGTGATTACTCTCGCTGCTGCGGCACAACCAAGTGTAGGCACATCATATCCAAATATATGCGGTTTTGAAAAACATGCAAGCAACGCAATTTCTCCAGTGCAAATAACTAGTCGATATGTCCGCCTCATAAAAACAAGCATTAGAAGAGGTTCAAGATCCTTAACTGACTGAAGTTACCGCTGCGAAATAAGCTTTAGATATCGACATATTTTCTTGTGATGTCTTCAGAATTGTGAACTAGAGAGCCAGCATAGTCTAGAAGGCTCTCTTTCGGGGAGAAATTGGGTTTGACCTGAGTTTCATGAAATATGTTCGGGGTGCAAGAACCAGGGGCCGTATTCTGCACCGCTCTCAATATCGCTCTCAAGTATGAGAGCGTGACGTCAAAATGACGACACCGCGAGATGCCGACCGCAGAATCAACCAATTAGCAGCAAGGCTGCGGTGGCTAGTAGCAGGGCTCCGCCCCGGAAGCATTTATTCGGACGACAAGGGGCCATATGCTAACGTTTTGTTGTCAAGACACCGCAAATAAAATTAGCGACGTTTTATTTTCAAACGAAACTGTTTTTCGAACTTGACCACGGTAATCAAACTAAGAAGCGTTCTTAGTGTTGAAATTAAGTTTGCTCTTTAGTAACTTTTGTCGCCGCTGAGGTACGCCAACGGCGGTGGAGTGTGAACTTGTCAGCTAAAAAAGAAACAAAAACGCAATGAATAAAAAATAACATTTTATTTGGCTAACAAACTGTGTTGAAAACTGAAGAACATGAAGGAAAATTAGAAGAATTCTCAGTTTTGCAATTAAATTTGCAAGAGGGTAGCTTCTGCTGCCTTGAGGGTGCGCTAGTAGTGGTAAAGCGTCAACATGGCGGCTTGCAAGAAAACAGCTGATTCCACGCAAGTTCCTTCATTTTGTACGTGTCATACACAATCAAAGTACTGTGCGGATGTCTTAAGCGCAGAAAAATGTGATTGAAGGCAGTGAAGGCTGTGGGTACGCAGAGATTAACTTGCAAGGAGCTCTCGGCACGAAAATCGACGAAGACAACTTGTTGAGGTTAGTTTATTGTCGGTGGTCGCTTACTATTGACGGCAAAACTGAAGGAATACGACTGACTATGGGAACGAACGAGGACGAGCAAAACTGTTAGGCGCACAGTTTAAACCTCTCGGTCGTCCTTGCGCTTTCATAACTTTGCTACAAGTTGTTCCTCATCAGCGCAACTATTCCCTACTATTCCCTGTCTACAGAATTAATTTCCCTGGCCGATACCAAGAAATCGCCCAGGGAATTGGAGTGAAAAAACGTTATCAGTTGAAATGGCGACACCTCAGAAGCGCCCACGCATGTCTCTTGCCCAAGAGCTGATGCTCATCGAACTTCTCGAGGAGCATCCGCCCTTGGCACGGCCAGCGTGAGAGCTCTTGCCAGAGTATACGGCGGCTCGCAGGCGGGAGCTCTGGGACGAAACTGCCGCCGCTTTAAACAGAGAGGGCGCGGCAGTTAAGTCTGTGGAGCACTGGCGCCATACCTCGCACGTGCTCGCTTGCCAGCGACGCGCGGAGTTGGCGCAGCTGCAAGCTGGCTGTTAAGGCAGAAGCCTATGGCGCCAGTAGCTAATTTCCCCCTACCGTGTCCGCCTGGAGGGGTTAGAAATGGCGACAACGGGTCGCGCGCTTCGGACGCTGTCCAAGGCTGCGGGAAAGACCGCTAACAGCCATGTCGGGGCCGCAAGGGGCCGACGACCGTTTCCCGTTGAAAGGAGATTCTGGGGAGTCAGTGAGGTCAGCGACTTCCGAAATAGCTAAGCAGTGGACTCCGCCTACTTGTATGTGCAGTGACACTGCAGCAGTATTGGTTGGAATTGGGCGAGAGCCGGTTTATTAAAGCTCCGCCCAATTATCGAGGGGATAAAAACCGCTGCAAACAAAGAGCGGGGGGAGCGCGCCGAGTCCCAGTCTCGGCCGCTTTTCTACAGCCCTTTTTTTAAACAGCCTTTTAACAGCCTTTCTTTAAACCGCCTTTTCTTTAAGTGTTTGTATTTCGGTCTCGTTTTGATTAAATCAGTTTTGTCTGAAGAAGTTTGGAGTTGCTGCCCCAACCGGCAACGTGTCGCCGGACGAGCGGACGAAGTACCGCTGACCAACGTACGATAGGACCAACCGGCCATTCTATTTCGACCTTGTCTTTAACTGGTGCCATGACCAGGATGTCCAGAGCTGCGAGTTAACTGGTGCCGTGACCAGGATCGTCCGAGCGGCTTTCTGCAGAGCGGTTGGAGGCAGACTTTTCTGGAAGATTGACGGGGCAACATCTTGGTAAGAAGCCCCGCGGACCAAGATCCAAGTGAGGCGATACCCTTGCGAGAGGTCTCGGAGCCAAGACTCCGCGGCAGCGCCAAGGAGCGAGCGAAGCGAGACCGACGGAGCGAAGCGCCGCGACCTCGGCGGCACCTGAGATTGGCGACTCCGTCCACTGCGAGGACGTGATGGGACAACTGCGAGCCCTGGATGCCGGCCTGTCATCTGCGCCTATGGACGCAACCTGCCGCTGCTGCGCTGCAAGTGCCATGATCGACAGCCCGATAATAGAGTGAGTTTCTCCAGTGTCACCTCACTTTCCCCGGGTATGCTTGAGCCGCAGGGTTAGAATTAACCAAGGCACAATGGCAACATTTGGTTGGCGGAGTGGATATGGCTGTGGGTATGGGTATGGCCAGGAGCGAGCGCAGATGTCTTAGGCAGAGCGAGCCAGGGAAAAGGAAAGAAGTGACGCGTATATTGAGAACATCAAGCGTCAGTTAGCGATAGCCGAAGAGAAGCTACGCAAGGAGAGGAAAAGAATGGAAGAGGAGGAACGCTCACGGAGAGCGGCTAGAGTACTGCGGGAGACAGCACAGTTGCCTTCGTACCGCATCGTATGGGACGCTGATGAAACGCTAATCGAGGTAGCGAAGAAAGAGGGCAGCGGCATTCAGTCGGTTCCTTTTGCGAACAGTAAGGAGGAACCTCTGGTTCGTGCAGACAGTGAAGCGATCACAAGCGCCGAGGAGCCGCCCATTGTGCTGTCAGCCACGAGTGTTGACACAGAAAAGCAGGTCTCGATTCCCGAGGTGGAGGCGAGCTCCACGGACATTCCAGGCAAAAATTCGTCTTGTGATGAAACTGTGCAGGCCAACTCTGGCGAGGCAGCCGAACATGTTAGCAGTGGTGCTAATGGCACTGATGAGTGGAACGACATGAAATGCTCGGCCGACCAGGTTGCCCAGTGCGACATTTTGTTGGCAACTCGAGCACCAGTATGCGAGGCAGGGTGTGGCGAGAGCGGCATAGCCCAAAAAGCCTCCGCGGCACAGGCAGTAACGTCCGAGAAGTCGGAAGAACAGCTGGGTCAGCCAGACTGTTCCGATGCCGGAAACTCAGGCTCATGTAACACCGCGCAAAGCTTGGCGGTAGATGAGCGGAATCGGAGCAGTGGCGACCGCGAATTCGCCCCGTTCCCTGAGAGAAGACTGCCGCTGACAGAGGCTTACCGCGACCCATCCTGCGATCTCCTGGCGGGTCTCCGCAGCAGGTGGGTCACAAACCTAGAATGCGGTTACGATGAATTGGGTGAGCCGGATATGCCACATTCAAAAGGGCCCTCTAGGCACAAACACTTAGAGCCTTCCGCGGAGGCTTGCGCCCGATATGCGCGCACGGGCGGCGGCTCCACCAAGGTAGAAGGTGAGGGACGCTATAGGAAAGGTCCAATGCGAGGATTGTGCAAACTGCAGCGCGGAATGTGCACTTGTATAAGAACAGATCGAGTGTTCGATCCTGGAGGCTAGCGACGCACACCTAATGGACACAGCCTTAATCCACTCTGCCACTGTCAGGTTGCGATAAGAGTAAAGTAAGGCTCGAGCACACAATGAGGCAGTGGGTGAGAGTGGGGAAACATGAACAGTTTACAGCCAGGAGACTGAAAATTGGAAAAGCCCATGCTGTTTTGTCTTGTGTAGACTGTTTTCTCTTTTGATGACATTAATCCTGAAGGGTGCCGTGTTATCTGTCTTGCCCTCGTCGGGATCATGTTGCGGTGTATATGCAACTTAATGAAAACTCTGTAGCATTATGTTTTCTTCATCTTGTGTTTATTGAAATGTTGTTCCATGTATGATTTTTGTCAGGAGTTTACCAGAGGGTTCTATTTGTGCTTCTCTGCTTGGAACTGAAATGTGTTAATTGAGCATTGTGTTTGCATCTGCATGCAGACAGCGTCCTGAGCAGGTTTTCTCTTGGAATTATTAGCAGGACGCAGAAGCGCTCCTTTTTTTATGTTGTTGGTACAGCGCCCGGTTGACGGTCGGGTCCCGTGTGCTGTTGTGTTTTTTTTTATGTTATTGACGGCCGGGTCTTCTGTACTTTTGCGCGCTATTGTATGTTGTGTGTACGGCGAGCGTCCACCCAACATTCTTGGGAGGGAGGTGTTAAGGCAGAAGCCTATGGCGCCAGTAGCTAATTTCCCCCTACCGTGTCTGTCTGGAGGGGTTAGGAATGGCGACAGCGGGTCGCGCGCTTCGGACGCTGTCCAAGGCTGCGGGAAAGACCGCTAACAGCCATGTCGGGGCCGCAAGGGGCCGACGACCGTTTCCCGTTGAAAGGAGATTCTGGGGAGTCAGTGAGGTCGGCGACTTCCGAAATAGCTAAGCAGTGGACTCCGCCTACTTGTATGTGCAGTGCCACTGCAGCAGCATTGGTTGGAATTGGGCGAGAGCCGGTTTATTAAAGCTCCGCCCAATTATCGAGGGGATAAAAACCGCTGCAAACAAAGAGCGGGACGAGCGCGCCGAGTCCCAGTCTCGGCCGCTTTTCTACGGCCCTTCTTTTAACAGCCTTTCTTTAAACCGCCTTTTCTTTAAGTGTTTGTATTTCGGTCTCGTTTTGATTAAATCAGTTTTGTCTGAAGAAGTTTGGAGTTGCTGCCCCAACCGGCAACGTGTCGCCGGACGAGCGGACGAAGTACCGCTGACCAACGTACGATAGGACCAACCGGCCATTCCATTTCGACCTTGTCTTTAACTGGTGCCATGACCAGGATGTCCAGAGCTGCGAGTTAACTCTGGCCAAGGGTGAGCCTGTCAACATTGGTGTGTGGAGTACCGCTTGAACATAATTTTCCGCATCCTATCGCAGGGGTACCGGTGGCGGCACGCTGCCGAGGATGGCTGGCCACGTGGTGCAGTTAATCGGGCCAGTGAGCTCCACGGGCTTCGGGGGCTGCTACTTTGAACAGGCTTATGTCCCCCGCCAGCAGGAGGTATGTCCACTGTCGTTAGCCAACTTCTATGACGTTACAGACTATGCAAAGTTTGCAGCTTGCTGGTAATGAAGGGTTCTTCACCGAAACAGTATGATGAACTTTGAGACATTCATGTTTCAACGTGTGGTATTGTGTCTCCTTGCAAGAGCAGCCCAGACAACCTCACCCCCCCTCCAGCGCACCTCGGCCTCCCATAATTTCAGCGGGCAGCGAGCCGGGCATGAGCGGCCTGCAGAGCGGCGCCCACTCAGCCGCTGGTAGGTGAACTGCTGTTCAAACCATTTTATGTGTATAACTTATAGCTGCTGTACAGTGCTCATGACCTCATGTGTTTTTTCTAAGTTTGGGAGGTGTAGCAGTGAATAAACTAGAGACCGTAAATGCAGCCTCAGCTTCTTTACGTTCTCTTTTCTGGTAGTGCGTTTGCGTCTTCATTGTGCTTCAGTGCTAACCACATATTTTATTCCTATGCCTTTCATGCTTTGCTGAAACTCAAATGAGCAGTTGTGGCTTGTGTAATGATTTGATATAGGTGACACCACCGAAACGTCGTAAGCGGCGGAAAGTGAGGAGGTGCTGGAAAGCGGTGAAGTGGAGGAGCAGCAGGAGCAGCAGCAGCGTGCTGACACAGCGAGTAAGTTGACCTGCCGTTATGCAGTCTGTGCAGGCTACACATTACCATTTTTGTAAGGTGCTTCAAATGAATAGCATTTGGAGGAGTGTCGTACAGTCACAGTTGTTTTAAAATGTCCACAAAAGTTTCCTTCACATGTGGCATTGGTATGTTGTGCTTTTTTTCTCAGAATGGGAGCTGTGCCAAGGGTGATATGCACATTGAGTACACTGAAACAATGCTGCCTTTGTTGTATCACTTAGTGTAACTGTTTTCAAGTACTACTGCTCCCCTCAAACATTGCAGCAAACAGTTTGCTGCAATATGCAGCACATCGTGCTGCATATTGTATGGCAAGTGCACATTGAGTCTGTTTTCCCTCCGACAGGCACCCAGCAGCAGCCCGCTGCACCACCCGCACCGCCCACACTTCCAGGCTACCCATTGCGGCAGAGGAGGCTGCACGACACCGCGATGGATGAACTGCTCTCCCAGAAGTGCCGAACAGCGGACCTTGCTGAGGCACGGAACAGGCAGGATGCCGAATTTCAGGCACGCCTCCTGCAGGTACGTGCTGACAGCAACCGCCACATTTTTTACTTCAGAAGCGACTGCACCCAAAATAATGTTGCTATATTCATGGTTCCAAACCTGTGCTTAACCTCTGTATGGCCGCTTCTTGTGGGATGTCGCCCAGTGTATTTCAGTAGGTCATTTATACCATGAAAAAGAAACGAGCCTTGAACGTCTGTTAGGAGCACAACTTTGCAACTGAACCTTGTGTGCAGCACCTCAGCGAGGCTTATGCCGCCGTGTCGGACTTCGCGGGAGCGGTGAGAGACACAAGGGCGGAGTTGGTGCGCCTCCAAGAGCACCTTGTGGTCGCGATAAGTTTCATGTTGCTGCTGTGCAACCACATGCAGCGGCTATCAAATGGGGTGTTTTATTTCAGTGGCTACTTTTTTTAAGCCTTCTGCAAGGTGCAGGCTATATGTGATACGCAGAGTTTTTTTTATTATTGTGCATTGCTTTGTGTGATATGTATTATAGTTTTTTCATTATGGTACCTTTTTACCTTCTGCTAAATGCAGGTGTGTGTGATATTCTCTTGTCGGTTTGCTTTTGCATATTTCCAATGGTGCTTTTTACATTCTGAAAGTAGCGGATGCTTGATGTCTACTCAGTCTCTATCTGCATTTTTCTGATGTATCCAGTTTTCCATTCTGCAAGATGCATAAGTGTTACTGGCCTAACAATTGAGCTCCTGCAACAGGGCTTCTGTACAGTGTTGCCTGCATTGCAACAGGCTATATATTTTGTACAGCTCTGCATGATTGTGCTTCATGTTTTGCTGTTCAGTGGAAGACTAGTTGAATACCACCTCATTAACACAGCTGTGATGTTTACACGTCTCTATGAGGACTTTTTGCTCATGCTGCAATTATTCTGGCCACTGTGACTTGTACTAAACGGCATGCATTTAGTCACGCGCCATTTTCATCGCAACTGCTCCACTGTTCACCATTTGTAGTGATAATGGCCGTTTGTGATATGCACGCTTTTGAATATTCTTACAAACTTTTTACATTTGCAGTCATGTTAAATGTATTATGTAGCACTTACTGAACATTATACTATTTGTGCACCATGTTTGTACACTCACGGACAAAAATGGGCTTCCTGCGTGCACAAGCTGTGATAATTACCATGTGAACTTGTAGTCTTCAAATCTTTTTATTATAATGTCTGCGTGACGATTTGTGCTGCACTTCACAGGACATATGGAATTTGGTGTCAGTATTATGGCATGCAGTATGTTTTGCTAATGCCTCTACTGATTCAACCACCTGTGTGAAATGGTGCTGTAGGCGGTAATAACTTAGTGGTTTGCACTGAATAAATTCTTTAGTGCTACTTTCCGGTTACAACAATCATCTTGAACATTTCCTGCCTTGTTCCAACATTGCACTAGTTATTCACGCACTTCATCACGCAAACAGTCAGCACAGCACAGGCAGGCTGCAAGATGACGGCAGTGGAGGGGCAGGTGGGTCCACATGGGCAACTGCATAGGAGGGTGCATGAAGTCCTTTGGCTTTCTGGGAGAGTTGTTTCGGTGCAAGTTTCGACTGCAGAAGAAGGAGTGACTGTACGATGAACTGGGAGGTGTAGGGTCAAATGCACTATCAATGAAGTGGCAGCTGGTGTGCATGCTTGCTTTGTTGCCACAGCAGGCTTCCAGACACACACCATGAAAAAGAAACAATAAAAAAACTGCCACTTGGCTAGCTGTAACCAAAACAACCATGGCACACACAGCAGCATTCCCTGGACACTGCCTTTAGTGGCTGCGACGACTTGGCCAGCTAGTTCATTGCCTACGATGTAGCCTCTGCTGGTGTAGCCTGCGCAGCCGTGCCATTCGCTTCTGTCGATGGTTTCTTCACAGCTGGCTAATGACACGTGCGCGCACGGCTTTCCCCCGCAAGTAAGTCAGGCGGGTCCCAGTGCATGGCAAATAGCCGGCAGAGAGAGGCGGGCCGTTGTCCACTGGGGCAGGGGTATCCTCGTCGTCCGCTGGCATAGGGGCCTCCAAGGATAGGTTGTGCAGCGCGGCACACGCTGCGATGATGAGAGCCGCTCACTTCGGCTCGTAATGGAGCGTCCGGTACTTTAGTAGGCATCCAAAGCGGCTCTTCAGCACGCCGATGGCGCGCTCGACCCCCGATTGCATTGAGGCGTGTGCCGCGTTGTACAGCCCCTCTGCAGACGGTGAAGTTGGGTGGCCTGGCACTGGTGTCAACAGCCAAGGCTCAAGAGGGCACCCACTGTCTCCTGCATAACCAGAATGATGGGCTGTTGAGAATGTTCTTTGTCGGGACTGATTTCAACAGCCTTCAAGTATGCCCTACTATAAAATGAAGAATTCAGATCAAGCAGCCCACTGCCAGGTTTTGCTGAACATGACATTCATGGCCATGTCGGCAATGCACGACTGAACTGTTTAGCCAAATACATATATAAGGCCACCCTTGTAAGCTGATATTCATGTAAACGATTGACTACTAATTCCAACGCGCCACAAGTGTCGTACAAACGTCTTCTCGTTTGGTTTAGGGCTGAAATACCATGAATTTAAACAATGCTTTGTGTGCCTTGTGTTTCTTCTGCATTCAGTAACAACAAAGGGCGACAACTCGCACGAGGCGCATGTATAATACCCCAGGCGTATTCCCAAGTGCAATCATACCCAGAAGAAACTCTCCGTCCTCCATCATGCCTCTCACCGCCTCACGCCGCAGCCACGAGTACCGCCAGGAAAATGCGTCGTGGCACGAGCCGGGGCAGCGGGGGTCTACTGCCAGGATGCGAAGGTTGGAATCGCAGATCTGAAACAAAATACAACACAAACTGCCCCGCCGCGGTGGCTCAGTGGTTACGGCGCTCGGCTGCTGGCCCGAAAGATGCGGGTTCGATCCCGGCCGCGGCGGCTGAATTTCGATGAAGGCGAAATTCTAGAGGCCCGTGTGCTGTGCCATGTCAGTGCACGTTAAAGAACCCCAGGTGGTCGAAATTTCCGGAGCCCTTCACTACGGCGTCCCTCATAGCCTTAGTTGCTTTGAGACATTAAACCCCTATAAACCAATAAACCAAACCAAACAACACAAACTCAAACATGAACTTCGGCTATCGCGGCCCGGACTTGCAGCCGAGCACATGAAGTCTACTCACTATCATGGTGTTCAAGTCGTGATAGCCCTTGCGGCTCCAGAAGGCTGCCCTGTGTGCAGCATTGCCCCGCGGCGCCTTGATGGCGATTCGTGTGCTATCGACACCCCCAACGATGCCGGAGATGCTGCCGAGGAGATAGAAGCCCTCCTTCGCCGCCATCTTCTCATCGGGGCTCGCCAGAAAGAGAACCCAGCCGTTCTGCGACCCAACCTTCACAGTAGCTTCGGCCACCCGCCGCACGCACCCACTGACCGTTGGCTGCGCAACGCTGACACTGGCCTCGTTGCCGACGGCGCTTTGAAAGCCGCCGGTTGCAAAAAAAAACGGTGCGCGTACAGAACTTTCCGCTCCACTGGCAGCGCGTTCGTTCGCAAGCTGCCCAGTTCACTGGCGAGCTCGTCACCCAGGCGCAGCGCAGTGTCCTTGTCCAAGCGAAATTCACGCCGAAATAACTCGTCCGGCATGCCAAATGCGTCTTCATGCACTCTCCTACGTCGTTGCTCGCTTCTTCGAAGCAACCGGCGTATCGCGAAGTAAGCTGCCGCATTTTCCGCCCAGGCCGACCAATCGGAGCATTGCATATGGCGGCATTGTGACCGTTTTAGTAACTTTTACTATTCAGAGCGATGCAGAATACGGCCCCAGGTAAAATCGTTCCAGAAAGTGAGATTTCTAGACAATGAATCGTATTTTACCTCAAAGCGAAGGGCTTTACATAACTTCTGCCAGCAAAATTATAACTTCCTGTTACAAAGCGTGCCGTCATTTTTTTCACACTTATTCCAGTTTATTTGTGAGGTTTCTTTTGTGTGGATCCACGCATATTCTAAAATAGACGTAATGCTTGTTTACATTCAGAGATAACTGAACGTACTTATAAATACCTTCGGTAAAAGTGAGGGAGGCAATAAACTTTTGCTCTAATTAAGTCAGTTTGAGTAGGCCAGTACAGTATTCAGTAAAAGTAATCTCAATGATTTAACAGGTTCTCTAGTTTGAACTACATTATTTATTTTACCTGAGCTGGGCAGAGGGGGGGGGGTTCCATCTTTTTTTGTAAACTGTGCATCATAACATTTTTCAGTACTGAAAGTCATCTGCCATAGACCGCACCAGAGAGGGAGTTTCTTGAGGTTAGACTGCAAAATACACACATCGTGAAGGACTTCGATCGGACAGTATACAACAGTCATCAGCATATGGCCTGATGGGGGTGCAAGGCCGCCTGCTGCTCAATCATTTACTGACAGTGTTAGGCCTTTAGGTTTATTTACTAGACCGAGGTCATACCGTCGCACACTTCCCCACTCCAGTGTCCTTCGTATGCCCCAGTTCACGCGCAGATCGCAGGCATACCACGCTCGTATATCTCCACGACGACAGTCCTCCCTACTCACACCAAACACCATGCACATCCACTTCTTGCTCCCAGTCCCCCATCCCGCACGCCGCCTCGTTGTCTTCCCCAGTCTGTTCTACAGTGCTCCACTGTAACATCCAATGAGGCCACTGAGTCTAGCCTTCACAACGCGAGGAATAAAAGCGGTGAAAGTACAAAGCCTTCAGCCACTTCCAGTAGCATGTGCACTAGATCTTATGTCACACTATTCCGAACAATCCTCATAAGGATATTTGGAGTGCCTGTGGGTGGTGGGGGTGGTGATTTCTTTTATTACTCCCAAAAACAGGGGACCACTCGAAGGACCGGTTGCGCTGGCTTAAAGGGGGTCGGCTGGGATTCCTTGGGATGTAGCGGCTTCCACCACGTGGCAGTTTTCTCAAAAGAAGATTGTGCAAATACGCGCATGCACTTGGTGATCAGTTTTTAAACTGGTTGCGGATATGCCGTGTGCAGATTAGTTTGCTACCTTGGGAGGCATACATCTAATAAAACATATCTAGGCACTGAATGATATACGTTGCTCAATAGGAACGACGAGTTAGAACGATCTCCGCATTTGTTCGAAGGTCCTGAAGTCTTTGTGCAGAAAACCACGCCGGAGCGATAATTTAAACACGCGGATGCACAAATATGGCTTCAGGTTTTAGTGATCAGTCTGGTGTGGTTTTGTGTACAATTGTTTACCAACTAGCCCCTGTTATTGCTCACCTGATCTTGATGCATCTACGCCCAGTGTTATAGCTTGTGGCGTAGCGCGGGTTCCCATCCGAGTTCATTTAGTCATGTTGCGCATGATACACCGAAATGAAAACCATGCTGAGGGGGGGGGGGGGGGGGTATAAAAGCAGCGGCGTCAAGTGGCCGAGTCTACCCTCGGGTCTCCTGGCGACGGAGTGGCGCTGCGGAATGTCAAACTGTTGCTGTTATTTGAAAGATGGCTGTGACCTCGACGCAAGTCTCGTGTTCTGGACATACGGCGGGGGAGTACGAGGACGTTCATTCAGCTGCTGGGAGATTGCGGGAAATTTCTGTTCCACGGAGGCCGCAGTGACCAGATTGCCGCATCAGTGTTTGATGACTCAGATTCTACCCCCTTCCATCTACCGCGCTGTAAGAGAGCGAGAGAGTATCAGCACCGCCCATTGCCGTGGATGGTACCACCAGTGTCTATATTTGCCCACCTGATTGGACATCGTTCTCTGCAGTTTATTTCCCATTCAAAGATCTGGGGAATACGAAGCGTATTCAACGGGAGATTGTTTTGCGCCCGGAGCACTCCCTTCTCGGCTGTAAATATGTAAAATAAACCTCTTGTACAGTTTCCTCTTTAATGGAGTTCGACATCGTTCTTCGGAGCAGGGACCTGTGGTGCTGAACGAATCAGTCACCACAAGGACCCCTCCGTCCTCAACAACTGGTGGCAGCAGTGGGATGCTGCTACCCGTCCTCAGCAGTGTGCAGGCCTGACTCCAGGCAGCCTCGGAGACTGGAAGAGAAGACCAAGGTGCGCTTGCATTTGTACGTTGTTAACACCATAGCAACCTCGGACAAGACCTGCAGCTGTATTTCAGGGGCAGGGGCAAGACGGGCAGTTATCTAGTACCATCTGCCAGTCTAACTGGGATCTTGTCCTTTCGTATGTAACCTATGCGTACAATACCGCAACGCAGTCTACTACTGGCTTCTCTCCTTTCTTTCTACTTTACGGCCGCCACTCTTCTGCCACCATCGACACCATTCTGCCGTACCAACCCGACGCTTCCGAGCATACACCTCTTTCTGAAGCCGCCGGCACGCCGAAGACTGTCGCCGCATCGCCCGTGCTCTCACGACTGACACCCAGTGCAGAGAGAAATGCCGCCACGACATCAGTCAAGCAACGCCAAACTTCCCCAATGACTCCCTTGTGTGCCTCTGGATTCCGACAAATACTCCGGGACTGTCGTCAGAATTTCTTGCCAAGTACCATGGCCCATACCGTGTCGTGGAGCGCACATCTCCAGTTAATTACACTGTCGAACCTCTCAACCCGTCTTCTGATCGCCGCCGCCGTGGACGCGAGACTGTTCACGTCCAGCGCCTCAAGCCATTCTACGATCCAGCCTTCCTGTCTGCGCCCTAAGTCGCCACGTTGGCTCCTTTTCTTCCCGGGGGCAATTGTAAAGACGAAGAAAAACATTCTGCTTTGCGGCGGCATTGCGATCGCTGCGCGTGCTGTGAGTTCGCTTTGGCCGACCACGGACTGTTGCCGTCCTGCTTCTGAGGTCCCAGTGCCTGCAATAAACCCCCATCTTACAAAAATAACATTATGCCACTAACTAACCTAAGAGGCTTAGAAATTTTTAGCAATTTCGCAATTGTTGTAAAGAAATTTATTTGCAATCCTAGCTCCTTTCCTTTAGTTTCATACAAGGCCCCTCCGTCCAGTACTCGTTCAGCCGCTGATGGAAAGTTCTTGCTTCCAATATCTAGCAATCATTATGGTCATGGATGTCTCCGTTGTTGTGGTGTCAAAATTTGGAAGGCTATCCCATGCTCAGTCAAATCTTCACCTAATACATTTAGAGCATTGAAGAAGTTTTTCCTTCACAAAGAAGTGTCTCAGTAAAACGAAACTATATGCGTCTGCATTGTGGCTTTTTATTTTTAACCTATTGCGCGTCTGAACGTAGAATGAGCTTTCTTGTTTCTTTGGTAATATGTCATACAATAGTGTTTCAGTTTGTATAATGTTTTTTGTATTTCAATTTTTTCATTCTGCACCGACAAATATGTATTTTTTTTTCTCCTCATTGGTCAGAAGACTTATTTGTATTCATTTTGGGATCCACGACAAGCCTCTGGCTAAGGATCCTTGAGTGTCATTATGTAATTACATGTGTGCTGTGAAATAAAGAAAGTAAGGAAGAATCGGCCAAGAAGAAGAATGCACTTGCTTCTCTTCTGCGGACAATTTTTTACCACGGTTCCACTTTTCACAAGCAGACGGGGGAAATTCCGTTTGGAAATTCTTCTGGGAGCAACATGATCTCTCTATACTACTGAAGGAGAAGAACATTTTTTTACTTTTTTTTACTTCACGTCGCTCTTTTTTTTTGGCGTGCTGAGTTGGAGCCTTCTGATTGCATACCTGGCGTTCCTGATGTGCGAAGGACCGACAGCCACCCTGCAGAAGTCGGCTTTTCGATTCCTTTCTCGAAGGGAAATGAGACCCCGGAACCGAGGGCACCCAGCGGGCACAGGCAAAGCATCCACGGAGGAGAAGTTCAAAACGAAGAACGTTCATACGCACTAGTCCAGATTGAATAGTCTTCAGGATGAAGCCAAGAAAATCGCAGAAGTACGCTGGCCACTCCTATCCCTTAGTATACGGCCAGTAGGATTCCAGCTCGCGT
Source organism: Amblyomma mixtum (assembly GCF_055824585.1). Lineage (NCBI taxonomy): Eukaryota > Metazoa > Arthropoda > Arachnida > Ixodida > Ixodidae > Amblyomma > Amblyomma mixtum. The sequence goes on from NC_143021.1 coordinate 86,781,876, forward strand.
AGCCATGACAGCTATCTTTCTAGCAACCTAAATTACCATGTTCGGCTTTTATTGACAAGGGGTGAATTTACGAAACCTTGTGGCCAGAAGTTTCGCTTCAAAGATAATGATTTAAAAAAACCTGCGTGCCACTCACGGTGCATCACTATGAACTTTGTAATATATCTTTGTTTCAAAGGACATTGTAGTAATATTTGAACTGAAAGATGGCAAAGAGGAAGCCTAATTCGGTTGTAATAAGTTCGGAGATATTGCCACGTATCTTTGTTGTGTTTGTTCGTTCACGCTCAAGGCTGCAGGAAAGGGTTGTTATAACTTTTGTTCGTGACGCGAGAAGCGACCGGACTAATTTCGATTGTTCACAGCCATGAACAGCTGCATCTACTTGTTTCTAGATTACTCTAGATGATCTCGACCTGTTATCTCGAAGTTTCCTTGCCGGCTTTAAATTGAACGATGCCGCGAGCAGCGGGCATTCGTAGTTCGACGATTGACGAGCACGCTTGTTGCTTACGCCGCCACCGAGTGATTCAGTTCTTTTGCGGGCGCAAGTCAGCCCAAATAAAGAGCTTCGTTTGCAAGTCTTTCTGGTGTCTTCCTGACCGCTGGACTGCCGTCACTACAACGTGACATCTGGTGGAGGTGCTGGGTAGCCTTTCATGTTCCGGACACCCCCTACAAGTCGTGACGCCAGCCCTCTGAGTCATTTACCGCAGGACCTGAGTCCAGTCCACCGCGCAAGCCGACGCCTGCAAGGGGCCGCACCTGAGTTAGGGATTCTGCCGGACCCTACCCGGAAGCGAAAGCCAGCAGCAACGTCTACCATGAGCTTGCCCCAGACGATGACTCCAATCATCCAGCAGCCCCGGGTGCCACCAACGTTCGATGCTTCGCCTGGCGCCGACCCCGAAGAATGGCTGGAGCAGTTCGACCGTGTCGCTATCTTCAACTGGGACGATGCCACGAAACTTAGGTATGTCTTCTTCGCATTCGAGGGACCAGCAAGAATCTGGTTTGAGAATGAGGAAGCTAGCCTGACGAACTGGGAAACCTTTAAGGAGCAGTTTCTAAAGACCTTCACGAACGTCGTGCGAAAGGAGAGAGCCCAGCAGCTCCTACAGTCTCGCATACAACACCCAAACGAGACCTTTGCAGTGTACACTGAGGAAATGAAGCGTCTCTTCCGGGGTGCCGACGCAAACATGAAGGAAGAAGAAAAAGTAAAGCTGCTCATGCGAGGAGTTAAAGAGCAACTCTTTGCCGGCCTCGTCCGCAACCCACCGAAAACTGTCGCGGAATTCATAGAAGAGGCATCCACGATGGAAAAAACTCTTGATGCCCGAGGCCGCCAGTATGACCGCCAGCAGCGCGTTTTCTCAGCAAGGTGCCTGGACACCGCTAACAACGATGACCTGCGGGAGGTTATACGTCGAGTTGTGCGAGAGGAGCTCCGACGATTGCTGCCATCGGGAACGCAGCCGCAACTTTCATCGCTCACTGACGTCATCCGGGACGAGGTTTAACACACCTTGGGTGTGACGCCGACACCCACGCAGCCTCTGCAGCCCCCAGCAATGAATTACGCCGCAGCTGTGCGCCGTCCTGCCCCTCGACGACGGGACCCAAGCCCCTATCGCCCTCAGCCAGCTGCGCTGTACCACCGCCCACTCGCCCCAACCCGCCCATCCTACGAGCGACGCGCGCAGCCGTAGAAAAGCGACGAGTGGAGAACTCCCGACCAGCGCCGCCCACTATGCTTCCACTGTGGCGAAGCCGGTCACGTCCTCCGGCACTGCCCATACAGAAGACTGGGCATCCGAGGGTTCTCTTACGACGCTCCACGACCCCGACCCGGCCAGCGACCAGCCGAAATCGAGTTGTTTTTGCGTCGGGAAGAATACTCATCGCCGAGCCGCCTATCACGTTCCCCGTCGCCATCATCACCACGCTTTGTATCCCCTAACCGAGGTTACGCCGTGCGTGGACGCTCCCCCAGCCCCCGAAGGTTAAACTGAATAAAGCAGCCTCTGGAGGTGAGGTTGCTTCCGAGCGCAAGTACAAAGATCCTCCATCGACGAAAACCCAAGTCCATGCCTCAACTACGACGACAACACCGACGACAACACCGCCGACAACTCCGACTACAGCACCGACAACGACGACGACGACGCGGCCAGACTTGAAACTTTTACCGCTGCCCAGTGAAGTAACGTCGGAGTACGCCCACCGCAGCCTCACTACTCGACGAAGCCGAGATCGGACACCGAAGACAACGTACAATACGAGAACGCGAACAAGTTACCTTGAAGTTACGGTCGACGGTCACGCGGTTACTGCCTTAGTCGACACTGGAGCTGACTACTCTGTCATGAGTGGCCCACTCGCTGTCCGATTCAGGAAGGTAACAATAACTTGGGATGGCCCGCTGATCCGCACCGCAGGTGGTAACCTGATTACGCCGTCAGGACGCTGCACCGCGAGAGTTACTGTAAATGGGAGAACCTATGCGACAACCTTCCTGATCCTACAGCAATGCTCGCGAGACGTGATTTTGGGAATGGACTTCCTGAATGAACATCGAGCGATCATCGACCTTCGATCTAAGTCGATCAAGCTTTCCACGGACAAAGCCATACCTGTTGCGACGAGCGCGACTCTTAACGTTGCCTTAAACGTCCTCGACGAAACATTGAACGTGCCGCCCCGATCAAGTGTCCTCGCCTGCATAGGTACTGGAGACATCTAGAATGCCGAAGGCGTCATCAAGGGGAACACCCAGTTACTCCTGGATCGAGGATTTGGCGTCGCAAGGGGAGTCGTTGAAATCCGAAATGGCCAAGCCCAGGTGCTGCTAACCAACTTCAGTTCAGTTCAGTGCATTTATTTCAGTCATGTACAATGGCTGAGGAGAAAGGAAAAAAAGCCGCGCACGCGGCTTGACAAAGCTCCCATCTCCCGTAGCGGCTTGGCACGGCGATGACAGACAGCAGTAAAACAATAACAAGAGAATGCATGAAATAACAAATATGTACAATATCTTCATAACAGATCACCAGAATAGTCTCGGTACTGTTACACACACGCAAATGATAGTTTAATCACAGCACATGGACACTTTGTTTATTTTACAGTTGGATATGATTCATTCTTTTGTAAGAACATATTTCTGACAGCGTTATATGAAACGGAAAGAATGGATTGATTAGTGAAAGCGTTACTATTAAGGAAAGATGGCAACACATACCTGAGAGTTTGAAAACCGTAATTTGTGCGTGGACAAGGTACATACCAATATTCGTAGTGTCTTGTGTTGTGAACAGCGGTATTTTCCCGTAGATTCGCAAGGTCAGCAAAAAATGTGTCACTATGTACCTGAGATTTGTACTGCTGAATTACACGGTACTGATGAATAACCCTTGCATCCATAATGCGGTATTTTGCAAATAGAGCACTCGTATGTGCTAAGTATGTGGCACCCGCAATTGCTCTGACTGCATTTTTTTGTAATGTCAAAACCTTCTGAATATTAGTTTGCGTCGTTGTACCCCAGACCAAGTGGCAATATTTAACATGAGAGTCAAAGAGGGCATGGTAAATAACAAGTTTTGTCCTAGTAGGTATCATGCACTTTAACCTTCTGAGTATGCCGACAACGCGAGCTAGCTTACTCTCCATTTGCTCGATGTGGTAGTCCCATAGCATAAATTCATTGAAGTGAACGCCAAGTGTTTTTACAACATTAGTTATTTCTATCATATTACCACCCAATACTAAATCTGTATGTACAGCCCATTTGACATTTTTAGCTCTAAAAAATATCGCCTTTGTTTTCCGTGTGTTTATTAGTAGGGAATTTTTTTCAGACCATGAGTTAAGTTTGCCCAACACGCTGTTAGCCTTTTCTACAATATCATTCGCGTTGGTGCCAGACAGAAATAAAGTAGTGTCGTCAGCGTAAATTACGTATTCTGTTTCGGAGTCAATCTGTACTAAGTCATTAATATATACATTAAATAATAAGGGACCAAGGATACTTCCTTGAGGTACACCGAAGAATACCGGCATCTAAACACAGGTACGACGATTGCCTTTCTCGACGAGCTGCCAGACATCAGAGACATATTTGCCCTCCCCGACCAACCCGCCGAACCATTTGACCAAGGCCATCAACCCACGTTTGACATCAACCCGGCATTACCCCGGAGCAGGCAAGACCAAATACGCAGTCTTCTTCAAAGGTACAGCGATTGCGTTTCTTCAGCATCGAATGTGCGACGAACCCGGCTTGCCAAGCACCGCATTGTAACAGACGAACACGCCCGACCACTTCGGCAGAGCCCCTACCGCGTGTCGCGGATAGAACGCCAAGCTATCCGCAAGCAAGTAGAGGAAATGCTACGTGACGACATCTTCCAGCCATCAAGGAGCCCCTGGGCAGCACCAGTTGTCCTAGTGAAAAAGAAAGACGGCACCCTTCGCTTCTGCGTCGATTACCGCCGCCTGAGCAGCATTACGAAGAAAGATGTCTACCCCCTCCCCCGCATCGACGACACATTGGATCGGCTATGCAATGCTAAGTACTTCTCATCGATGGACCTGAAGAGCGGCTACTGGCAAATTGAAGTCGACGAAAGAGATCGCGAGAAGACTGCGTTCATCACACCAGACGGACTCTTCGAGTTCAAGGTGACGCCATTCGGCCTCTGCTCTGCCCCAGCGACGTTCCGGTGCTCGCAAGCTTAAAGTGGCAAATTTGTCTAGTCTACTTAGATGACGTTGTTGTCTTCTCCTCAAGCTTTGAAGACCATCTCAGAAGGCTTCAGATAGTGCTGGAAACAATCAAGTCTTCAGGACTAACACTGAAACCAGAGAAGTGCTACTTTGCCTACGAGGAGCTCCTCTTCCTTGGTCACGTCGTAAGCAAGGATGGAGTTCGCCCAGACCCTCAGAAGACGGCTGCGATCGCAGAGTTTCCACAGCCTAATGACAAGAATGCCATGCGCAGATTCCTTGGATTGTGCGCTTACTACCGGCGATTCGTCAAGGACTTTTCGCGCATCGCTGAACCTTAGACCCAACTCACCAAGGCGGACGTGCCTTTTAAATGGGAAAGGCCGCAAGAGGAAGCATTCAAAGAGGTGAAGCGCCGCTTACAGTCCTCTCCTGTGCTCGGGCACTTTGATGAAAACGCCGCAACCGAAATCCATACCGATGCAAGCAGTGTGGGCTTAGCAGCGGTCCTCGTTCAGAAAAATGGAAGACAGGAGAAAGTTATCCCGTACGCTAGCCGTTCACTGTCGAAAGTCGAGGCCAACTATTCGACCACCGAGAAAGAATGTCTCGCCATTATTTGGGCCACGTCCAAATTTCGCCCCTACCTGTACGGACGACCATTAAAGGTTGTGAGCGATCACCATGCTCTGTGCTGGCTAGCCAATTTGAAAGATCCCTCCGGCCGCATTGCACGATGGAGTCTGCGCCTTCAAGAATTCGACATAACTGTAGTCTACAAATCTGGCCGCAAGCATTCCGACGCAGACTGCTTGTCGCGAGCCCCCGTCGACGCAGCAGCGGAAGAGGAAGACGACGACGCTTTCTTACGACCGGTAAGCGCCAGGAAGTGTCACGGGCCACGTTGCACGCGCTGTTCTCCGATCTTCCCTGCTTTACGGATTTGTCGGCGATCTTTGTCTGTGCCAGCCGCACATCAAGCACGGAGTCCTGCTGTTCCCTCTCCTCCCTGTTGGAGCTGCTTCTACCACGGACTGCCTCTGCGTCTTCTGGCCGTCTTCAAATTTTGGTGAGGCCGTTCCGCGAGTGGGGGATTTGGCCAGGTCTTTCCCCCTTTCGATGTAGGTTCGAAGGATTTGTAGGTTTTCCGCCATGGCTATGTCTTCCCCGGGCTCAGGTCCGGTAACCTGGTTCGCCAGTTTACCGGCTGAAAATCTGCCGTTACCATCTTTTAGTCAAAACGGTGTAAAGCTAATCCCTGTGGCGCTGGTCCCTGTAGGAGATGGAGTAATTAAAATAAAAAACTCTCGATTGATCCAGGAGCAGCTGAAGGCAGCCACCAGCCACTATCTTGAGATTTCGGAGGTGCGACCATTTGGCAAGAGAGGAATTCTATGCAAATCGGCTCACTTGGATTGCGTTGCCGATTTGCTGCAGTGCACCTCTTTCGCCTCACTACCGGTGAAGGTATTCATTCCAGAGCAGCTAGCCTGCGTAAAAGGAATTATACGCGGTGTGGATCCTTCCGCTACACCAGGGGAAATTCTTGCAGACTTTCATGACGCCGGTGTTGGCATCCTTTCAGTTTACCGCTGCAGCAGAGAGGCTGGAGGCTCTCGAACACCAACGGAGTCGGTTATTGCAACATTCGCAGGGTACTCTTGTCCGTCCGAGATCAAAGTTTGGCCTATTGTGTACCGTGTAGACCCACTGCAGCCCCGTCCTTTACAATGTAAGAATTGCTGGCGGTTCGGTCACAGTGCCAAATCTTGCAAGTCCGCAACGCGCTGTCGCGTTTGTGGCGGTGATCATGCACACGATATTTGCACTTCTGAGTCGCTTAGCTGCTGTCTTTGCCACTCTGATCACACAGCTGACGACCCCACCTGCCCCAAGCGTGCCGATGAGCAGAACGTCTTGGACATTATTCAGCGTGACAGGTGCTCGCGCGCTGATGCATACGCCCGCCTTGACAGACGGCAGTGCTCATACGCAAGTATTGCCCGCACGTCCACTGCTGATGTGGAGGCAGCCTTAACTAAGTCCGTTGTTGCTGCGGTGGAGAAGGCTGTTGCTGGCGTACTTGACCGCATGATCAGTACGTTCAGCGACTCCTTGTCCCAGGTCATTTCCGCGCAGGCTGCTTCATCAGCTTTAAGTAATCTCAACTCGTCTACCTGTCCTTCCTCCTCTGCCACTGCTGCTATTCAGCCCACCACCCCTTCTACCTCCACGTCCATGGATGTAAATGACTCTGACCAAGTCCCCCTCTCTAACGCTTGTGAGTCAGATGTTGAAATGACTACTCCATCTCAGAAGCGTCGTGCTTCCTCTTCTCCATCGAAATCTAACCATCATCATGGTAAGACTAAGAAAAGTCCGCCTGGAATTTCAAAGAAAACAGATGTGTTGAAAGAGGCTGTTGCGGCTACGTTTTTAAAGCAATAATCATGGCGGGAATATCTGTTCTACAGTGGAATTGTCGCTCTATATCATCATCTTTCCCCGATTTACAGCAGCTTATACTAAAACATAGTCCAGACATTATTTTAATACAGGAGTCGTGGCTCAATCCTAATCGCCCATTTGCAATTAAAAATTTCTCCGTTTTTAGAAATGATCGCCCAAACGTCAGGGGTGGGGGCTTACTAACATTGATTTCAACGAAACTGTATCATCGTGCTAAAGTGTCTCACAAAATTATGAGACCTGATTGTGAGATACTTGCCGTTGAAATCATTATTCCGCAGTGCGCCCCTGTTACGGTGGCAAATATCTACTTCCCCGCAGGAGTCCGTAGGACGGATGAGCTCGATGCGTTACTGCGCATCAGCAGACGAGTAGTTCTAGCTGGGGACTTCAATTCTCATCATGTAATTTGGGGTTTCAGATCAGACTTTAGCGGGAAATTACTTTGGTCTTGGATGTCAGCAAACGGCGTGTGCTGTTACAATAGTCGCGCCATAACTTACATGAGGGCTAATTCTCGATCAGCAATTGATTTAACGCTAGCAGTTAATGGTACAGCGGTATCTTCGTGGTGTACAGTTGACTGCGGTACGTCCAGTGACCACTCCCCAATCACTTTCACTATTGCGTGCAGTCCAGTCAGGGCGACTGGTTCGCCACAAAAATTTATAAATACTACACTGTTCAAGAACCTCCTAGGTGAGGCCCTCTCGTCTGTTTCCCCCTCCGATAAATCTGACGGGGGCCCTCTGGTATTAAATTCAGTGTTAGACGCCTCTCGGCGAGCAGTCTTTACAGTCCGGTCAGGCGTTGTAAATAAGACTCCTTCCAGTTGGTGGAATGACGACTGCGAAAAAGCCTATCGTAGAAGGAAAGCTGCATGGAAGAGTCTAACGCACAACCAGTGCCCAAAGAACTGGATAAATTACAAATTCTTTGCAGCCTCTTTTAAAAGAACAATATCTAAGGCTAAGGATGATTACAATGCCAGCCTGAACACCTATCTGTCTAATCCTGTCAACCGGAAGTCTCTTTATAGATTCATGGAACATACTCATGTGCTGCCCTCTTCTCACATCTCTCAGTCCACAGTATTGCCACCTCGGGACGAAAAAGATATACTAGAGTCCATAGCTCAAGGCCTTGCTGTGCGTTTTCAAGCTCGCACTACCTTTCCATCAACCCCGTTTCATTTGGGTGGAGACTTCACTAAGGTATCTGCCTCTGATTTAGCGTCCGCAGTTAATTGCCTGCAAACTGCTGCCCCTGGGATTGACGGAGTAACAGTTGGCATGCTTAAAATCCTAATGCAAGATTTTGCCCCGTACCTCTTGCAGATTGTGAACTGGTCTTTGGAAAAAGCCTGGACTCCACAAAATTGGAAAACAGCGAAAATTATTTTACTGCTGAAAGAGCAGGGGAAGGGTTTTGATCTCGACAATATTCGGCCGATTGCTCTCACATCAAATTTGGTTAAGCTTGTAGAGCGGGTAGTCTTCAGCCGCCTCACGAGTCATATTCTGAGTATTCAAGGTTTTAGCGAGGCTCAGATTGGCTTTCGCCGGGGGTGTTCGATTTGGACCGCGCACATAGACTTGGAGAGCCGTATTAAGGTTGCTATGAGGCAAAATGAGGTATCAGCTCTGGTTACTTTAGATATTGCAAAGGCTTACGACAGCGTTGAACACAGCATTTTGCTTCATAAACTGGCTAATGTACAACCTCCTTTGTACCTATTTGCGTGGGTAGGAGAGTTCTTGAAGAATAGAGCGTTCTTTTGTTCTAAGGGTACGTTAACTTCTACAACATACGCCCAGTCTAGAGGTGTCCCACAAGGCTCCGTTCTTTCACCGTTATTGTTTAACATACTAATGCGTGATATCCCTATTCACCCTGCCGTCAAAGTTTATGTGTATGCGGATGATATTGCTTTTTTCGCTTCTGCCAAAGACATTCATATCCTGTACCAATTACTGCAAGAGTATTTAAATGCTCTGGAAGTTTGGCTAGACAGCATAAAGTTAACTTTAAATGTGAACAAGTGTGCCGTCCTTGTTTTCCCACAAGCAACCCCTCTTTACATCTCTCTGTCGTATCACTCTATCCTCATCCCGCAAGTTGATTAAACAAAATACTTGGGTATAATATATGACCCGCATTTAGACTGGCGGCCACACATTAGAAGCATTGCGCTTAAGGGTGAGCGTGCCCTCGGCCGGTTGGTGAGGATCAGCAACAAAAAATTCGGTATGCGACGAGACACTCTACTACTTCTTTATAAGACCTATGTACGGCCAATCCTTGAATTCGGCTCCGTTCTCTTTTCTGGGTGCCCAAAGTACAAGCGTGAACCCCTGTTTGTTATGGAGCGACGCGCTCTGCGCCTTTGCTTAGGTCTGCCTAAATCAGTAGCTAATGCTGTGCTGTACTTGGAGGCGCGGATACCTTATCTCAATTCCCGGTTTGAGCTTATCACTGTGCGGACATTTTTAAGGTCTTTGGAGCCTGTTCCTGGATTGGCTAACCCTATATTTACAACGAACCCAACTCTCTTCTTTGGTACTCCCTGGCCTCGGTATAAGCTCCCTCAGGTGGTGTTCACTAACTCCCTGCTGTCAAATATTTCTGTATCAGTGAGATCTTTAGTACTGGTCAACCACAGGCGGGCTGACACGGCGGTCTTCTTTGACAACACCCTCCCAAGGAATGCTAAGAACCTGCCCGCCAATATGTTAAATGGGCTCATAGAGGAGTACCTAGACAATTTTCCTAACCATATTGCCGTCTATACAGATGCCTCCCAGCAAAATGAAAAGGCCGCTATTGGTATTTACTCATGGGCTCTTGATTGGAGTTACTCATTTCGGGCCCCTGACTATACCCCTATTTTTGTAGCTGAGTTCCTGGCCATTGAGTTGGCCTTAATAAGGATTCCCTGCAGTGTCACTCGGGTTATTATACTCTCAGACAACCTTTCTGTTTTGGCAGCGCTCGAAACCTCGAGTGATACTCCTATGAGCCGTTCCCTTCAATTTTTTATTCCTCCACATGTTTCAGAAGTTCGCTTTCACTGGGTCCCTGTGCACTGTGGCATTGTTTCTAATGAGAGGGCTGATTTTTTAGCGAAGTCTGCCCTTGATGGTCCTATTGTCCCTTTCGTCCCAAATACTATTTACTTGACTTTAGCACGCTTTCAGCGATTCCAGCGTTTCCACACCTTGAGCCATGAGCCTCTCCTCGCTGCAGCGGATTTTCAACACCTGGCATTTCCTTGGAGTGTGCGGATGTGCAGTTCGAGGCAATGTGAGGTGTCCATGACCCTTTTGCGCTGCAGGATACCGCGGCTAAATCTTTATTTATGCCGATCGGGGCTTTCGATATCCAACCTTTGTGAGTCTTGTGGCGAAATTGAGTCTATAGAACATTTTTTCCTCTCCTGCAGGCGGCTCGCTGCTCTCCGTAGAATTTGCTTGGAGATCCCCCTCGCTCGGCTTGGGCTTCCTCTATCTATTCCAATTCTCTTATCCTTCGGGGCAAGCGCCAAGGGATATGCCCTGAAACCAGTGTTCGATTCTATTCACAATTATATAATTTCATCTGGTAGATTCCTCTGCTAGAATGTGAATTCACAACTTTTCTTTCTCCGTATTTTTTGTATTGTACAAATTATCGCTCTGTGTCCCAAATTTTATATTTAATTATACTCCATTCCCTGTACTTGAGTGCGTTTGTATCCGCTATGCACCCTGGCCAATCCCCCGCCGTGGGTATGTGCCATTCAGCCCGAGGACATCATCATCATCATCAGTTTCGCGCAGCAGCAGCGCTCGGATCCTGAGTTGCAAAGTTTAGTTGATTACCTGCAAGGCAATACCGCATCGCCTCCCCGAGGGTTTAAGCGCCCACTGTCGTCCTTCGTCTGTCACAATAATGTCCTCCTGAAGAAGAACTTCGCGCCCAACAGGACAGTGCATCTTCTTGTCGTGCCCAAAAATCTCAGGCAAGAAATTATGCAGGCATGTCATGATGAACCGACTGCAGGGCATCTCGGGATTGCTCGCACGTTGCACCGCATCCAGGAGAAGTACTATTGGCCGCGGCTAGCTACCAACGTTTCCAATTACGTGAAAACGTGCCGGGAGTGTCAGCGACGCAAAACACACCGACTAGACCAGCCGGACTCCTGAACCCCATACCACCTCCAACTAAGCCCTTTCAGCAAATAGGAATGGACCTCCTCGGCCCCTTTCCGACTTCGTCATCAGGTAACAAGTGGATCATCGTGGCCACCGCCTACATGACCCGCTACGCCGAAGCAAAAGCGACGCCTAGTGGTACCGCAATAGAAGTCGGAAAATTTTTTGTCGAACAAATTCTCCTGCGACACGGCGCCCCCGAAGTGCTTATTACAGACAGAGGAACGGCATTTACAGCGGAGCTGACGCAAGCCATTTTAAAGTACAGCCAGACAAGCCATCGGAGGACAACTGCCTATCATCCGCAAACCAACGGGCTCACAGAGCGTCTGAACAAGACCATCGCAGACATGCTCTCCATGTAGTACATCGACGGCGAACACAAGACGTGGGACTCCATTCTGCCCTACGTGATCTTCGCCTATAATACTGCCGTCCAGGAGACAACCAGGTTTACGCCATTTCAGCTGGTATACGGCAGGAAGCCCACGACAACACTCGACGCAATGCTCCCGCACGTTTCCGACGAAGACAACCTCGACGTCGCCGCCTACCTTTATCGCGCCGAGGAAGCCCGAAGACTTGCGCGGCTTCGCATTAAAGACCAGCAGCACGCCGACGCTCGACGCTACAATCTGCGCCAACGAGACACGCATTACAAGCCAGGTGATCGTGTTCGGATATGGACGCCAGTTCGCCGCCGTGGATTGAGTTAAAAGTTGCTGCGACGCTACTTTGGCCCGTATAGGGTTGTCCGTCGCATCGGTGACCTCGACTATGAAGTCATCCCCGACGGCACGACAGCATCTCAGCGACGCCGCAGACGCCCGGAAGTCGTACGCCTGAAGCCATATTATGACCGCTAAAGGACTCGGAGTTTTCATTTTCCGTGCTTATTTATTTTAAAGCATCGAGACGATGCTTCTTGGAAGGGGGGTAATGCCACGTATCATTGTTGTGTTCGTTCGTTCACGCTCAAGGCTGCAGGAAAGGGTTATTATCACTTTTGTTCGTGACGCGAGAAGCGACCGGTCTAATCTCGATTGTTCACAGCCATGAGCAGCTGCATCTACTTGTTTCTAGATTACTCTAGATGATCTCGACGTGTTATCTCGAAGTTTCCTTGCCAGCTTTACATTGAACGATGCCGCGAGCAGCGGGCATTCGTAGTTTGACGATTGACGAGCACGCTTGTTGCTTACGCCGCCACCGAGTGATTCGGTTCTTTTGCGGGCGCAAGTCAGCCCGAATAAAGAGCTTCGTTTGCAAGTCTTTCTGGTGTCTTCCTGACCGCTGGACTGCCGTCACTACAACGTGACAATATAAAGAAAGTGAGGACGAGCAGCAGTCGATAAATTGTTGAAAGTAAATTCGAAAACCTAAAACCTGAACTGGCCTGTCTAAGAGCTTCAGAGTGAGGCTAGCACTCAAGATTATTCCATTGCACAACATTTGCCCTCATTTAGATTATATTACAGTACAGCATAGAGGACGTCTGCACCCATCAAACATCGAGTATTTGGCAATCATGACCGGCGGGAATATTGGTTATGTGGAGCAGGCTACAGCTCACACATTAAAGTTATTAATAGCTGTGTTCATATTAGCCCATAGCTACTATAAGATATTGCTTGAGAATCAGGCGCTATCGAGGTAACGAAAAAATAAATTTCGGACGTGTTTTCCTTGGTTTCATACGTTGTTCGTTTTCTTGTGGCGTTATTCCTATTCGTGGTGGAGCCACTTTGCCTACTACTTATATGATACAGGCTCACAATCATCATCCATGTATACCGCTGAGAAGCGGGGCGGTAGGTATTTCATTTCTGCAGATGAGCGTTCAAAACAGGTATTTGCAAGTGTCTCTCTTTATTTCAGTTCCAGCGCGCGATATGTTCAGAAAAAAAAAATGTTATTAGCAGTCATTGAGAATGAACTTCAGCACTGGACTAACAAACAGAAAAAGAAACATAAATACGTGCCCTTACCATCACATAATAGAGTCTTCGAAGGTGATCTTAGAAATGATTTTCCGTGACGGACCTCTGGTAGTCACATAATTTAGAAATAGCGCACAAAGGGGACTCATATTTTGCATAGAGCGATCTCTATCCTTCCACTCCCAATCTGCGTTGTTTTAGCAAGATGAAGACAATGCAAAGATTGAGAACGGGGCAAAAAACACACACCTATAGGTACCTCCCTTTAAAAAGCAAAACATCGCAAAAAATGTTTTACGGTGTTGATATGTGGATTACGTGCCAAACCCTCTAATGCGGCAATACTCAAGCGTGAGAGGTTTAAATATTGAATGGCGTCTGCAGAAGCCTTCCCTATTCTAAGCCCCTATTCTACACACTTTTGTTATCGGCTTTCTCACCTTACATAACAAACCGAAAACAGAATATCATGCCGACAGTTTTTAAACGCTGGCTATATTATCTGCAACTTTTATTAACAAATCTCAACTTCTACAATGACGGCCTGTGGGGCGAGTTGGTGTATGACTGAGAAAACGGCGGCGCAACGACGACAACTCGAGAAAGAAAAGGACAACACGTGCGCATATCTCTTCCCGTTTTCATTCTTGGGTTGCCTTCGTTGTGCCGCTGTTTCTTCAGTCCTCCCCACCTCCCCCTATCTCTCTCTATGTGAGCAGCTGTAGCATCCAATGTCGAAGCATTTTTAGGATGGCAGTGTTGGGTTACAAAGCGCTATCCGCCGTAAGCCTGTGCTCTTTCTTCCTGTGCTGTTTTTTTCAGTCCACAACGCCTATCAGGAACGCCTAAAAAGAGGGATAGTGTTATTTTTTACTTCTGGAGTGTATGAACAGCTTCTGCATTCTAAAGCTTGTCTAGCAGTTCGAAGGGGCGCTGATGCATTGGGTCGATGGGATGAAATGTTGCATCCTGAGATATTACTGTTTTTAAGCATGAAATGCTTTTAGCTCGTGCTGTCGGCTGTGTGGTGACGTCATGCCGAGACCGAGAGCCAACATCCGGGCACGGAATTACACTCATCCGGGCACTGAAACGAGAGCATCCGGGCACCGTACGAGATTTAACGAGACTCTCTTAGCATTCCTACAGGACCGACATACAAGCGCCGGTAGCTACGCGCTGAACGGGTGGTGGCGTTCCTTTTCACATTCATTTATTCCACATTTATCCTGGTACAGAAAAAATGTGAGGGCAAGGACTAAAAGCTGCTAGTTAAGCAGCTTGACTAAGGCCCTTGCCCCCTTTGATGGCAGCGTACAGGGGTTTAAAATCACACAAAAAATTACACACAATGATTAGATTAGTTTCTGCAGAAATTCTTGCACTACAGCACAAAATACGATCAAATAATATTTTACGCGCGTGCACCAGAAAGCATTATACCGAGTCAACACACACACACACACACACACACACACACACACATATATATATATATATATATATATATATATATATATATAACTCTATACACAAAAATTTATACATGTACATACTTCAAAAATGAAATCTGAAACACAGACAAATGTATTTATGCAGAAATGTTTCTCTAATTACAACATGGAAATGCCAGTCCTTAATCTATTGCTTCATACAGTTAAATTCCTAAAATATTTAACGAGTGCGGGTCTTGGCGATGTTCTTATGTCCATGTCTGTGTCTTGAAGTGTGTTTAATAATACTGGCAAGCGATGTTCCAATCTATTAAAACCGTTATTTGTGCGCGAAAAGGGGACTAGCCAAATGTTTCTGTGTCTTATGTTGTAAGGAACATCCAAAGATTGTCTAAGATTGCACAGCGAGAGAAAGCATGTATTGGATTTTGCCAACGAGATTTTATACTTCATACTTAAGTTTAAATTGTACAGATGTACAGCAGGGACTATATTATATGTTGAGAAAAGCTCTGTTGTATGGCCATCATACGGTAAGCCTGCAATGTGACGGATTGCTTTCTTCTGCATTAAAAATAGCCGGTGTATGTTCGCCTTTGATGTCGTTGCCCAAACAAGGCTACAGTAATTGATGTGTGGGGTAAATAAGGCATTATATAACATTAGCTTTATCTTAGGTGGAACAATGTAACGAAGTCTGCACAGAACACCACAGGCCTTGGCCAAGTTGCGAAGCACATTTGTTACATGTGCATCCCAATTTAGATGTTCATTAAATACTACACCTAAGGTTTTCACCTCATGTACAGTATCTATTTTTTCTTGGCCTATCTTTAAACAAATACTGTAATCAAGAATTTTTTGCACAGGTCGAAATAGGACAGCCTTGGTTTTTTTCGTATTTATTTCTAATGAATTTACTTTACCCCATTCTAACAGTTTACTAAATGTAATATTACCTAAAGACGATAATTCACTAATGTCCTCTGACTGAATAAAGAAACTTGTGTCATCGGCATAGACTACAAATAATGCCTGGTTGCTTATTGTTACTATGTCATTTATATAGATAGTAAAAAGAATGGGTCCTAATATACTACCTTGGGGCACTCCACAAGATATATTGCGTAGAGCTGACGACTCCTCTTTTAGTGAAACGCTTTGTTGTCTCGCGGACAGATATGATTGTAAAAGGGCAAGAGGTATTCCACGGAATCCGTAATGTTCAAGCTTAGAATATAGGGTTGTGTGGTTAATTCTGTCAAATGCCTTGGAGAAATCTACAAAGCCGCCTAGTGTTAATTTTCGCTGTTCGAAACCTTTAATAATAAATTCCTTTTGTGTGAGAAGGGCCAGTTCTGTTGACATACCCTGCCGGAAACCAAACTGCTGGATGGATATTATAGAATGCTTATCACAGAACGATACAACTCTTTTGCAGATGACTTCTCTCTTCCTGTACGGTGCGGTTCGGGAGTCTACCGAGATGACAGAGAATTACTGCGCCATTTACTTTCCTCAAAAAGCGTTGCGTTCAAAGCGCAAGGCATTGCGCCCAACGGGTGGTGGCATTCCTCCCTTCCTGTACGGTGCGGTTCGGGTGTCCGCCGAGATGCCAGAGAATTACTGCCTAATTTCCTTTCCTCAAAAAGCGTCGCGTTCAAAGGGCAAGGCATCCCGCCGAACGGGTGGTGGCGTTCCGTGGACTGCCTGGCAGCTCTGCAACGTACTGTCGCGTTCCACTCCTAAAGGCGAAGCTTGAGCGCCATTAATCAGCAGTTAATTAGTATTTATTCATTAATCATGAATTATTCACTAATTAGTAATTTGTCACTACATCGTCGTCCACTATGTGTGACGTAATACAGTGGTGACGTCACCAATGCTACAAAGGCAAAGTGGTACAAATAATCGACGAATGAAAACAACGATTACAAAGATGAAAGTCAAACGGAAACCAGATACAGCCGACGAGGCAGGGCGGAAGAGATTCCCCATACACTCACAGGAAACGATTGCTTCCACATGTACCAGTGCACAGTATATAAGTGTGGTGTGTTGAACAAGACCCATTTCAAGATTTTGACTAGTACCATCTGCAACCAATGTGTTATGCCCGTAAACATTTCATGCTTACTCTACTCTCGGTTACGGGAAAGGCAGAGATTTTTCGCTGTTGCGTTACAGAGAGTCGCTATTTATTTGTACGTCTTCTTTTGTCACAGTGTGTCTTGGTTGTGTCGTCTCATCAGCGCTCTTCTCATGACGTGCTCCTGTATTCTGTGTGGCTTTGTCACCTCACAAAACCCATTATTAGTGGCCGTGAAACGGGACGATATTCTTTTCCTTTTTTGCTCTAGTGTTGTAACAGTCATTGCAGTTGAAAAGCCGGTACGGGAACTTGCAGGGATGCAGTGTGACGCTGTCAACCACTGGGCAGATTGAAGTTCGAACTCACCTATTCCTGCACACTTAATTCCCTCTCTCTCCAGCGCTACAGGGACGCTTACGAAGATGCTTGGCTTTCTGATTTACAGTCAGATATTCTTTCAAGTTGTTTCACGAGAAGCGGGAACAGCATAAAAATATATATTTCTTTATTTTTTTTGTTATTTTGAATAATAATAATGCACAGAAGATTCTGCGCGGCAATGGAGAGTTTGGTTTTGTGAGAACGCGAATAGCTGGAAACGAAAATACTGTGAACCATGCCGTAGCAGAGGCAGCGTTTATGACGCAGACACTTTTCGCGACTCATCGTTTACGTGAAAACCGTCACATAAAAGCCGTGATTATTATTGCCACCTAGCGTTCGCTGGCGGCGCATGAAAGTGACGACGTTAAAGTGTATCCCGCTCGCTAGCTGCCCTATGCAACTTACTCGCAGCTAATTATAGTTCATGTTTGTTTGCGTTCTACAAGTCAGTTGCTTGTACTAGAGACAACATTATATAAGCTAGCTGTTACTAGGAGCAGCTTAGTGATGCATACCTGTTGTGATTATACTCCTTACTAGGTTTTACTATAAGAATTAGTATTGGTTACTGGCGAAAAGCTGTTGCTTATTACTACGCTTTCCTTGAAAGGTTACTCACGAGCACTAGCTCTTTAACCTAGTAAAGGTGGCTACCATTTCATTTACTACCTGCCGTTACTACGAACCTACCAACATATGTGACAAGCACTTGCTAGGTTTGCATTAGTAAATAGCATAACCTTTTTTTAGAGTGTATAGTGGGCCGCAGCTTCCATGACAGGTCGATGAGTGGATGCCCTGCCAAACTCCAAAGGCCCGTGCTCGAGATATATTCCTTGGTTTCTACGGCTAGCACGGTGCACAGGGGTTTCGACTAGCGAAGGACTGTAGCCCAAGTTATCGGAAGCCGTATGATAGATATGCAGGGGTCTTTGCCCAGCGTCTACACCAAAATATGTCACGGAAAATTCGGGTTACTGCGCCTTACTTTCGCTAACAAAAAATTTCGGCCTCAGTTCGTCATCTTCGTGTCCTTTTTGTTGTTTCCTCTGATGCTTCGTTGTACACGTAAGCACCGCTCTCTGGTGTTTCGATGGTGTCACTCCAGCGAAGAAAAGAAGGTGTGGAAATGTTCGGCATCTGCAAAGTCTCCCTGCTAACAGGTCCCCTTTCGTTGCGTCGTCCAATCTGTCAGCCTATACCCTATTAATACTCCTTTACCTCTAAAACTCTTAATCATTCAAACAGTTCACCGCCTGTGTCTTGGCCACTCCCCCGTAGTGGGTATGTGCCATTCTACTTGAGGCCAACCAACCACCCAACCAAGACGAAACGCATTCAGACCAATCCCCCCCCCCCCCCCCCCCCATGCCGGTATGTGCCGTGTTTTAAGAGGAAGAAGAAGAAGAACCGCGTTCAGGACTGTACAACCGCTTTGCTACCTGCTATAAGGAAATTGCTACCATGGAGCGTGGCGGCGGTGACGAGGCAGCTCAGCCCACGAAGCCTGAGAACCCGGACGCGGACGACCCCACTCAAGCATCGAAGAGCGAGCTCAGCGCTTCCGGCGAAGAGAAGCATATCGACCCAGAGACGGTGAGCTTCAACTGCGAGTTCCACGAGAACGCGCTGCGCGGTGCGGGCGACGCTTTTTTTGAAAAGGCGCGCCTCACTCCTATGCCGTCACGAGTGAAGCCCCTTTTCATGGATGACCGAGATTTCGTCCCTGAACAGCTGATAATGGGGGGTCTGCCTGAGAACGGCTACATCGCCGCAGACCTGGGACGCCATGGCTGCGTGGTCCGGCACGCGCCGGACCTTAAGCCTACCATGACAAGCCAGCCGGTCGACCAAGGAGACAGGAAACTGGTGGTGACGGTGAGCTTCAACTGCAAGTTCCACGAGAACGGGCTGCGCGGTGCCGGAAGTGCTTGTTTTGAAAAGTCGCGCCGCAGTCCTATCCCGTCACGAGTCAAGCCCCTTTACTTGGGTGACGAGGATTTCATGCCTGAAAAGCTGAAAATGGGGACCTACCAAAGAACGTCTACATCGCCGGTGACCTGGGACGCCATAGCTACGTGGTGCGGCATGCGCCGGACCTTAAGCCTACTGTCACAAGCCGGCCGGTCGACCAAGGAGACAGGAAACTGGTGGTGACGGTGAGCTTCAACTGCAAGTTCCACGAGAACGGGCTGCGCGGTGCCGGAAGTGCTTGTTTTGAAAAGTCGCGCCGCAGTCCTATCCCGTCACGAGTCAAGCCCCTTTACTTGGGTGACGAGGATTTCGTGCCTGAAAAGCTGAAAATGGGGACCTACCAAAGAACGTCTACATCGCCGGTGACCTGGGACGCCATAGCTACGTGGTGCGGCATGCGCCGGACCTTAAGCCTACTGTCACAAGCCGGCCGGTCGACCAAGGAGACAGGAAACTGGTGGTGACGGTGAGCTTCAACTGCAAGTTCTACAAGAACGGGCTGCGCGGTGCCGGCAATGCTTTTTTTGACAAGGCGCCCCTGAGTCCTACCCCGTCACGAGTCAAGCCCCTTTACTTTGATGACCAATATTTCGTCCCTGAAAAGCTGCAAATGTGAGGCCTGCCCGAGAACGGCTACATCGCCGTTGATCTGGGATGCCACGTCGACGTGTTCCGGCGCGAGTCGGACCTTATACCTATTCTGACAAGCCAGTCATATCGATCTAGAGGACAGGAAGCTGACAGACTGATTATATGAATAAACCACAATATAAACGTGTCTTCTACTGAAAAAACAGGATTTTATTCTCTACCGCGCGTCCTGGGACGCTGAACTGGCAACGTTGTCAGGTGGAAGCTTTTTCTTATTGTGCAAGTCATGGTTAAAGGTCTCAAAAAAGCTACTTTACGTAAATAGTACCTTGCTGCGAATGTTTCAGTAAGCTTTTTTTTTCAAAACAGTCTATAACTTCTCATTGGAACTTTGCTCCTGAAGTCAATATTTAAAATTAGTTAAGCTTAGCTAATTAGTTAATCTTGAAGAAGGAAAAAATACTGCAGACTTGGTCACGCGACTCTAAACAACCCTCATTTGGTTTGAGACGGCTAGGACATCCCGTGTTTTTTAAAAGGTTCGTTACATTCAGCTGGGACACCAGGTATATATATATACTACAAGTTCAAATCACAAAATAACAAATTGCTCATACGAAATAAAAGACAAAAAGTGCATCACAGAAATACGGCAAGTGCTGGTACGAAACAATATACCAATGCATCTGAATGAATCAAGTGATATAAGCAGTGAGTAGTGCTAGGCAGATATTTGTGTTCAGAGGTTTTTCTTAAGACGTATTTATGTTCTTCATTCACTATTCCAATACCTTGTGGCAGAAATCAGGTGCTTCAAATGGATTGGGGCAGAGTGGGGATTCCGCTTCTTTTTTGAGGTGGGGTGGTCCCGAGGTCGGTTTGCGAAGAAACGGCCAGGCGCTTTTTCTTCCTTGTTGTCCTGTAGAAAAGCTCGCCAGAGCCGGAGTGCTTCCGACAGCCCGATGTGCGATGGCGGATTGATCCATTCTTGCAGGGTGCCGGGTCGGTGCCCGCAATGGGATTTAATTGCGCTGTCCCGCACCGCGTCAAAGGCGGCGCAACGCCACAGAAGGTTTTCGGCCGTGCCTCTGGACGGGAATTCCGGGCACCAAGGGGTCGGGTATGTGTGCGGGTTTATGAAGTGCAACTTTGCTGGTGACAGAAGCTGGCCAGTCTGAGCTCGGCGAGGAAGTACGCATCTGCCGTTGGGGGTTCGGCGATATTGTTGCTCTATGTTGGCCAAGTGCTGGAGAGGGCAGCGGCGATCATATTGTGTGCAATTCTATGTCTCAGTCCTGTCCATAGGAGGCGAGGACGGATGTGCGTCATAAGGGGCCCAAGGAACGGAAACGAGTGCGGATCCAGGGTAAGGCGCGGACAGAGCTGCAGCGCGCGCTGCCTAGTGCGCATTTTTGTTCCCAGTGATTTCTTCCCCTGGTGGTTCCCCTAGTGGGGCAGGAGACGAGAACGGCTCTAATTTGTCAACATTGTAGCGTAATGTCCGCAAGAGCTGGCGGCCAACTGCCGTTGTGGAGAGGCGGAAACGCTGGGCTTGCAATTGCTGCTCTGCCACATCCTGCAGGGCACTGATTTTGCTGCATGCGTGTAGGTCCACTAAAAGGCAGTACTGCAGGAGACCAGTGACCAGGCGCACCGCCTTGTGCTTGATTCGTTCAAGCTCAAGCCTTTCGGTCCCGTTAAGCCGCGTGTGCGAGCATGCGTACAGGACTTTCGATGTTTGAGTGCCAGGACTACCTGACGGAGCCCCACCTCTTTGATTCTCCAGCCACGCGCAGAGACGCGGCGCATGAAGTCAGATTTTGGCTCCCGCATCTTCCTCAATAAGGATTCCGAGTATACAAATTCTTTGTTTCTGGGAAATAACCGAGTCCCCAAAATGAAGAGAGACATAAGGTTCTGTTCGGCCTCGGCTCGCTGCCTCGGAACGCTTATGACAGCCACGCACTCGCTTTTTTTTCCGGAGAGATTTTCATACCACACTTCTTGACGTCGTAGACGGAATGGAGGCCTGTCTGTAGGGCTAGTTCTTGCTCCGCTGAGGATCCCGAATTGGTCCACAGAGTTATATGGTCCGGATGCGCGGCAAAATAAAGACCGAGTATCGAGGTTAGCATTGGCAGGACACCTCACATAGCAATGTTAAGAAGAGCCGGCGATATGACAGCCCCTTGGTGGACGTAGTTTTGGTTGCATTGCCATCCACCCTGAGTACACCCAACTATTACTGAGAAAGTTCTAACCGCATGAAAGGCTTTCACCAAGCGGTAGAGGTTCTCGCCTATCCCCACTTCCTCGAGCTGATGAAGTATGGTCAAATGGGGCACGGAATCAAACGCCTTCCTGACGTCTACCCCAACAACCATCCTGAGCTGTGTGCTCCTACGGTAAGATAAAATATCGTTATGAACCCTTCTGAGAATATCTTGTGCACAGAGGCTTCGACGAAAACCCACTTGCATAGTGGCCAGGACGTTGCATTTGTCTAAGTACCATTGAAACCTTCTTAGAGTCATACGTTCCTTGACATTACAAAGGTGGGAGGTCAGCTATGTCGGCCTGAGGTGTTATAATGTCCGAGTTGGCTTGCAGGTTTGAAATTCGTATCACCACTGATTCCTTCCAGGCAGGGCGAAGATCACCGTTGGTCCACTATTCCTTGATCTTTTTCAGCAGTGCAAGTTTATGTCGCCTGGAAAGGCTCAGAAGGGTTGAAAAAATTCTTGGAGACACTTTGTTGACCTAAAGTGCGGTGAGGCGAAAGTCTTAAGCGCGTTGTTGCTGCTTGTGTCACTTATGTGAGGTTAAGATGTTAAGCTTCGCCTCTAAGAGTGGAACGCGACAGCGTCTTGCAACGCTGCCAGGGAGTCCCTAGAACGCCATCGTCCGTTCTGCTCTACGCCTTGCTCGTCGGTAAATTGGTTTTTGAGGGAAGGAAATGGATCTGTCTCGCATATCTCGATGGGCACATGAACCTCGCCGTAACGGGAAGGGAGGAAGATTGGAGTGAACGAAGACACCGTATTCACTAGACGCGCCTTTGTTCGTTCCAAACTATCGAGCTGGCATGGCGGAGTGGTTAGCGTGCTCGTCTCGCACTCCGGAGACCCTGGTTCCATTCCCCGACTCAACCAGTTTCTTTCTCGGTTTTATTTATTTATCTGATCTGACTAGAAAGGTAAATTAGCCTAATTGGTTAATTAAGGAATTAACGAAACTCAGACTTATTTCCTTGGAGCATCACTATACGATCCCTTTAATTGGTTGCATGGTTACTAGCCGAAGTACAATTGGCCTCGTTTGAAATTCGTGCACTGTGACGTCACGACCATTTCGACCAATTGAAAACACACCGTCTGTTAGGCGCGGGGGCGGCTCCTCGAGGAACAGGGGGGGTCCACGGACCACGCGACGAGCGTTTAGACCTGGCGTAGTATTGCTTTCGCAATAAAACTGTATCAAGAGGGCTCTGGGGCTCCTATGATGGCATCCACAGAGAGGTGGAAAGCGATAAGATTCATTTACAAATACCGTCATTGCGATTCCCCTACAGAACTCATGTGCAAAGCGGGTCTTCCAACCATTTAAAAAATTCAGAAGGCAGTTTGACTGTCTAAAGCGCGTACAGGCGAAAGCGTTTTCCGCACCACTTTAACTGCCTCTGTGGCACTGTTGACGTCACAACCGGATGATGTCACGCGTAATGTCAAATTACTAATTAATGGCTCACTACCTGTTAATTACTAAGTACTAATTAACTGCTAACTAATGACGCTTAAACTTCGCCTTTAGAAGTGCAACGCGACCGCGTGTTGTAGAGCTGCCAGGGAGTCCACGGAACGCCACCATCCGTTCGGCGCGAACGGATGGTGGCCGCACCTGAACCGCACCGTATAGGAAGGGAGCAAGTGGGAGTGAAAGAAGAAAGAGAAAGAGTGGCCGCAATGAAGAAAATGTAAATTGTATTTGAGGAAACGAAATTACGCAGTAACTGTCTCACACATCTCGGTGGACACCCGTCAAAAGCGTGATACCTCTGCTGACAGTCTTCTTCGACAACGATGAGACATTAAAGGCTTTCGCCTTAAAAATTGTCCTAAATTCCCGGGTCTTAAATTTTTTTTCTTGTTGTAAACGATGCCTAGAGACGTGATAAACATAAATACGTAACCTTTTGGGACGCTCAAAATTCAAGAACAAAACATAGTAAGATCTTGCACGGATACAGATTTTTAGTCACACGCTCAAATTTTCCTTCTTTCCTCAAGCCATCGCACTTTAGTACCTGCTGCCGAATTTTGTTGTTCCCTGCACATCTTGAGATACTTTTTTAGACGGCTTGTCTGACCTACATTGGCAGCGAGTGCGGTGATTTCGACTTGTTCGCTCTTTGCTACTTTTAACATTTGTGTGACTGTAAAAGCACTTTTTTGTTTTGTTTTTTTTTTGTATCCTCCATGCTCTTCAGAATGCACAGCCGGCCAAATCTTTAGCTAGCGTGCGCGGCAACCACGTTTTTCGTTATCCTGCAGCTTATCGGAAAAGAAATTCGCAAAAATGTCTAATCTAAGCACAGGCTTACTAAGCCAGTGCTTAATATTGAAATTTCCGCAAGTTTGCTTCGACGTAAAGCGTAGCAGCGCAGAGAAAGCGGCCGTCGCGCACGCTAGCTAAGATTTGGCCGGCTGTACGCACTTTTTGGCGCCTTCCCTGTAACAGCCTAGCAGTATGTTGCGACAAAAAAATAAAAATAAAAGGAGAGGGGCAGCGGAGGCAGCACTTATTACCTAGTACGGTTCTGCCTAAAAATGAAGTGTGTCTAGGTGCTTTTCTTTTCTTCAAATGCACTTGTAATCCCAATGTTTATAATCAAAGGCTGCGCGCCTGTATGCTTGCGCCCTCTTGACGAACGTCTTTGACTAATGTTTCCGGCAGCAAGAGCTTCTTCCCTGGTGGAAGATATCGTTGGTTGTACTTGTGCATAAAGAGGAAGACCTACTGATTAGGACTCTACTGACCAGTTCCGCGTCGTCATCTTTGCCGAAAGTGTTTTAACGTATTCTGCTGAGCTGTTTGCTTATTTTCTTCGTGCAGAAGATCAGCAATGATTCATGGTGAAAACAGCGAGGGAAAAACGAACCGACGACGAAAGACACATCACAAGCGCTGACTCGCAACTGATTTTTAATGGAAGAAAACGTCCTTTAAATCCTTTCCTAATCAGAAAAAACATCAAAGGTGAAAGAACACAACCAAAAAACCTGATCAAACATGACGGTGACAAGACGCACATACCATCTCCGTGGCGCATGCGCGTGAGAAAGTGCACCGCGTGAGACAGTGCACAGTGCACACCGCGTGTGTAGGCAAGTGGAGATAAAAGCGAAGAGGGCAAACACAAAAAAGAAAACAATGGGTGGTTGCCAGATCAACCATCAGAGTGGCTTTGTCCCATGCAGGGTGGGGGTGGTGTGCAGGATCCCTTGTACTTGCGGAGCTGTTTACATAGGCCAGACGGGGCGATGCATAAATGTTCGTTTGAGTGAACATTACAATTCCCGGTCCAATAATTCTTCATGCAATCTTGCCCGTCATTGGAAGGAAGGCACATGCACTCCTCTTTTCTCTAACACCGTCATCCTCGCCAGGCATAAAGATCGATTAACACGTGAAATTATAGAGGCATTTCATATTCACGATAACAGTGGCGGGTGCATCTGCGATCCTTCCATTGCTCTTAATGATAAAGAGCTCTCGTATTTATCCGGAAGAGACATCTAACTGTCTCACGCGCATGCGCCACGGAGATGCTGCGTGCGTCTTGTCACCGTCATGTTTGATCAGGTTTTTTGGTTGTGTTCTTTCGCCTTTGATGTTTTTCTGATTAGGAAAGCATTTAAAGGACGTTTTCTTCCATTAGAAATCAGTTGCGAGTCAGCGCTTGTGTTGTGTCTTTCGTCGTCCGTTCGTTTTTCCCGCGATGTTTTCACCATGAATCATTACCAACTAGCCCAAATCTCAGCCTTAACTAACCTGATCAGCAATGAGCAGCACGGAGTTTTACCTGGTCGCTCTGTCGAAGCATGCCTTGTTACCATTTAAAACCAGATTGGTGAAATGGTTTTGGCTACAAAATGATTCTTAGCCAGATATTTAACTTAAAAATGCGTTCGAACTTGTCCGCCATCAGCTGCTCATCGACTATGTTCGACCGGACGGGCTGTAGGCACCACTTTATTAAGAGTTCAAAACTTATCTCAGCCATATTTTTGATACTGTGACTTATGCTGGGTGCTCATCTTACAGTAATTCTGCCTGTTGTGGTTTACCTTCTCGCCAATATAATAAATACATTCTTAAACGGTGGTTTAGGTTGTGTACAGCATTAAAAATAAAAAATATTTTTCTTCACAGATGACTTGACCCTCTACCATGACTTGGATTCTTTTCTTCATTCCGATAAGCTGCAGAAGGACATTGAAGCTGCAAAAAAGTGGTGCGGGTGTAACATGCTAATATTAAATTGGAGTAAAACGGCAGCCATTTCTTACAAGACGAAGAAAGATACACTTTCCACGATTACGTTGTAAATAGTGCGCCTGTAGAGCGTGCCAATGTCGTTCGCAACTTAGGAGCCCATCTTGACTATACACCCACCTTTGAGGCACCTGTCGACCATCTGCCACCTTCAAGTCTTCATACTGTCATGCACTAAAAGAAGGCGAAGCGGGCAGCGGCGCTGGCTGGAGTGCAAGTGCTAGGCCAGCGGCCAATAAATCATGCCACCATCATCCGTCATGTCGTTCTGTCTTCATCGCCTTGCCATCATGTAATAATATTTTTGGCATGGTCGCACCCTAAGCGATGCAGTCAGTCCTATGAAGTGTTTTCTCGTGCTCTACAAGACTTTCATCGTCTCATAAATTGCAGTTTTATAGCGTTGTGCGGAATTCTCTGACATTTGTTAAATGTGATATGGCTGAGCGCTTGCAAAAGCGGTACTCAGGATGGAGTTACTGTTTTGACTAGCAACGTCTGTTGTTTAAGCTGAACCGAGACCCACTTTCGGTGAGGTGCGAATTTCGGGCGATTTATATCTACAGAAGCATTTGCACTAATGACTTCACTGACCTGATTTGGCCTCTGCATTTGAATTATTATTGGCCAGGCAAGGTCCGAGAACCATCGGGCCTTTTATTCTGACTGGGGCGAATGTATCTGTCCTTCATATCGCATTCAACGCAGCCGCCGTGGTGGCTCAGTGGCTATGGTGCTCGGCTGCTGACCCAAAAGACGCGGGTTCGATCCCGGCCGCGGCGGCTAAAATTTCTTTGGAGGAGAAGTTCTAGAGGCCCGCGTACTGTGTGATGTCAGTGCACGTTAAAGAACCCCAGGTGGCCGAAATTTCCGGAGCCCTTCACTACGACGTCTCTCATAGCCTGAGTCGCTTTGGGACGTTAAACTCCATAAAGCAAACCAAACCAAACCATTCAACGCAAGTTTGTTTAACACTCATACTGCGTTCTGCAATTCAGATGGGGACGTTTTTATTCCTAATTGAGTGGCTATGCGCGGTGTTTTGCCCATATGCATAAAACATTACATTACAATGCCTCATGCATGCTTGACATCCTGTTGTGCTTTTATGGATTATATAATGATGCACCACTCCCAAGGAAGGGGGGCTGCTTGTAAGCGCACTAAGAGGGCGGAAAAATGAATACATAAAAAAAACATCCAAACATACCCCCCCCCCCCTCTTCTACTTGTGCAATTTCTTTTTCTGCATCTTCGCCACACCGCGGAAAAGTAGAAAGCAGTAAGATGTAGTTTGTAGCTTGTAGCCAAGGCGCTTTCATCTCCCGTGCGTGACACAGGTCTAGTAAACAGTGAAGAATTGGTTGCCTAAAAAAAAACAATCTCGGCATTCACATTAGCTCAGAGGCTCGGACGTAGTGGCTTGTTTCTGAGCCCCTGTTTTCCTTCCTCATTGTTTCTAGCATGAATGCCTGTCAAGGGTAGATAAGAGGTTGGCATTTATGGGCTGCCCTCGCTTGTTATTTATCAGGGCCCTACTTTCTTCCTAGCTTTGAAGAACCACGTTGCGCTATAAAAAAGACAAACACAGGAAAAAGCCAAGAGACAGACAGAGCGCAAACTATCAACTGAGTTTATTTGTGTGAAAGTGCCTTATATAGTCAGAATCACAGCAAAAGAACAAGGGGAATGAGAGAGGGGTACAGCCAATCAACTCCTGGTCAACAACAGGTGCGCAGAAAATGGTTTTCCTTATTGTACAGTTTTACAGAAGTGTCGCTTACACATTTATCACCGTTTTCTTTAATGTGATAGGCCTCCAAAATCTCCCGCGCTGTTTTGTTTTTACTTCTTCCTAGTATTTTTATCTGCTTAAGCAGAGGCTCGCATCCACTGCAAGCAAGGCAATGAGCAGGCAAGTTTGCTCCTTCTTTATTCCGAATGGATCGGGCATGTTCCCCTGCGCGTTCATTCACGCATCGGCCTGTTTGGCCCACGTAGGCGCCTCCACACTTCAGTGGGATTTCATGCACCACTCCAGTGGCACATTTCACATACTTTTCGGCATGTTTTATGTCGCATCCACTGCCTCTAGCTCCTTGGTTCCCGGTTCTCGGGCACAAGGCTGCGAGTTTCCGTGGGGCAGAAAAAACAACAGGGACGCCATGCCTCTTGGCCACTTTTTTTACGTTGTGCGCCACTTTGTGTATATGCCTTATATACACAAAGTGGCGCACAACGTAAAAAAAGTGGCCAAGAGGCATGGCGTCCCTGTTGTTTTTTCTGCCCCACGGAAACTCGCAGCCTTGTGCCCGAGAACCGGGAACCAAGGAGCTAGAGGCAGTGGATGCGACATAAAACATGCCGAAAAGTATGTGAAATGTGCCACTGGAGTGGTGTATGAAATCCCACTGAAGTGTGGAGGCGCCTACGTGGGCCAAACAGGCCGATGCGTGAATGAACGCGCAGGGGAACATGCCCGATCCATTCGGAATAAAGAAGGAGCAAACTTGCCTGCTCATTGCCTTGCTTGCAGTGGATGCGAGCCTCTGCTTAAGCAGATAAAAATACTAGGAAGAAGTAAAAACAAAACAGCGCGGGAGATTTTGGAGGCCTATCACATTAAAGAAAACGGTGATAAATGTGTAAGCGACACTTCTGTAAAACTGTACAATAAGGAAAACCATTTTCTGCGCACCTGTTGTTGACCAGGAGTTGATTGGCTGTACCCCTCTCTCATTCCCCTTGTTCTTTTGCTGTGATTCTGACTATATAAGGCACTTTCACACAAATAAACTCAGTTGATAGTTTGCGCTCTGTCTGTCTCTTGGCTTTTTCCTGTGTTTGTCTTTTTTATAGCGCAACGTGGTTCTTCAAAGCAATGCACCAACTCGCCCAACAAGAAGTTCTTCTTTCTTCCTAGTAGCATGTAATTTGGTGCACAAGGGCAGACTTCAATGCCCTGGAGGCAGTGCTGCGGATCTCTCTGAAGGGACGTAGTACTTGAAGCCAAAGAGTAAGTCATATCGGACGCTCCCCAGTCCTGTTCCTGGTTAACCTACTTCGTTCCCTCAGCCGACGTTGAGTAAGATCCCACCATCACGCGAGTTACTAGCAGTGTTGAAATGTTACTATCTTTCTTGGTGCTACGCATAAGTCATCTGTCTGTCCTGCATTAATGGATCGTGTCTCACGCAGCGGTGAATATCACCAGTCGGCAGTACCGGAAGCGAAAGGTAAGGTCAGAATTATGCCAAGGAACTGAAAAACAACAGAAAGAAGCACTAAGGCATGCATGATTGACGTTTACAGAGGTAGTGCACCTTCAGATGCGACGGCCAGAAGTTGGGCAGCTATGTTACGAAAATCCAAGTCTTCATAAATTGACCATGAAAACCAGTGAGCAATTTGAAACACAAAATACGCTATGTAGTACAAGATGCTGCTGCGCCTAACATAACGGCGATGGTTCTTCAACTGTGACGGAATGAATATTATTCTCGGTGCTGGAAAAATTTGTGCGTGTCCGAGCCCCGGCAGGTAGACAGCGCGGGACGAACAGGTCACACCACAAGAAGCATGGAGCCTGTGTCTGTCTTGTGTCTTATTCCTCCCGCGCTGCTTGCCTACCAAAAGGTTATACCAACTAGGGACTTCACCCTCCCCCCCCCCCCTCCTTACTCCAATTTCTTTTTATACTAGGCGCCCTACTGTTCACGCCAGAAATGAAGTTGCATTGAGTGGAATGTGATGTTATAACTGCGATTGCAATCACCGACTACAACTGCGTTTGTGGATGGTCAGAGGACAGGAATAGGTTCACTATCGCCCACTGTACACTCGAGGACGGAGAAGAAGGTGTGGCATGGAAACTATGTGTCCTAACTTCACGGAACATAAAATCATTCTGTGCAGGAGAAATCATACCAATACTTTGGAGAAATGTGCGGGAGTGTGTGTTTCTCCTCGTAAATCACATAACTTGGAAGTCACAACAGAAGAGGCATAATATATACAGGTGACGGTTGAGCAGAACGAATCTATCAAAGTGCGAGAAAAAAACTGAAAAATATTTCGCAGCTTGTTGGTGGCACCCCAATCGACACGTCTCACTTTGCACAAGACTGTGTGCAAGTGGGGAATGATGTCGCAAACCATCTCGCCTATTAATATGTTGTGTTAAGTGGCTAAGTTCTCCCTTGAATGTTGGGCTCCGATCTTATTGGACGCCCATCGTGCATATTATACACCGCCGGGTGATGTTTGGATAAGCGCAGCTTTTATTTCTAATAGGGCAGAGAATGCTGAAGACGGTGTACTTTTACAACGGTTTTCAGTATATGTAAGGCGTCCTGTTCGAAACTAAGTCTTTGAAACTGTTTTTTTTTTTGGGGGGGGGGGAGGGAGAAGTGGGATTCACTCTATCCACTATATGTACCGTCTTTGCCAAAAGTGACCGGGCACGCATACCGAAGCACTTCTGGCAGCCCTTAAGCTCTGGATTTGTGTAAAGGTGAGCCCCCACGTTTTGACACCCTCCGTTCTTTATCGGTGTCGTAAAAGCTGCACTATATACGGTTCAGAAGCAAAAACCTGCTGCTCGGCTACTTTTGGCCAACGGGTTACGTGCCTACACCTTCATCTTACTCTATGCTGTTTACCCAAAACCAAACTTGAATTGCGCTAAAAATTACGCGTAAGTTCGTACATTGGTTAAAGGGTTTTCATGTCACGCATCCTGCTGCCGCTGGTGCCGTTATGTGATGATCAAGCGCGCTGTTTCACACAAAAGAAGCACTACCTGATGAGTTACTGCTCACAAACGTCCCGGAAGGTTCTTTGCATTAGTTTAGAACTTTATCGTTATGGAGTAATGATCACTGCTGTAGAAAATCACTGCCTTCTTAGCAGCTAATGCCATCAGTGTACAGTGCCGGCTGATGTGACTCTTTGGTGTACTGTCGTTCTTAGAGAAAAATGAGCAATTTAAGGACGGTTTCGGAACAGCTTGACATAAGGCACACCAATTAAATCCACTTTTATTTTGCCAAAAAATGCTTTCCACATTAAAGAAGTTAGAACTTCTGGTCTGGTAAAAAGTTGAACAGCGATTCTTTACAGCGACCCCTTTATATTTGGCACGACAAATTATAATGATAGTCTTACAAAAACCTCGCTGAGATTTTACGTAACCAGGCTGTTTGATGTAATACTCAATGTTTCGTGCCCTCATATAGAAAAATTTTAGCGATTTTTCGGCACGGCAATGACCGTGTTCTGCTTGCGTAAATTTCTATCGAAAGCATTTATACATGACTGAGCCTGCCTGAAGTGGGTGCTCAAACCCTGACGTTCAGGAGTGAGTAGCGAGGACCTTTTGCTAGAGGGCATTTACTTTCGTTTCTAATTTTTTGAGCTGTTCCACGGTACCGCTTCCTCGAAGGCTTTTAGTAGCTGCAAGATGTCGCTGCCGGGTTGCTGCGCGCGAACAGAGCCTTTCTTCTTTTATGAGAAGAGCAGAGTTCTTGCATGTTACAGCAGCGTAGATATTCCCGTTGAACGAAACGAGTCTATGTAAAGACGTGTATCTGTGCTTTTAAGAATTCCGGGTGTTAGCTCACATGTTGTCACACCTTGCAACGAGTTTTTTTTTTTTAACCTGATCCACCACGTACCTCTTAAGGATTGACTAAAGCGGGATCAAAGGGAAAGAATGCACGCATACCACCCGGTCGAGGTGGCTACCTTACACAGTTCACTTGCAATTACAAAATTGTAATCCCAAGATTGACGGGGTACAAAAAACAATTAGGGGCATGAAGAAAGCAGTGTACAGAGTTCAACAGTTACGCAGTTAAAGAAAACCGTTCCATAGTGTGAAACTAAGCACTCCATGCCAAACGCTGCCCTTCACCCCGGGGCGCATTGTGATGGTTATGGTCCAGTCTCACTGGCCTTCTTTCCAAATATATGTGTTGGAAGATTGCGTAGGCGCCTTTTCTCTTCGCAACCGCTGCTTATTATGCCTACTGAAGCGGTGGCTTAGCGGTTGGACCTTCCGTCTCGCACTCGGGATGTGCTAGGCTCGATTCCCAACGCGGCCGGGTACCCTCCAGTTTTCTTCTGGGTTCATGATTTCCCCGGGTGTAGTGCTTGCCGCTTCTGGGGTAAAATGCCTTGAAAAGGGTTTTTAGACAAACTAATCTCTCTACGACGCATCACCCATCGTCATGGGACCGAAATCTGCCTTGCACGGTAAAGCACACTGTGGCCGAATGCGTTCTTTAGCGGCGTGCTCGTAGAACAAGTCTCGTGCAAGAACGCTACGTGACTTTCTAATGCCGGGCCGCTCGCCTATAGTTACCGAGGCAGTAATACACTTGAAGGAACGAAAGAGAATGCCACCAAAATTTCGCGAACTCCCTGACACCGGACAGGTTTCATAAACCTGGCAATTGTCTGCTAGTAAAGCACATCTCGAGAGTTAACACCTTGCTGCTAGTGAATGTTCTGTTCTGTGCCCAGTATTCGGTCTAGTTTTTGGGTATTAGGTGCACCCTTTAACCAAACTAGCGCAAGCTCGTACCCTAACATTGAAGAGCGTACGAGAAAAATATTCTTCAGGGAAACCGAAAATCAAAAATATCCAACTTTGTTGTTGCCGTTTCGGCTAGATGAAGGATAAGAGCTCATACATCCCAGTTCTGCGGAAGGCTGAGCTTGCTTTCCAGTCATTTTCGAAAGCTCGCACCTGAGCAGCCATTATTTTTTGAGCCCTCTTTTGCGAGCCATTAACGTTGAACACGTCGTCACATCACACAGCTTTCACGCTGAATAATCAGGCTGAAAACGCTGACCGCGAAACAGCCCAGCCATTAACGTGCTGACGACAATCACATGACCCCATGATAAAAAAGTTGGTGATACGAGCTCCACCTTTTGCTCTGCTGCCATACTTGTAGGCGCCAGTGATAAGGGTAATTATGCACAATCTGCTTGTGTACCTTGTTCAGTGAGGCTTATTGTCCGGGCGATAAGAGACCTGCTTTCTCCTGCCAATGCACAAGTCTGCAGCTGTGACTATACACTCGCTCGCACAACGGCGCATACACACGTGGCAACCAAGGCAAAAGCGCAACAGCTGTATCAATGTTACTGCCATAACACAGGACTCTGGCGAGGTATGTGCACTCCACAATAATAATAGCGGCCCTTCAGAAATACCCTTTCAGTCTTCGAATGGTATTATGTCTATGGCCGACACATGCCCTACAAAAATACCAGCAATTACAGCGCAAAAATCTATCCTCGAATCATAGCAGCCACCCTGGTAATAACAAGATGTAGCATCGACTTCCTGGCTGCCTCTTCTCGTGCTCTGATGTTCGCTTTGCTATGTAGTGCATGTAATGCAAGGCTGTGACGATTGTCAGAGAGCCAGTTTTCTGTATTACTTTGATGAAGCTGTAATAATCACCTTATCTTAACGACAAAGTTTCCTTCTCTCTCTTTGTTGTTCAACTATAGTGAATTTGACTGTGTTTATATTACGTTTGCATTGCTTTTAAATCGCGTTTATGTTTTACATACTCATAATTTCTGGCGTGTCTAATGTGTTGTTGCAGCTGCGTTTTACAATACATTAAGTCGCAAGTTTCACCGCGATTTTGTTTCTTATGCGAAAAGGAGTAACCATCGCTTTGCATGCCAATGTAAAAAAATGCAGTGGTCAACACTGGCTTAAGCACTTTAGAGCAACGAAAAATGACTAATCTCGAGTACGCGAGCGAGGTAAATGAAAAACTTTTAGAGCCCCGGCCATATTTTTATCTTAAAAAACATCTCCATTTATGTGAAGGATCATGTTTCGAACAGAAGTGACAGCCATTTTGCAACAATAGTGCATCGCAAACGTGGAATGTATCTTTTTTAACAGGCGGGAACATTTAGGACTTATTCAGATGTACTAGCACATGGCGAAGCCCAGTTTTTCTAAACACCAGGTGTGTATTTTAGTGAAGACACGTGTAATTACCCAAGACTCTGTGAAGAATTGTAGAAAGTAATTTTTTTTTTGCACAAGAAGGCTTAATATTGTGACGAAGAATACGAAGCGGCAGTGGCGCGGGACGGAGCGCTCGCGCTACGCCAGCGGCCATTAAATCATTTACAGTTCATCGGATGTCGCGCCTCACTCCTCGGCTGACTGGCACGTAACATTTGGTGGAGGTGCAGGGTTACCCTCGTCATCCTGGTCCTGGAGCTTCGGCGTCCTGTGTCAGCCGTGGTCTTCGGCCATGAGTCCTTAGCCTGCGCCGCCGTGCTTGTCCCAGCCTCTCAGACCCGAAGCGACCTCGCCGTTGCTCCCCCGCCCCGTTTCCCGTCCTGACCACCCAACACGACGGGCTGGAAGCGACGCCCTGACCAACCGGACCTACCGACCCGAGACACTGCTCACATCTGAACACACCGTCTCTCTGCCCATGCCGTCGGGCGCGTCAAAGGGCCTAGGCAGTCGGCTCCTGGCGACCAGCGGTTCGGAAGCTGCGTATACCGCGACTCATCCGCTCATCTCTTTCATCGTGGCGGCCAGCACTACACAACCTTGCCACCTCTCCTATACCTTCATCTTAGGACCATCACCATTTCACCCCTGTCTTTGTCAACGATCGAGGCGTTCGCTCGATGGCCCCGGGTAGTGTGACGAAGAAGACGAAGCTGGCAGTGGCACAGGACGGAGCGCTCGCGCTAGGCCAGCGGACATTAAATTGTCGCCAGTTCATCGTCGATCGCGCCTGCATCTTTGGCTGGCCGCCACGTAACATCTTAGGTATGGGCACTGGCAAATCGCTGTCGATAACTTTAACCGCGAAGAAGCGCCTGCGTGACGCCTGACGGTTTAAATTATTTTAAAGTGTTGCCGTTTGGCCGATGCAACGCGCCGGCTATATTCGAACGCATGATGGACTTACTTCTTGGCGACTATAAGTGGTATACTTGTCTTTGTTATTTAGATGACGTTGCGGTTTTCTCGCCTACCTTTACCACGCACCTCGCTCGCCTCATGAATTCGGGTAGTGTTCCGTACAGCCTGGCTTCAGCTGAACTCCTCGAAATGCAAATTCGGTCGCCAGAAACTGATCATTCTCGGACACCTGGCTGACGCCTCTGGAGTACGACCAGATACCGCTAAAATTGAAGCCGTCAAAGATTTTCCCCTGCCACGGTCGTCCGAGGATGTGCGCAGCTTTGTCGGCCGATGCTCATACTTCCGCCGTTTTACCAAAGATTTCGCCGGCATTGCTCGTCCCCTCGCCGATCTTATTAAAACCGACACCCCATTCACCTGGGGCCCTCCTAAGGAGAACGCATTTTCTCCGCACATCCGCCTTCTCACCACTCCGCCCAATTCAGCCCATTTCGATCCGTCTGCTCCGAATGGAGTGCGCACCGACGCATGCGGATGCGGGATCTGCGCCGTGCTCGCTGAACGTGCCCATGATCACAACCGCTTCATTCCTTATGCCAGCCGCTTTGTATCCAATGCTGACAAAAATTACTCAATTAGCATGAGAATCTCGCCCTTGTCTAGGCAGTCGCTGAATTTCGGAGCTACCTGTTCGGCTGCTCCTTCTCAGTCGTCACGGACCACTACGCACTCTGTCGGCTCTCTTCCCTGAAAGACCCTACTGGACGCCTGGAGAGCTGGGCGCTGCACCTCACAGAAGACTCGTAGACTGTAAATTGCAAGTCTGGGCGACTCCACCAAGGCGCTGACTGCTTGTCTCGCTACCTTGTGAAGCCCTCTGATCTTCTTGTAACTGAGACCGTGCCTTGTCTCTGCGATTTCTGTCCTCCTCGACATCGCCGACGAAAAGTGCCAAGATTCCTCCTTACGGCCCCTCATCGATGGCCTCAGCTCAGAACACCACGAATCCGTCCCTGAAACTATGTTTTCTTCAGAATGGTATTCTCTACCGCCGCAGCCTACACCCAGATGGCCCTCCGCTGTTGCTTGTCATTCTTCAACAGCTACTCTCCTTCGTCCTTGAAGAACTCCACCATCTTCCGACAACCGAACACCTCGGTGTCTCCCGCACTTACGCCCGGGTCCGGCGCCGCTTCTTTTGGCCCGGTTTATTTTGTACCGTCAAGCGTTACGTCGCCACTTGTGACCTGTGTCAAAGACCCCCCCCCCCCCCCAAACACACACACACGCATTGTCTGTCGGTCTTCTAAAACCCACTGATGTCCCGCTGGAACCTCTTCACCGCGTTGCCTTCGGCCTTCTCGGTCCTCTTTGTACATCCCCATCCGGCAACGAATGGACCGCTGTCGGAACGGACTAAGCGGCTCGGTACGCCATCACACGCTCCATGCCGACGAGCTGCGCTACAGATGTCGTGGATTTTCTCTTCCAAAGTGCTATTCTGCAGCATGGCGCTCCTCGTCAACTACTCACCGATCGGGGCCATACTTTTCTGTCCAGCATCGTCGTCGACATCATCCATTCATGTTCCACGCAGCACAAGCTCGCCACAGCGTGTCGCACGCAAACCGATGGGCTTACCGAGCGGCTCAGCCAAACTTAGACCGACGTATTAGCAATGTACGTCTCCCCCGACCAACGTGACTGAGGCAGCGCCTTGCCTTATGTGACCTTCGCATACAATACTTCACGGCATGACACCACGGGCTATTCCCCTTTTAAGCATGAAATGCTTTTAGCCCCCGTTGTCGGCAGTGTGGTGACGTCACGCCGAGACCTAGAGCCATCATCCGGGCACTGAAATCCATTCATCCGGGCACTGAAATCCACTCATCCGGGCACTGAATTCCGTCATCCGGGCACTGAATTCCCGTCATCCGGGCACTGAAATCCACTCATCCGGGCACTGAAATCCACTCATCCGGGCACTGAAATCCACTCATCCGGGCACTGAATTGCAGTCATCCGGGCTCTGAAACGAGAACATCCGGGCACCGTACGAGACTTAACGAGATTTAACGAGACTCTCTAAGCCCTCCTACGCGACCGGCATGCAAGCACCGGTTGGTCTCCAAACGAGACAAAAAATAACTGCTGCCAGTGCCTTCTCAATGTTTATCGAGATATCAGTGGAGCTGTGGGTTTGATAATGCACGGAATTATAATTTCCGATTTCCAATAAGGCTTGCAAAAAGCACATAAATGCCACGTTACACTTCGTTGTCATACGTGATCCGGGGGAGAAGCGCTGCGTTCAAAGGGCAAGGCATCGCGCCGAACGGGTGGTGGCGTTCCTCCCTTCCTTTACGGTGCGGTTCGGGTGTCCACCGAGATGCCAGAGAATTACTGCGCCATTTCCTTTCCTCAAAAAACCTTGCGTTCAAATGGCAAGGCATCGCGCTGAACGGGTGGTGGCGTTCCTCCCTTCCTGTACGGTGCGGTTCGGGTATCCACCGAGATGACATTAGGCCCGTAAACATTTCATGCTTACTCTACTCTCGTTTACGGGAGAGGCAGAAATTTTTTTTACCTTTGGTTTGGCAGGCACCCCACCTTGCCCTTGGACACTCTCATGCCATCTTCTCCAGTCTCCGCCACGGCTTATGCCCATGACGCCATTGATCAAGCTACCCAGGCGCGCCAGATAGCCCGCCGTAGGCTTCAAGCCTCTCCAGTGTCCGAGAAGTCTGCCTACGACCACCGAGACCATGAAGTGAACTACAAACCTGGATCACTCGTTCTTCTCTGGTCGCATTCGCATCACGTTGATCTTTCCGAGAAACGCCTCTCCCACTACAGTGGGCCTTACCGCGTGGTGCGCAGAGTGACTGACATCAACTATGAAATGGCTGCCCATGTGTCCTCACCATCTTCCTCTCACCCCGTCACCGACATTGCCGACGTCCGCTGCCTTAAACCCTACCACGTCGCTGACAGTTCGGCCCCCTAATGCCCTGACGGTGGTTCTGCAGTCCGAGGACATGTAGCGGGGTGACGACGACGATAAAGAGATGCACTATGCCACGAGTCGAGGATGGACAAAGAAGACAAAGATCTCTCAGTCGGTATGCTTGGTGCTGTTCACAGCTATCCTAGCTGCTGGTATATGCCTCCCTGTAAATACCTGTGAATATATTCTTCCCCGCTACAGTATTCTCTGTCTGCTTTGTCCAAACAAACACAAAAGAATTTGGCATTCTGAACCAGCTTGTGCGAAAATAGCTGAATCTATAAGTAGAATCATAATTTACTATTTTCCACTTCAGTACACTTACCATTCCGGTTAACTTGATGCAGCCGAAGTGCTTGGCGTTTTGGCAGGGAAGGGCTTTCGGCGCACTGGAAGAGGCCTTCCGCGCAGCATGAAATGTAACAGCGCAGCTTGGAGTAGCCTTTGCTTGTTGCACCAGTCAACATGCTGTAAGAAGTAGTGACAGGTAAAAAAAAACAACTCCGACTGTCTGTGCGCTTGAAATTAGCTCTTTTAATACGACAGCGATAAGGAGATCATGACGCAGAAAAGTCGGTGTCGATGTTGTTGCTGTTAAAACACGAAAACCTCCAAATGAAAAATCTTGTTGAGGTAGGGGGAATCAAACCCAGGTCATTCAGTCTGCGAGGCAAGCACGCGCAGAGGATGCTACGACGGCTTTTTTTTTTCATTATTGCATGGAAGCGCACCAACTCTGACAGGATACAAGTCCAAATTAAGGGGTCGTTGGTGTGCACCATATAAAGGTGAGCCTATTGAACGCGTTGTTGCCTTTGATTTCGTGAACTGGCTTTTTGTACTGATCAGTACGTGGGTAATTACGAATATGCGAATTTTGAAAAAGGACCCGCTAACAATCCCGTTCTAGTCTATAAGGCATTCCAACAGACTGCTAAGAGTTCAGGAAAAGCAGCGCCATCTGTGTTGTTCAGCTGAAAGTAAATGCGAATAGCTTGCGCTGAAGTACGATAGGTCGTGTTATGAGCATGTCGTTTTGAGTGTGGGTTTATGGAGTTTTGTGTTCCAAAGCGACTCTGGCTATAAAGGACGCCGTAGTGGAGGGATTCGGTAATTTTGGTGACCTGATGTTCTTTAACGCGCACTGACACCGCACAGGGGTTGTGGATTTGAATTTGAAGGACCGGCACACGAAACCTTTGAAGTCCTCAACTGGTCCTAACGCGGAGCCCGGTGATAACACGACGGTTTTACTCCTCCGGGCGGCAACACACAGACACATCACAACGCAGACGCTCAACGGCCAATTAAGGGAGCAGCGTCACTGTAACCCATTGGTGATCTCTTCGGGCGGTGGTTGTGGTGGTGATGGTGGTGAACTCTTTTATTACGCCCAAAGACAGGGGGCCAGTCCAAGGACCG
Organism: Amblyomma mixtum; assembly: GCF_055824585.1. NCBI lineage: Eukaryota > Metazoa > Arthropoda > Arachnida > Ixodida > Ixodidae > Amblyomma > Amblyomma mixtum. The sequence goes on from NC_143021.1 coordinate 86,821,623, forward strand.
CTTGCGCTGACTTAGAGGAGGTCGGCGGGGATACCTTGAGATGTTCTGTCACGCGTTCTGTCAGAAATAAGGTGTCATCCCCGGAGGAGTTATTTACTGGTTTCTCTTTTCAATTTTCGGTTATTATGTTAACCGAGACATGGAGCACTAATGAATGTGATGTTTATAGGTTGCCTGATTATAATACCCACTATTTTGACCGGTCGGACTCTCGAGGGGGCGGAGTGTCATTGCTGATCACAAATGATGTAGAATGTCAGATCATTGATTCTTACACAGTGCTTTCACCAGACTATGAAATGCTGACCCTGTGCACTGCTACACTTGTATTTTCTGTGTGCTATCGACCACTGAATGGTGATTTGCCTGCGTTTCTGCAGTTGTCCCACGAAACACAAAAAGTGCTTGTAGAAATCTATAAGTCATCTACACCAAGATGTTTTGACGTCTTATAGAAGCATAGCCAAGATTTTATATAGCCGTTCAAAGTCTTGAAGACCTCCTGTAGCCTAGGCTAATGCAACACTATCTGTCGGCTACAAGAGGTTTTTGTTGACATCTTGTAGACTTCTGGCTGATACCTTGTTTAGCTGTAAAGAAGTGTTTTAGCTCTTCTGTAGCTGTGGTATCCGACGCTAGTAGTTGGCTAATAGAGGTCTTACCTAGCTGTATATAGATGTATTTTAGGTGTTTTGTATCGAGGCTAATGTAATGCTGTTCAATGAAAGGCACTTTACGAAGAGACCGTCCTTGACGCCTCACAAGCAATAAGAACTGAAGAAAGTACAAACATCTTCCATGCTTGGGAGACGAAATGTGCATTGAGGGTGTGCGAAAACTTGTTGCTTTGCTGTCTCTTGCCCCTCTTGTCTGACATTTGGCTGGTTGTCTGCAGACTAAAAGTATATTTTCTTCAGCAGAAGTCTAGGTACCAGGTAATTAATTCATGGATAATGCAGCAGTTCCTTTTGCAAGAAAAGTTTGCATATCAAGAGTGCAAAAGAAACTGCTGCATCATTTCATGTATTGACTGCCTGGTAGCTAGAGTTCTGCTAAATGCAAACACTCCTTTAATCTGCAGACAACTGGCCAAATGCGAGGCAAGAAGGACAAGAGAGCACAGCAACAAGTTTTCTCATACACCCACAATACACATTTTTTCTCCCAAGCGTGCAAGAGATCTGTACCTTCTCTTAAACTGAGCTCTTATTGCTCGTGCGACATCAAGATGAGTTCTTCGCAAAGCACCTTTAACTTTGGCTGCTGCGTAAATGTAAGTAAATTGTGCAAATCTGAGTCTTACAATGCTTACTGCAAGATGAAAGCTTTGGGCAGGCAAACTGTTAATTAAATTCATTCATAGTAGAACTACAAGTAAAATTCAGACTAAAGAAAAAAAAAGAGCTAATGTAGTTGGTTCTTAATGCAGGATCTGTACTGAGCGCAAAAAAAAGAGCGAGAAATGGCTTCAATCCAAGAATCAAACATTTTATTGCCTCAGTAATACATACCTGCTTATTAGGATTCAAAAAAAGTGACACGTTGAATCAAAACACATGACAAATACCTCAAGAGAACAAAAAGTGCCACAGGCGGGAACAGTTGACAGCTGTCTCCCATATACATGGTAGGCACCAGGCCGTCTCCCATGATGACTCCAACACAGATGTTTGCAGTCGCACTCCACAGCGGGCATAAAAAAGGCCGTGGTTACTGGGTGAACAGAAAAATTAATGTCAATTTTCAGCACTCAATATTTTTTTCTCACTTAAGTGCACGTAAGCAGACGAAAAATACACAAGACAGCCAGCAACTAATAACTGTATATCATTCACAAGGGTACAAATTTGGGCGAGTCGGTAACGGTGATCCATGGTATGAGAGGTAGCGCAAAATGGGACAAGGGACAGAGAAAGACGCACACAACATAGGCGCTAACTTCCGACTGACAGAGCCCAAGCGACCAAGATGAACGTAAACCGTGAGAGCAAACAGGTGCATGCGCCCGGAAAAAAATGAAAATCAGGTGAACGAGGAACTATGGACACCTACACCTCAGCGATTGTTTAAGAAGGCCAGTTCTATATGCGTGGCAGAATCACGCCGCTAGCCTGCAAAATTCTTAGTCAATGTAGGACTTCAGCTGAACGGAAGGAATTAATATGGGTACCAGGTCACCAGGGAGTTGAAGGAAACGAGCGCGCACACGCTTCGGCCCGAGCTTTTCTTCCCCGGCATCCTTCTACGTCCTCCCTTCCTGATTCTGGCTCCCCCTCTCCGCTAACGACATATTCAGAAATATTGCAACATTTGCGCCTTGAAAGGCAGACACTCCCGAGGCCCGCTAAGGGTCTCAGTAAATCAGAGGAATGTCACCTTCGCAGGCTACAAACTATGTCTTTCAATAACCCAGCTACGCTTCACGCCATTGAGCCCGAGTGCTTTTCGGCACAGTGCAAATTTTGTGGCCAGAAGGCAAACTTGTACCACATGGTATGGGCTTGTCAGAAAATGACAGCATTGAGATCATAAATCAGCCAACGCGGGAGGGCTGGGAGGCGGCCCTGTCCAGCTCGGACCTCGAGGAACAACGAGCCCTCGTCGCCAGAGCACGGGCAGCGGCTTTCACCAACGGCGTCCCGGACTAGGGACCCGATCAGGCTTCCCTTCAACTAAGGCTTTAATAAACGTTTTCATCATCTTTCGGACAGGGAGATAGATGGTTTGCTAACACATTTATCTTTCAAAGCAGCGATACATGCTACTTCAATAATTTAATATGTTCACTGATTCCGGTGTCTGGCCATGATTGAACACTTATCCAAAAATGGCACACAATCCCACTCCTTACAGTGCAAAACCAGATTACTGCCAGTAAAAGTTTTCAAGTTGTTTTTGTGTTCACGAAGCCTCTCATTCAAGCAACCACCAGACTTACCAACATACCGCTTGCCACAAGAGAGTGGGATGTTATAAACAATGCCTTCAGTACATTTCACAAATTTTTTCCTGTGATTATTGGTGCCCTGCAGCTTTTGCGGATGTTTACCAGCAGGCAAAGTTTTTTGGATAGCGCACTTAGTTTTTCAGGGGCTGAAAAAAGCACGCAAACATTCGCTTTCGTCCGAATTTTCTTGAGATTGTGGGACAGGCAATGAATGTAGGGAATGATGGCCATCCAGCCTTTCTTTCTGAAGGCACAGATGGCAGTTGATCTTCCAGGCGCTTCTTCTTCAGTATGCCTTCAGGGACAGAAACACAGATATCAGCTGGGTAGCCTGCTTCACTGAACCTTGCGAGTTGTTCGTGAAAGCTCTGGCTGATGAGGTGGGGGCATGACTTTTCCAGTTCATTTTTCAAACAAATTAATAATGCCTTATTTTACGAGTTTAGAATGTTCAGAAGTGTAAGAGTGTGCAAGCTGAAGGTAGGTTACTGCAGTCGTTACTGAAATAACCTATCTTCAGCCTGCACTCCCCTACACTGCTGCACATTTTAAACTCGTAAAGCGTCATTATTTTGTTTCAAAAATGCCCTGCAAAAGTCATGCCCCCACCTCATCAGCCAGAGCTGTCACGAACAACTCTCAAGGTTCAGTGAAGCAGGCTACCCAGCTGATATCTGTGTTTTTGTCCTTGAAGACATACTGAAGAAGCACCAGGAAGATCAACTACCGTCTGTACCTTCAGAAAGAAAAAGGCAGAATTGTCGTCATTCCCTACATTCATTGCCAGACCCAAAATCTCAAGAAAATTGGGACAAAGCGAATGTTTTTCAGCCTCTAAAAAAATAGGTGCGCTATCCAAAAAAACTTTGCCCGCCGATAAACGTCCCCAAAAGCTCTAGTGCAACATTAATCACAGGAAAAAATTCGTGAAATGGACTGAAGGCATTGTTTGACATCCCAGTATCCTGTGGCACGCGGTATGGTCGTCAATATGGTCGTTGCTTGAATGAGAGGCTTCGTGAACACAAAATCAACTTGAAAACTTTTGATGGCAGTAATCTGGTTTTGCACTGTAAGGAGTGTGGTTGTGTCCAATTTTTGGATAAGGGCTCAATCGTGGCCAGACACTGGGATAAGTTAACACGTGAAATTCTCTCTGTCCCTTGTCCCGTTTTGCACTACTTCTCATACCATGGAACACTATATACTGTGTTCCATTTATGATTCTTATGCGTGCTGCTGTAAGTAGAGTGAAAGAATAAAATAACGGAAATTTTGCTTTACTTTTGAAACTTGGATGAGATCAGTCGAAATGCCCTCGCTTTATAAACCACTGTTATTTCTGAAAGGCTTACATATTTGACTTCTCTTAGTTGAGCCATTATAATGACACTGCTATTTTCCATTCAGGATTCCAGTTATTTTGTAACAAGTGAAGGCGGGCTAGTTGGTGGTTGACAATGGAGTGCATATTGCAACCGCGCAAAAACGACGAGGGACGAAGAGAGGAAAGCACAGGACAAGACGCAGAACTTCAACTAAGGTTTACTACAGGAAAACCACATTTATACAGGAATCGTAATCACACCTGATGAACAGCTGATACCATCAAATAACACAGGCACGTGGGCGCGCGTGGCACAAGTTAACGTCTAGATAGTTAAATTCTTTCTTGGATAAAGATACGGAAGTGGAGCTGATGCAACGGTCATTTTCTTTTTTTTTATGCAGTAGGCTTCGGAAATTTCCCTGCTAAGCTGGGTCGTCAATTTTTTCAAGACAATTGTGTCGCGGAACCTAGGTGTGCAGTTACTACAATGGCGACAGTGTTTTGCCAGTTCCCCACCCCCCGCCAATGATTCAACAGCGGCGCAATGCTCTTGAAGTCTGACATTCAGGCAACGTCCTGTTTGCCCTATGTAGCAATTCCCACATGTGGGGGGTATTTTGTACACCACCCCAGTTTTGCAGGGAACGAACCTGTCTACGTGCTTAGTGCGGCACTCATTCTTTTTGCCACTTCCCTCCACCATATTGCACATGCCCGAAAGCTTTTTGGGCGCCGTGAAGACCACCGGGACATCACATTTCATGGCCACTTTTTTGAGGCGATGGGAGATCTGGTGGAAGTATGGCATTGCCACGGGTCTCCGGCGTTGCGGTTCTTCCCTTGGGCAGTGCTTCGGTGGGCAACGAGCTTCCTTGGCAAGGGCTTCTATCACCGAGGTGACCATCTCTCGAGGAAAACCAGCACTACTCAGGCGTTCTAACTGAAATCGCACGCTATCCTGCATTTCATGTGGGCAAGACTTATCAAGAGCAGCGCGCAGGCAGTTTTTTGCTATTCCCCTTTTAATAAGCTTTGAATGAGCTGACTGGTGGTTTAAAATACCTTTTTTTGAGCGAGGCTGGTACCTCCAACACACCTGGGTTCCTCTAGCACTCGTGACGATACATATGTCCAAGAACTGCAAGCATCCCTGCGATGGCAACTCATAGGTGAAGTTCAATCCAAAGGCACACTCACTGAAGATTGAAGATACAGTAGTGAACGGAATCCTTAGAATCTTCAGTGAGTGTGCCTTTGGGTTGAACTTCACCTATGAGTTGCCATCGCAGGGATGCTTGCACTTTTTGGACATATGTATTGTCACGAGTGCTAGTGGAACCCAGGTGTGTTGGAGGTACCAGCCTCGCTCAAAAAAGGTATTTTAAACCACCAGTCAGTTCATTCAAAGCTTATTAAAAGGGGAATAGCAAAAACCTGCCTGCGCGCTGCTCTTGATAAGTCTTGCCCACATGAAATGCAGGATAGCGTGCGATTTCAGTTACAACGTCTGAGTAGTGCTGGTTTTCCTCGAGAGATGGTCACCTCGGTGATAGAAGCCCTTGCCAAGGAAGCTCGTTGCCCACCGAAGCACTGCCCAAGGGAAGGATCGCAACGCCGGAGACCCGTGGCAATGCCATACTTCCACCAGATCTCCCATCACCTTAAAAATGTGGCCATGAAATGTGATGTCCCGGTGGTCTTCAGGGCGCCCAAAAAGCTTTCGGGCATGTGCAATATGGTGCAGGGAAGAGCAAAAAAGAACAAGTGCCGCACTAAGCACGTAGACAGGTTCGTTCCCTGCAAAACTGGGGTGGTGTACAAAATACCCCTCACATGTGGGAATTGCTACATAGGGCAAACAGGACGTTGCCTTAATGTCAGACTTCATGAGCATCGCGCCGCTGTTGAATCAATGGCGGGGGGTGGGGAACTGGCAAAACATTGTCGCCATTGTAGTAACTGCACGCCTAGGTTCCGCGACACAATTGTCTGGAAAAAATTGACGACCCAGCTTAGCAGGGAAATTTTCGAAGCCTACTGCATAAAAAAAAAGAAAATGACCGTTGCATCAGCCCCACTTCCGTATCTTTATCCAAGAAAGAATTTAACTATCTAGACGCTAACTTGTGCCACGCGCGCCCACGTGCCTGTGTTATTTGATGGTATCGGCTGTTCATCAGGTGTGATTACGATTCCTGTATAAATGCGGTTTTCCTGTAGTAAACCTTAGTTAAAGTTCCGCGTCTTGTCCTGTGCTTTCCTCTCTTCGTCCCTCGTCGTTTTTGCGCGGTTGCAATATGCACTCCATTTTCCAGTTATTACTGTCTAAAAAACTCGAACAATGTAAAGTTAAGTTTCCAGTGTTCATAATCTGCTGGCATGCATACCTGTACTCATGCAGGAATTCATTCAGACAGGTCCACATAGGCACAGTTTTCAATCCGGCCCAGGGGGGGGGGGGGGGGGAGGCAATTACCGCCTTCTCTCTTTTCCATTCCTTCCTTGAAATTAACTAAAGCCCTTGCTCATTTGGCAAACTGTAGCAGGTCTAACAAAACCAAAAGGTCAGGTCAAGCAAACAACAGAATTCGTGAAATAAATTTTTGCTAACTGCCGGCACCTGTACAAGAAAGCATGAAGTGAAGGGGAAAAACACTGTCAGCTGTGAAAAGTGCTTACCGAAACTTCAGAAGTTGAGCAGGCCAGGAGGTTCTCTGGAAACCACTGTTGAACAACTTCTACCTAAAAAGAAATGTACAGGGTGAATTCATCGACAACACCAGCTGTGCACACTGCAATGAAAAACCAAAAGGTCAGGTCAAGCAAACAGAATTCGTGAAATAGATTTTTGCTAACTGCCGGCACCTGTACAAGAAAGCATGAAGTGAAGGGGGAAAACACTGTCAGCTGTGAAAAGTGCTTACCGAAACTTCAGAAGTTGAGCAGGCCAGGAGGTTCTCTGGAAACCAATGTTGAACAACTTCTGCCTAAAATGAAATGTACAGGGTGAATTCATCGACAACACCAGCTGTGCACACTGCAATGGCTTACGAAGAAATTCAAGGAGGCCTGCCTGCCTGCCAAGGGGTTACTTCCTTACATTATCAAACAGCCAGCACACATACAGAGCAGTACCACCGAGTAGGTTTCCTCAGTGTCGTAGCTATCAATCATAGTGAAACAAATGCTTGACAGGTCCAACAAGTCTATGCAGTAATGCATCTGGATTTTCACGGTTCCCTCAACTCCATTATTTTTTCTCTAAGTTCACAACCAACTGCAGACCTAAGGCAAAACACAACAATTCCATAATATTTATCAACAAGGCATATACAAGTGCAAACAGCAAATGAAATAGCTCAGGGTAGCCCTGCTCAAATAAATAGAAATCAGGTAATCATAGTTAACTGACAAAGTATTATTCCATATTTTCATGAAAACCTGGAACAAAAAAAGCCATCGACAATATATTATGCATGCAGTTACTGAATTTCATGAAATAAATACAATTTCCGCCACATCATTACTTCTAATTTGCGGGGTTTAACACCCAGAAGCGATATATGGGCAACGAGGGTCGCCGTAGTAGAGGGCTCCAGATTAATTTGGACGAATAGGAGTTCTCTAACGTGCCCTTACTTAAGACAGCACACAGGCGTCTTTGTATTTTGACTTTAGCGACGTGCGGCCGCCGCGGTCGGCGTCAGACAGCTTGCGAACGGCAAACGAGCGCACAGCCACCACGACGGGTTTCATGATCACTTCATGATAATGGGCACTGCACATTCTATTCCGCCATTATAATCATAAGCAACGCCTTCTTAACTCGAGTGTCACTGGTAGTCATTAAATTAAGTTGAATACGAACATTCGCAAGGACAGAACAGGGTGGTTTGCAACAATAAAATTCTTACCGGGATGCAATCGAGCACACTTCAATGTGTACAAAAAAATTCGCGCCTTTCCTACCCGTGTTTAAACAAAGCGTGGTCGCTTTGAAGCTATGTCGCAAATGATGACACTTGATTTTTCTATGGTTCCAATTTATGGACGACTTTCGTAAGAAAGCAGCTCATAGAGGATGATGCAAGAGTAACATGGCGGTACCCACTGAACGAGAACTCAAACGCTTGGAAACGCCCTGTTTTCGAACATCGAACGTTACACTTTGGTATGAAAACACTGGCTGAGAGAGCTTTGCGATTTTCAAACCAAAGGAGGGACACAAAACTGTCTACGAACGTTGGGACGCACAGCCGACGATTGAATGAGGCGCATTGGCAACTTAGCCGCAGTAAGGGTGACGCTTTCAACACACGAGAGAAATGGAAGGTGACTTACTTTTGCTGAAAAAGAGGTGCACCTTTCAGCGCAGTCCTGGTAGTAAAAGACATCGCGGGAAAACTGCAAACAGCAGTGTTGTTATGTTTCTACCCCCCCCCCCCTTAACTCTCTTTGTGTGTTCCCGTCACACCTGTGTCCACTCGTACCACGTGGGCCCGATCATGCAGCTACCGTGAACATTCATCGAGGTCGACAACCTCGCGACGACCATGGGAAGTTGGATGCTTGGAATGCCCCTCCGAGCCTCAGCGGATTAGTGTAGCAGGAATGTCAAAGGCCATTGTCAGCAGTAATCCCAGCGAAATTCCTTGAGCAGAGTGCAGCGGCGACGAAGGCAGGCGAGGCCCAGGAGCTATTGTCCGAGCAACCACCGTGAATGCGGAGGCGACCTGGCGGCGCCGGTCACGCTGGCGGATAATTGAAGAATTCTGTGTCCCCGACTCGCGTTCTGGGCAATCGGCGGGGAGGCAAGTTCATTCCCCTGCTGGAGGACTTCGGGAGATTCCTTTCCCGCAGTGCTGGATGAGTCAGCATTCTCCCCCTCTCATCGGCCCAGCTGTGGGAGAGTGGAAAAGCTCGCACCTGCCCAGCCGTGGGTGGTGACAAGAACGTCCCCTTCGGTCCATCGGATTGGACAGTGCTCGTCGACCATTATTCCCCAGCCAGGGATCTGGGGAAACCGGACGATATTTAACTCGGCCGTGAGTGTGGCCGAGAAGCCTGCTAGCTCCAGTCGACTACGGTTGACGAAGACGTTCCCCTTCCACTGAGAGCCATTCTCAGTCCCGCTCTATGTAAATAATGTAAATATGTGAGTACAGTTTTTCCTTCACTTCCCTTACTCCCCGTCTCCGGCCCACGTTTCCTTCCTCCTTCGGCACTGCGGCGGTGATCCTGGACCCGATGCCTGGTGGGACACGCTTCTAGCATCGACAAACATATCAACTGGTTGGCAGCGGCGGGATCTTCCACGCTTGGTCCTGGCTTCAGCAGTGGTGAGCGCTTGACTTTCTTTAAGAATCTGCCAGGCTTGATAACTCTGGAAATTTATCACTACCTGTAGATTGTTTTTCTGCACGTACTCGCTTAAGCATTTCACGTAGCAGCTTATTTTTGAAAGTCCTCGTTCGGGAATTGCCATGGATTTGAGCAAGCTAAAGAAGCCAGAGTTGATGTTGCTGTGTGAAAAGCTGGGTATTGAGGCCAGGAAGAGTCACAGAAAGCCGCAGCTGATTGAGGCTATTAGGGAATGTGGTGCTAAGGAGCAGGGTGACAAAATTTGGGAGACCTGGGAACTCATTCAGGAGGGAATCAGGAACGCTAAGGAGGAGGCCGACAGGGTTGAAAGGGAACGCAAGGAGAAGGCCGTTAGGGTTGAAAAAGAACGCCTTTGCCGCAAGGAAGCCGCTAAGAAGGAGGCTGACAGGATTGAAAAAGAACGCCTTTGCCGCAAGGAAGCCGCTAAGAAGGAGGCTGACAGGATTGAAAAAGAACGCCTTTACCGCAAGGAAGCCGCTAAGGAGGAGGCTGACAGGATAGAAAAAGAACGTCTTCGTCTTAAGGAAGCCGATGAAAAGCAACTTGCTTTAATGCGTTTGGAGTTGCAAATTTTACTGGCGAAGCGCGCCGAGAGGAATTCGACATTAAATCAGGAGGTTTCGGCGCGAAGTGAAATTAAAATCGTGAATGAAAACTGCGTGTCTTTGCCCATTGCCCGCGTCGCAAACGAGAGCCCGCTCGGGGTGCGTCTGACCGAGGCAGCCATCTCCCAAAACCTGCCTAAGCAGCATCACTCGATTTCCTCAAATCGCTCGGATATGCTGCCCAAAGAAAAGGGCCTTTGTTTTCGAGATAACGCTGCGCAGGTCCTTACCACTTCGAAGGCTCGTGAATTCGCAGCGCCAGCAGAGCACGTAGTTGAAGAGGGCAAACCTTACAGCGACTGTGGAGCTCCAAGCCAGAGCGCGGCGTTAGCTGAAAAGCGCGATGCCGCACAGATTGTCCTTGCAACCCAGATAGGCGTAGGCGCAGCGCAAAAAGGTAGTCCTCCAGAAAGCAGTCGCGCGCTGAAAGTGACAACTGCAAGTTCTATTGTAAGCGAGGAATGCGTCTCAGCGCTTCCTCGAAACCATGATCAGTTCAACGATAACGGAACGCCAGCCGCTCGCGACCGAAAACTCGAAATTGAGTTATGCTCCAATGAAACCAGTGTGTCTTTGCCTATTGCCCGCGTCGCGATCGAGAGCCCGCTCGGGGTGCGTCTGACCGAGGCAGCCGTCTCCCAAAACCTGCCTAAGCAGCATCCCTCGATTTTCTCAAATCGCTTGGATATGCTGCCCAAAGAAAAGGGCCTTTGTTTTGGAGATAACGCTGCGCAGGTCCTTACCATTTCGAAGGCTCGTGAGATCGCAGCGCCAGCAGAGTACACAGTTGAAGAGGGCAAACCTCAACCTGTAAGCCCGAAGCCTGTAAATTCTCGCGGTGACGAGGCAGAGCAATCTCTAGTAAAGACTGACGATGAGACGAACGCCGGCGACTTAACCCGTGACGGTTCCGCGCTACCTAATGACGAGCCAGCCCAGGACTTACTCACTTCTAGCACAGGGGTAAAGAGCACCGATAGTAGTGCAAGCTATAGTGAGTCTTCCGAATCAGGCACGAGTGATGAGCTGGGGCTAGGTGAGGAATTGAATACCAATCTAGCATTGCCCCACTCAGATGGCTTTCTCGAACTCCTTCGTGTGGACAGAGAAACGTTCACCGCTGAGCAAGAGAAAGACCAGACTCTACGCAACTTGAGTCACCAAAGTGACATAGGTGTGTCACGAAAGAACATACCTTTCCAACTCCGTTCTGGCCTGCTGTACCGCCAGTATAAGGATAGGAAAGGTATCCAACACGACCAACTTACTGCCCGCGTCGCGATCGAGAGCCCGCTCGAGCTGCGTCTGACCGAGGCAGCCGTCTCCCAAGACCTGCCTATGCAGCATCCCTCGATTTTCCCGAATCGCTTGGATAGGCTGCCCAAAGAAAAGGGCCTTAGTCTTGGAGATAACGCTGCACAGGTCCTCACCAGTTCGAAGGCTCCAGAATTCGCAGCGCCAGCAGAGCACGCGGGTGAAGAGGGCACACGTGGCCCTGTAAAGCTTATAAACTCTCACGGTAGTGAGCCAGAGCAGGCTGGATTACAAACTGATGATGAGGCGAACGCCAGCGACTTTACCTGTGACGGTTCAGCGTTTGCTAGTGACGCGCCACGCAAACCAACTGCGAGGGTTTCCACTGAGCGGCAGCGCACAGAGGTGGCCAAACGGGAAGAGTTAATTAAGGGGAAAGTGCGGCTCTTGTTGACTGCTCGACTGCAATCCGAACCGCGTAGCCGCCCCAATTTGGCACCTCGGTGCTCAAGAGTTCGCACCCGCCCCGTGGGAACACAAGCCAAGAGAACGCAACGCGCGAACCCGATCCGAGAGAGACGGATACGCTGGCACGGCATTCGCACTCGTCCGTTCCCTTCTCGCGTTCTGCTTTCTGAGCGTCAGCCAAACTTCAGAACCACGAGACTTGGACGAGGAACAGTTAAGGGTCCTAAGCTGAAACTCCTAGCCTTGTGTCCTGTTGCACCTGCTAGAGCAGCTATCGGACCTCGGCCGCGCAGGGGGCGGCTGAAGAATAGGAAGCAGTAAATTCCTCTGATCGCAACGCCGTTTGCAGACGGATTCGAGGAATAATCCCGTCTTTTGTTTCTTTTTGTTCATTTAACTCTCCTGTACAGAAATGCAAGCTAGAATTCCTAGCATTATGCAATGTCTCATCTGCTAAAGCAGCTGTCGGACCGCGGCCGCGCAGGGGGCGGATATGACGCATAATCTCATATTGAGTTTAATGCTTGTTTTTTGTCTTTTGGTCTTTACACTCTCCTATGCGAAATGAGAGCGAAATTTCGGAGCTTGGCATTGCGGGACTCAGTTCACATGCGTTGCCGAAAGGTGCGAGTAATGGCAACGCTGATGGCCTCAGCCGAAGCTTTCCCGTGTAATGCCCTCTCCTGACTCCCCAGATGTTATTCCGCTATGCAAATTTGTATTTTCTTTTTTGCTTTAGCGGGAATCATTTTTTTTTCTCTGTTTTGTATGTATGTTCAGCAGCTCCACCTTCCCTTCGTGCTCTCACGGGCGGTGGCTTTCTGTGACATAAACCGTGCTACGGCACCCCCCCCCAAAATTTTAGAAAATTTTCCTCCCTTTTGGCTAAACAAGCTCTGTGTATTCTGGTTTGGTCAAACATGTCAACTTTCGGAGGAGGACGTAAATTTCACGCTACAGCTCATTTTCTCTAAAGAGATTTTGTTGACCGAAAACAGCTTGGCGGTTCTTGAAGTCAGTTTGGCGCTTTCTGCTTGTTGGGCTTTGGACTTTGCTGGTTGAGCTCGTTACAGCTGTCAACGAAGCAAGAAGAACCTTTGGGCCCAGCTGTGACCAAAGGCCGAACGGACACAACTCCAGGTCTCTGCGCGCAGCAGCGTTGGCTGCAACCACTACGAGACCTCTTCGGGCGGCGGACGTGCTGTTATGTTTCTACCCCCCCCCCCTTAACTCTCTTTGTGTGTTCCCGTCACACCTGTGTCCACTCGGACCACGTGGGCCCGATCATGCAGCTACCGTGAACATTCATCGAGGTCGACAACCTCGCGACGACCATGGGAAGTTGGATGCTTGGAATGCCCCTCCGAGCCTCAGCGGATTAGTGTAGCAGGAATGTCAAAGGCCATTGTCAGCAGTAATCCCAGCGAAATTCCTTGAGCAGAGTGCAGCGGCGACGAAGGCAGGCGAGGCCCAGGAGCTATTGTCCGAGCAACCACCGTGAATGCGGAGGCGACCTGGCGGCGCCGGTCACGCTGGCGGATAATTGAAGAATTCTGTGTCCCCGACTCGCGTTCTGGGCAATCGGCGGGGAGGCAAGTTCATTCCCCTGCTGGAGGACTTCGGGAGATTCCTTTCCCGCAGTGCTGGATGAGTCAGCATTCTCCCCCTCTCATCGGCCCAGCTGTGGGAGAGTGGAAAAGCTCGCACCTGCCCAGCCGTGGGTGGTGACAAGAACGTCCCCTTCGGTCCATCGGATTGGACAGTGCTCGTCGACCATTATTCCCCAGCCAGGGATCTGGGGAAACCGGACGATATTTAACTCGGCCGTGAGTGTGGCCGAGAAGCCTGCTAGCTCCAGTCGACTACGGTTGACGAAGACGTTCCCCTTCCACTGAGAGCCATTCTCAGTCCCGCTCTATGTAAATAATGTAAATATGTGAATACAGTTTTTTCCTTCTCTTCCCCTACTCCCCGTCTCCGGCCCACGTTCCTTCCTCCTTCGGCATTGCGGCGGTGATCCTGGATCCGATGCCTGGTGGGACACGCTTCTAGCATCGACAAATATATCAGTGTGAAGCGCCCACAAGCACCAGACAAAGGAGGCAGAGAAACGTTGCGAGCGTCCACTTCGCGCGCGTAGCAAGGAAGCGCTAGCGACCGCAACGCCAAATGGCCAGACGAAGTACTACATTCCAAAAATGCAAAAGAAACAAAGCAACAACATAAAAATAATCCCAAATTGCATCTCATACTTTTATGTGACGCTAAGCATTTACAACTTGCAAAAAGGTTTATTTTTGCTTGAAACAGTTAAATTTACGTAGACTAGACTGTATCGCGACCGAGCGGAGCGACACCAAGCAGCAAGCTGAGGCGTTCAGGACGCGAAGGCAGGCGAAGGCGCGCGCCGCTCTCGAGGCCGGCCGTGGCGAGGGAAGAATGTGCGCGAGCAGACTGCTCCAACATGGCGAAGACAGCATGGAAGGAAGCGGCGATAGCGGCGATGGCGCGACGGCAACATTCCTTGCTCGTGGCCAGCCGAGGCCGAACGAAGAGGCGTTCGCAACAGGAAACAAATTTCATGATTCGCGTAACTTTAGGGCAGCTTTACAAGTGGTGGGCTAGTTGTACTCGATGTGGACCGCGATAAACGTGATTTCGGATTGCATATGACAAAATGCACTGTCAGAGTTTGAGCACAAAGCGCGGACTTTGCACCGGTGCGCCTGCTCTAATCTAACAGTTTATATGCCACACTTGCATGTTTCATTCATGGTTTGGAATAAAACGTGAAGCTTAAAAACGCTTGCCATGATCTATATCATGTTTAATCAATGGTGGCAGCTTTCTGCCAACCCCCTGAACGTATTGGCCCGTCTTCGTAAGATAGTCTTAAGTTAGACGTTTCAGAAAGCGCCGACGTCTTAAACCGACGTCTTAAAGAAGTTTAGAAAAGACATCTTGCCGTCGACGTGTATGAGACGTTTCATTCTAGCGCAAGACATGTGAAGCCATTTCGAGCTGTTTCAGGACGTTTCTAAGATGTTCTGTGTTTCGTGCGGTATGATAAGTTCCTGGCTTATGTGGTTCAAAATCAAAACTATAAACCTCTAATAGCTGGCGCAGATTTTCACGTCGACATGAGTGTGAACAGTACATCATCAAATGCTTTCAATATGGTCATATTATCGAATGGTTTTGTTAACTTAATTGACATACCAACCAGGATTACACCTGAAGGCCAGTCCATTCTGGATTTATTTATTACTAATTCCATGGAGCCGAATGTTAAGTCTGTAGTTTTGTCATGTTCTATCAGCGATCACTTGCCAATGTACTTGTGTTTGGAATCAAGCAGGTCAGTAAGAAAAAAATCCCCACCAATAACACTTAATTCCTTTCGTGATGCCCTGTTGTCAGTAGAATGGTACACAATCGGTGATCTCACAAATGCCAGTGAAGCGTACGATAAGAGTATGGATATACTGACCCAACTATACCACACGAGTTTCCCGTCAAGCACACGCAAAAAAGTAAAAGAACACGCAAACCATGGCTTACACCTGAATTTCAGAGTGAAATGAAAACGAAGGACAAGCTATATCAACATTTCCTTCATACTCTTGTTCAATTTAAAAAGCATCGTAATAAGCTAACAAAGAAGTTGCTAAATGCACGAGCAGCATATTATTCATCTTTGTTGGATATTGAGTGCCGTCAAAACAGTCTATTATGGTCGAGGTTGAACACCATCCTCAATCGTGGTCAAGCCTTCATTGAAATTACAAGTTGATGGAAAAGAATTATCCGGTGCAGAACTACCCTATCGAAAAATCTCATATATATGTGTCATATGTGCCTGGTTCATACGAGATTATGGAATATGTGTCATATGTGTGATATGTGTCATATGTGTGATATGTGTCATATGTGTCTGGTTTACAATTATTGGGAAAGGAAAGGGAAGGGCTGGAATGTAATTATAAGGCAATTAACATTAAAATAGCTTCCATTGAAGTTAGTGAACTGAAGAAAGTAAACAAAAAAATTTCGGACGCGAAAAAAAAAAAACAAAGGGTGGGTCCGGATTCGAACCACTGACCTAGAGCTCACTACACTAACCACTACACCACGGCTGAAACGGAGAGAGAGAGAAAACTTTTATTGCTCTTTCAAGAGATTCGCGGAGATGAAGACTTCTTGGTCGTCCTGCTTGGGCGCTGGCGACTTGAGTCTTCGAGCAAGGGTGGGCCCTCAGTCCAGGGCTCCACTGAGTCGTGCCGCTTCAACAGCGTGCTGTACCAAGGCCCTCTGGACCTCGAGCTCGCTGCTGGAGAGACAGCTCTCCCATTGCTCCTCACTCGGTGTTTGATAATTGTGGAATGCTATGTTTCTTTCGCACTCCCAGGTAATGTGATAGAGTGTAGGTGTACCGCCGCACCAGGGACAGTCTGATCTGAATTGCGTTGGTGACATTTTGCTGTATATGTACAGGTTAGGAAAAGTGTTCGTCTGTAGCCTACGCCATCCTACAGCCTCTTCCCTAGTCAGTGCTCTGTGTGGTGGTGGATACCTCAATCTAGTTCCCCTATAAAGTTGTAGGGTCTCTGCGTAGCCTCCCTCGCACGGGAGTAGCCGTAACTCCGGGGCGTCCGATAGGCCTGCTCGGTAAGTGAGCCCTCGAGCCAGGCTGTCCGCCCTTTCGTTTCCTGCTACGCCTGCGTGAGCTGGCACCCAGATGATATGCTGTATAGGCGTTTTTCCAGCGGAAGCTGCCGCCTCGCCGATGATCCTAAGGGCTGAAACGGAAAACTATTTCGTTGTATATGGATGACAAGACTGACGCTATGCTTCCGACTACTTTAAGCAAACAAGGCAAGTGCAATGAGGGGCGCGTTATAAATATGACAGAAGCCAACAGCCACAGAAACCAAGGGGCACAGGGGATTTTTTTAAATTAATTCTTTTGTTTTGTGGTGTTGATCAATTTAGAATATTACTGAATATGTTATCGCTTAAAGCTAATTGATTAGAAAAGCGGAAGAAAAAACAACCACATGCCGCTGGTGGGATCCGAACCCACGACCTCCGAATTACGCGTCCGGTGCTCTACCTCTGAGCTACGGCGACGGCTGTCAAATCTTCTGTTTTCGGGGGTATTTATGTTTACAAGTAATCTAACCTTGAGAGTGTTCATCAGCGCCACCCACGTTCATAAGCGGCGGACGTAGAAGGTCCTGAGTTACCGCAGGTGTGACGTAGAACGTCGTCGAACGGCGAGGGTGGAAGCTGCGTGAGAACCCTCTTATGCTTCCTATGGCATCAAGGCTGCCAGAACCGAGGCCCTCGCTAAGCAATTAAGCAGACAAGGGAAGTGGAATGAGGGGCTCGTTATAAATATGAAAGAAGCCAACAGCCACAGAAATTTAACCAAGGGGCACAGGGGATTTTTTTTAATTAATTCATTTATTTTGTGGTGTTGATCAATTTATAACATTACTGAATATGTTATCGCTTAAAGCTAATTGATTAGAAAAGCGGAAGAAAAAACAAGCACATGCCGCCGGTGGGATCCGAACCCACGACCTCCGAATTACGCGTAATTCGGAGGTGGTGGGTTCGGATCCACGTTTTGTTCTGTACAAAAAAGGAGATCGTAATGAGCTGGGAAATTACAGGCCAGTATCTATTTTACCGATCTTTTCAAAGCTGTTTGAAAAAGTCCTGTATTCGAGGATGGCAAATTTCATTGAAAAACATAATCTGTTAACACCACACCAGTTCGGTTTCCGTAAAAACAAATCAGTTGAATTAGTGTTGCTAGAGCAGAAAGAATATATATTAACAGCGTTTGAAAACAAAGCATTAGTTGTTGGCATTTTCGTGGACTTTTCTAAAGCCTTCGATTTAGTTAACCATAAAAGTTTGCTAGAAAAATTAAGTAAGAATGGAATACGAGGACAGGCACTAACAATTATGAAATCCTACCTATCCAATAGACCTCAAGTTGTGAAAATAGATGCCTTTACATTGAAGGCTCAAGCTGTTAATTGTGGAGTGCCGCAGGGAAGTATTTTAGGACCCTTATTTTTTAATCTCTATGTGAATGATATCGTCACTATTAACCCTAAAGCAAAATTTATTATCTATGCACATGACACTAGTATTTTTTTGCTGGCAATGATATTAATCTTCTTGTAGAACAATGTAACAGTGCAATGAAATCCTTAGAGGAATGGTCGAGAGCAAATGCAATGAAGGTAAATGAAAGCAAAACAAAAGCGATTATATACAGGCCGAAAAACAAGCACATACCTCCGCATCAAGATATTATAATAAACTCAGGGTGCATCGATTTAGTCGAGAATTTCAAATGTCTGGGTGTCACCTTTTCCGCAAATATGTCCTGGGAGAACCACGTCAAGCATGTTCTAAGCAAAATAAGTCAAATAACTGGTGTAATAGGTCGTTTAAGGTATATCCTTCCCACACGCATTGAACGTTTGCTTTATCATTCACTCTTTCAGTCACACTTGAACTATTGTCAACTAGTATGGGGAAACACAACATCCACTAATATAGAACACATCCACCTGTTACAGAAAAAAGTATCTCCGAGACACATATAATGCTTCTTATACTGCTTCCACCTCAACTTTCTTTAGCAACTCTGGTGTAATTCCAGCTCACAATCTTTATAGATATCGCTTAAGCCATGTATATAAGCAAGAAATCCACAGGAATATCAACAATATACGTAACCTATCCCAATTACAGGACAGAACTCCAAGTTACCTAACAAGACACTTCGAGGATTGGTCAGTACCAATGTCACGTTCAAGTTACGGGAAACAGTGCCTTAAGTACACAATACCAACGCTTTTGAATTATTATGATTCTGTCCGTTTTGACCTCTTCACGGCAACCTACAAGGACCTCCGGCAGATGTATTTGGTTTCTATGTAATGTTATCTAGCCTTGCTATTGCTTTCTTTTGGATTTGTAGAAGTGAGTTCCGCTGTTGTTTTCTGTTCTTTTTGTTGCTGTTTTCTGTTGCTTTCGTTTACTACGAGTACTAAGTCTGTATCAGATTAAACATGTACGTATATGTTTGGATACCAAGAATATGTTACATGATGCCGCCACTCTGCCAAAATAAGGGATTGTGGACCCGTCAAGCTGTCCAAGGACAGCTTTTTTTCTACAATCCCCCCATCTGTATTTGATGGCAAATAAAAGATTTCATTTCATTTCAATGTCGCGACTTCGACCGCGCACTGGATAAGCCAGCGTTGGCCTGCTGGCTCGGAAGTACGCAGGAGAGACTCCCACGTCTCTGGGGTGTTTGAGTTGTTTGTGTTGTAGTGTTTACAGGTCCACGCTATGTGTATGAGTGTGGCCGGAGTTGAGCAGTGTTTGCACATGGGGTCTATCTGTTGCGGAAAGATCCTGCTGTATAAGAGGGGGTTTGGAAAACTGCCAGTTTGTAGTTTGCGCCATTGGACAGCCTCGCGTCTTGTTAGATCACGGCGTGCGGAAAGATAGAAACTTCTTTCGAGTCGGTAGTGCTGGAGTATGTCCGTGTAAGTGGTGAGTAGAGAAGCGTGTGAGATATTAGTGTCAGAGGAAGCAGGGAGGCTGATCATACACTCGGCTCGGCAGCTTAGATCTCGGGCGAGAGTGTGCGCCTGGGCGTTTCCGCTGAGCGACTCTTAGGCTGGAGCCCAAAGAAGTAATCAAGAGGTGAAGAGGGTGCAGTAGAAAGTAGAATGTGTAACGCCTGGCAAGAGATACGGCCAGCATCGTAGTTGCGGATAGCCTGTTGAGAATCACTAATGACGATTTTGGTATTGGGGTCGGCTAGCGCTAGCGCAATGGCACCCTCCTCTGCTGCGGTGACTGTTTCTGCATTGCGAATGCTGCAGGCTGTGTACCAGCTGCGGTGAGGGGCGAGAGCTACCGCCACCGTCGCTGCCTTCTAGGGACAGAAGAATAATTATTAGCTTCATAGAAAGCCTTTCAAGAGCATAAATGTTTATAAAAATGCCTGCGAAGATTTCCTTTTTCATCCTGCTTGCTGTAGGACAGTGAACACTTCACAAGCAATGATATGCTGCAAAGTATTTCGTGTGCAGGCGCTTATTGCACTGCTGACACTGGTTCGTCGTGTTTCTATTGCACTCTGCACACCTACCCTGAGTTGCTGAGATGATGTGGTGGCCATCAGTTATTCTAACGTCCCGTCTCGGATGAACCAGAGGTCCAGGCCGCACAGTGATTCTCTGCTTGAGGTGCAGCAAGGGCATGGGGACGTCCCGCCGCAAGCTATGTGCGTCATGGCGGCATCAGTTCTTTGTGAAGCTCGCAGTGAAGGACCCATCCTGCGATGAGAGCCACGTTCAGACCATTGCTGAAAAGGTTCCACCACCATTTTTTGCTTCGAATTCTTGGGCGATTACTTACGAGGAGGCCGTGAGCAGCATTAATGCTGAACATCATTAATGGGCTTATGTCCGCTAGCTCAGGAAGTGACTCTAGCAACAACGGAGGGTTCTCTCTGGGAAGCGTTTTGTCCAACGTAGCATGGTCACCCCATACTGCGCTAAAGGAGCGCTTTGAGGTTTTTGTTTTTCGATCCTTGTTTGAAGATTTGCGCCCTTTTCCAGCAGTTGACTGCCTCCGCGCTGGTTTCTTTCGTCGTGGCTCAGGACTCTAACAGCAGCAGGCGAATCAACGTCTTCATCGCAGCACTGCATAACTTCAACGTGCCCGCAAACATCATCGGGAACAACTTCAGAAAAGTCATTTTTGTTCACGTGCTCCTCGTCAGTAATATTGCCATGTTCATCAGGCGGCAATTCGCATGTAGACGCACCTTCGCGTTCGTCATCGGGAAGGCTTAAGAAAAGGTCAATTGTAGCCTCCAGTGTGAGGAAGCGTTGTGCCATGACCTACAACGAGAGTTATTGCGTTGAGAAGTATAGTACTACAATATAAAACTAACTGCGAAGTCATTTTCTACTACATTCACAAGGATTGATGCGGCTACGCGCTGCAGTTCAATGCGGCTCGTTCCACGTGCGACGCAAAAACGCAAAGTCAAAATAATGCCAAGGACACATAGTGTTCAAGTTTGTTCCAAACGACACCTAGAGGGCGCCATCAACATGCCGAAAAAGAAGAAAGACACGGCGAAATGCATGCGCGAGTATACGCTGCTTTTGACGCCGTAAAACACTGATGCCCAAAAATGAAACATTGGCATAAAACTCTAAAAAGTGAAAACTAGACTGTCTTTATTATTTTTTTATTTTTTTGCCCAGGAATACCTAACTATATTTCGATATATTTGTTCTGTTTTGCTCTTTGCAACATTATATTTTTCCGGCGAAATAATTCAACAAACGTATGGCTCTGAAGGAATGCAAAATATGCCTCTTTGTGAGCATGTTTCCAAAGCTTCTAAATAAGTTGATAATAAAAATGAAAATTGCTATGTTTTCTAGAAGTATCAGTGAGTATGCGAAAACAAAAAGAAATAACTGCGATAGATGTGGAAGAAAAATAACAAATCAAGATTCGTATGTTTCACTTATGGAACATTGCCAAGTAAAAAGTTAATGCCTCAGCTCCCGAGAACGTGGTTTTGTAGGTCCGAATTTTGGTGCGGGAAGACGTGGAGACATATTATAGCTAACTAGGAAACTACATTTCTAAATGATAGCAAGGTGCTTACTCCTTTCCAGTACGTGTTTCAAAAAATTGGTTGTGGCTTTGATAAGGTTAAGCCTGGATAAGCGAAAAGCTCTCGCTGCTTTTCAGCCAACCCATGAGCTACCACTTCTGGATCGGTGTTTTTGCGCCGTCCGACTGTTGCTTCTTCTCCTTGCATGGCGAGTGTCTGCGCCTGTTCTATGGGCAAGCGCGCCTTATACGTATACCCCTCCTTTCAAATGCGCACTGCGCACGGCTGCGGCGAAAGGTCAAACGGTGGCGAGGGTGGCCGGCTCTTCTATGGCAACCGCTGCTCACGCATTCTCGCTACGCCTTGCGAAAAAACCTTCGCTTGGGACGGCGGCGGCGACCGCACTGCGCGGCGAAGGGTAAAACGGTGGCGATGAGGAGAAGCGGCGACTCTCAGACGAGGGAGTCGGCGCGCGGCGACGACGACGGCTGCGGCAGCAGCCGTCGTCGCGCATGCGTAGCTGTGGCTAAAATTGATCACGGCGCACGCCAGACCCGGTGTTGACAAGCCTAGTGAAGCTTTTCGCTTCAAAAGGCTTTTCCACAGCCACAGAGCTCACCTCTGTATTCGAGAGGTTTGCGAGCATAGTCAACAATGTGGCGTGGTAGACGACATGTTAGATTTTAGCAGAGGCCTCGACGTTGTTTCTCATGCCATACTGATTTGCAACCTAAAGCTGATTTGTCTTCTTAGCTTCATAATTCGTTGTATCCATTCTTAACTTTCTAACCCCGCACAATATGTTTGCATTGTTGGTTTTTGTTCTAACTACGTTTTAGTCACTTCAGGCGTCCAGCAGGGAAGAGCTCTCGGGCTACTCATCAGCCTTTCGTAAGCTATCCTATTTTAGACACAAACTAAAGCTGGCACCTCCCAAACTTATGTTGAATTCCAATGGCAGATCGGGATCAAGTTTTTCTGCTCGGTTTGGATCAGTCATATTCCAATGGTAAAATGGGAGCGCGAGTTGTATGTTCCAATGGGAGATCGGGATCAGGCGTAAATCCCGGATCGCTCCGTGGAGCAGCAATACTTGATCCGCCGAAATCGGCAGATTTGACCGGAACCTCGCGTGACGTTTTTTTTTTCCGCCGCGTCTGCTTCCGGTCGCGACCGGCAGCAGACGCTTCGTTCCTGTCGTCGCTACGTGGTGAGCCGGGCGAGCCGGGCACTTTCCAGTCAACAGTGGACGGCAATGATCTTGCTTCGAGCCGTGCGGCACTAATTTTGCTTCATGGAAGTGACAGTTCCGACTCGGGCACTGAAAGCTCAGAGTCCAGCAGTGAAGATTCGTCTGAAACGGACAGCGAGTGTGAAGCTGCCGGCCTGTATATGCCTGCCGCCGGCGTCAGAAAAATGCGCTAATATTCTTTGTTCGCGTTCATAACAAGCCCTGGAGTAGAGGAATGTAACAAATGAATCATTTTTGAGGATCGTTGGCCAATACCGAGTTGCTGGTAGAAGTGATAACTGCGATACAAGCAAATTTCTTCGTGACGTTCAGTGCGGCTGGCCTGCTGTCTACTAGCTCCGCTGCTGGAGGCGTCGCAGAAATCGATCATGTCTTTATTTTATTATGAGACGAGGAACACAGTAAAACGGTGACGCGAGTAGCACCTTTACTACAGCGCTGGCCAGTTCCGAAGCGCCCTCAGCTGCGGCATCGATGAAAAACATTTAGGCTTAGCGACGACTACGGCAGCCAGGGAGAAACGTTGTCCGGGGGGCAGCGCAGTTCGTCGCTCGGCGTGTTCGCGGGCGGCGTCGTTGCCGAAAGCTCGACTGTCTCGCTGATTGGTTCAGCGGCTTGCGTCTCGCAGTCGCAAGGCTGGAAAATCGAGCAGCGAGCGACTTGCCTGCGCGTCGTCCGCCACTTCTTTCGTGAACTACCGGTAGGGACAGGCTCACTGGTTCTCCGAAGACCGCGGCCGCATACTCGCGTGTTCACGGAGGGTGGACCATCCTGTACATACGCTTTGGTTTTGGCTTTACATTCCGGCCTTCGTACTACCTCCTTTTTGTTTCGCCGAGACGGCGTCTGTCAACGCAGAGATCGCGCCTCGCGCAACTCCTGTCGGACTCGAACACGAAGCTAGCAGGGCGTCCGCTCCGGCGGCGCGCCTAGTTTCGCGGCTCGCCGCTGCGGCGCTGGCGTCGCGCTCCTGAGAGAGCACTCGCATTCCAATCGCAAAATGGGAGGTGGCGAAGCTACGCGCTCCGACGCGCTCCGTACGCGATCCTACGGAGCGGTCTCGATCTGCCATTGGAATTCAGCATTAGAGAATGATCTTACTGTTGAATCATAAGGCCAACACAGAATGCGGATGCAGAGTTTGGAACCCGTACACTAAAAGTAACATTGAAGCACTGGAAATGATAAAATCAAAGATATCCGCTTCATTTTTTCAAAGCATTGTTAAACTGACTCGCCAGCTAACCTGATGAGAAGTCTTAGGGATTAAAACTTACAACTGCGCCGATGGACAGAATGATTAAAAGTAATTTTCATGCTAAAAACATGTTAGCTGTCTATGAGAACGCACCCAACAAGAAATCATCATTCCCAAACGTTAACACCTTAAAGAGCTAGAATTAATGCAATGACTACTGATTCTACTCGACAGCGTAAGTAACACCTGCTGACAACCCGGTGCCGTCGTCCGTGGAAAAAATCCCAGAGGTGTGAAATGAGGCTAAAGAATTGGGAGAGGGCCCAAATGACATGAAAACTGGCGAAGAGGTTCCTCTAATGGGTGTATTTCGGAACATAGAAATAATTCATTAAAAGAAATCAGCCGTGATTGAGGTTCGCGCCCAGTCCCTCTGCGTTCCAGGGGGGCACGCAACGCAAAGGCTATGAGTGGTCGTTGGATCAAGCGTGTGAGAGGGGCACCTAGTGAACGCGTTTTGGTGTGTATGTCTTAGTCACTTGTGTTTTGGATCTTTACTAATGTTATAGTTATTAAAAACAAACCAAGTATAAACATGCTAGAAAAAGCAAGGAAAAAAAACGAAAAAAAGGCAAAGGCGCTATCACCTTTACTTTTAAGGCGAAGCTCAAGTGCCTTCCTGTTTTTTTTTCTCCAGCAACTATAGATTTTTTTAAACGCATGCGTTCGAAATCCAAGACGTTATTTTACTTGTGTTTAGGTTTTTTTTTGCTTAGCTTGTTCCTTTGCGTTCAGCTCTGTTTGATTTCCTATCATGTAACTCTGGAGTGCACTGCTTCAATTTATCATGTTCTTCATTGTTGTTCGCCCACCTGGTGTGGTCTCAGATGAGACTGGCAGTATTGAAAATGAATAAAATAGCCACCAAACCTACTCAATAGCGTTGATTCTTTTTATGCAGTTGGCTGTTAATGGCTTATTCGCAGAGTTATATGTCAGTATGTTAGTATTATGTATTTTCATAGTTTGTGTTTTATTCATGTTTGTACCCTAATAGTCTATATTTTGCACTACCATTTTGTAGTTTAACAGCTGCATTTGCTGGATTAAATTGTACTCTATACTGTTCTTGCTTTTTGATTCGTGCCTCTCTATGTGCATGTTTATGCCCATTTTGCTTGTGCCTGCTGTAAGGCCGGCAGTACAATTAAATAAATAAATGAAAATTAGTACGAGAGGGAATATCAAACTTCGTTAGGCTTACCAGGCGCCATTTATCATTTTGACTAAAAACAAGTAAGTTTCCGTCCAAAGAGCATATTGAAGTCTTGATAAAGCTAATTAGTTACTCTTCGAGCAGGTAATTTTTTACATGTGCATGCAAACTGTCTTACAAAGAGTGTCAAAGATATGGGAACTAATATCAAAACAAGAGGGCTTATCAAATTAACACCCTTAGGACTGCAGCATCATTTGGTGCTTCGAACATGCATATAAAGCTAGAAATCCGGGCATAAAATAGACGTCATAGTGGTGGTAATATTCGCTAGTAACAAAATGGCGGAACACGTGCTACCTAAAGTGACTGGAGCTCTGAAAGTACCGCAGCTGTTTTCTCTTTGCCGCCGCGCCGCCTATTGGCCAGTTGCGATCACGTGATTAGGCGCCGCCATAGATGGTCCACTCGCTCTAGGAGCCGACGGGGCGCAGTGCTTCCGAGGTGGTTGGACGGCGTATTTTACGAAGTAGCACGTTCAGTATCGCGTCTATGTGCGTGTGTCTGTTAGCGTGTGCGCGCGCGTGTCTGTGCCTCTATTTGAGCCTATATCTGCGTGCGTGTGCGTGTCCGAGCGCGCGCGTGTGGGTCTGTGCGCGCGTCTGTCTCTGTGTGCGTGCATGTGCGCTGTGCGCGCGCGTGTCTGTGTATGCGTGTCTCTGTCAGTGCGTGTCTGCGTGCGTATCTGTGTGCGCGCGTGTCTTTGTGCACCGTGTGTGTCTTGGTGCGTGCGTGTGCGTGTCTCTGTGCGTCGTGTGTCTGTGCGTGTGACAGATATAAATGTCTTCCGAGACGTTGCTTTACGAGATTTTTTTCTCTGCTGGTCTTCGATATTGGCTAATGAGGCTTAAATGAAAAAATAACAAATTGCGGAGTTTAACGTCCTGAAGTGACACGTTAGCTATGAGGGGTGCCAAAGTGGAGCACAGTGGGGGAATTTATGCCACTTGGAGTTATTTAACGCGTACTTACATCGCACTGCGCACGGGAGTTTTTGTATTTCGCCTCCATCGCAATACAGCCACAGTGCGTCAGCATGCTATCTGGCTATCTGGCCGCACAGTTAGAGCGTTGGCCCCCTCGTCGACCTTGGGGTCGCCCAACTACCTACCACAAGCCTCCGACCGGCGACTGACCACACGGAGGGAAGAACAGGTGGCAGGAAACAGTAAGCGTAAAGGGAACGTTTTCTACGCATCAGACTTCCAAGTGAACCGATTTACTAAACGTTTTGGTACATCCCGTTGGTATGTTCGCAGCCTGCCGGCTTTCAAGTTTTCGGGTCCCGAAACATGCATTTGCGAGTCTCTCACGGAAACGATAGGACAAGCCTTCTTCTTTCGTTGTTAGCTCACATCTGTGGGATCAAGAATACGAGAGGCTGCGCTGACGTGCGACGCTCTCAAGGTTTTCGAAACCTTCATGGGGGGGGCAAGCAGAGCAGTTGACTCTACTCTTGCAAGAGGTGATACGTTATTAACGGGTACCGTCCATTCCAGGCAATCATTCTCCTTCTTCGTCCTCCTTATGCAGCTAGTCTATCCGGGGTCCTTATTTCCCATGAGAGTCCTCCACTTATGTATCTCCTCAGCTACTTCCGCTGGCTGCTTCTTCTTCCGAAGATATATGTCCCCTAGTCCTTGCCATCTCGTATTTGGATGCCTCTGTGCCCTAATCCGGTCCATGTCTGATTCCTATTTCCTCAAACGATCTTGATTCCCTCCTTTGAAGTGAGCAGCGCAGCAGACGCTGAATACCAGTAGTACCAGTGAAACGCGAGCCACCTTACCATGCGCGCATTGGTGAATCCGCATTTGATCTTTCCCCGTCACTATAAAGATCCCTTCTTAATCCGTTCCACGCTGAGCAGCATTGTCACATCAATGTTACAGAGTACCTGAAGTGTTTCCAGTTTTCTTTCCACACGTGTATCTCTGAAAATACTAGCGGTTTTGAGTTTATGGATAGAGCTGGATTTAACTTGTCGAGCTTATGAAGCGGTATGGAGAAAAGAACATGGTTTATGGTTTATGGTTTATGGGGTTTAACGTCCCAAAGCGACTGAGGCTATGAGAGACGCCGTAGTGGAGGGCTCCGGAAATTTCGACCACCTGGGGTTCTTTAACGTGCACTGACATCGCACAGTACACGGGCCTCTAGAATTCCTAGAAAAGAACAGTCGCGTTCATAAAAAAATTTGTGTGGTTAATAACCCGCTTCGGAGACTTCATTTAGGGTTTCTTTGCTGCCCCGGTCTGATGTCTATAGCGCTTCGTGCTTATGTGTTTTGATGTGTCTCCAATAATTTGCTTTTTATAGGAAGAGCCAATAGCACGTAGATATCTTCAGATGGCGCGCAGTCACCTTGAGCGGAAGGTGACTGCGTGCTTTTAACCGCTATGTTTTGCGGATAGTCACTCTTGCCCGAGGGTAGAAACCTGTCCTCGAAGATTTTTCACCGAGCTTAGCGTGGATTTTAACATCTTCAATGTTCGTGCGCAATCTGGATCTGACTGTTGGTGGCCCAGCGATCATTTTTTTTTTTTTGGGGGGGGGGGTGTTGCTGATTAGCATGGTAATTAATTATTTGCTTCTAACTGCAATAGTGCACTTTGTTACCAGGGAAGAGGACCTACACTCTTAGGTCCCGGTGAGTTTTTAAGTGCTTCGTCTCATTTTGGGCTAATTACTTGTTGGTAGGGCAAATTTACGGAGCAGAGAGAAAAGTTCTTGCTTATTAAGTTGCTTTTAAAACGTTATAACGCGTAAATACCCCATTATCAGAATATATTCTTCCAAGTCGCCTTGCCTTGCCCAAAGTTTTCCCTCTTTTAATGTCGTAAATATGGGCCAAGGAACAGTGAGGAAATGGCAGGCCCTGTTTGTAGCAACCCGCTTGCGACACGACTCCTAGTTTGGCAAAATTGTCAGCGGCACACTTTACACCCTGAGAAACTGATAGCGATACACGCGGTGCACTATTACGCCAGAGTGGAATAAATCAAGAGTTACGATACTCAAATCAAGACAGAAGAAAGGATAAGAAACCGCAAGAACGATAAAACCCAAATTACAAGCTTGCGAAATCGTGGTGGGCGCCTGAAGACATCGAGAATTTTTCTGATGCATATAATGCCTTTATAATCGTCACTTATATATTTATAAGTAATAATATTGATACAGCTTAGAAGTGGACGAAGAAGAAGTGCTCCGCCATCTCGCTTGTGACGAGGAAGAAGAAGTGCTTCGCCTGCTTGCTGGTGACCGCTCGGCAGAGTGGAACAGTTCTTTTGTATCTAACGGTGTGCCGTGTAATATTCGTGACAAATCTGGTGGAGGTGCTGGGTACGCTTCCAGACCCGCGTAGGCTACCGACCAATACGGATTCCCCCCCCCCCCCCCCCCCAGTTCACCAGCGCCGCGGCCGCCGCCTCCGTGGAGCGTCCCCTGAATTTGGACTCCTTCCGGCTGCAACCAGGGCGGCGCAACCCCGGTCTTCGGAGGCACCAGCCGCCATGGCAACTGAAACCACGCTCCCGGCGCACATCCTCTGTCATCAGCCCCGAACACCCCCGTCGTTTCATGGCGACGTGTTCGAGGGCGCCGAGGATTGGCTCGAGATCTTCGAACGTGTTGCCCGTTACAACGGCTGGAGTGACAACCGTAAGCTCCACAATGTCTATTTTGCGCTTGAAGAGTCAGCTCGAACATGGTTCGAAAACCATGAAGCTTCGTTTACATCCTGGGAAGCTTTCTGCCGCAATCTAAAAGCCACTTTTCCGAATGCAGATCGTCGAGAGCGAGCAGAAGCTGCGTTACACTCGCGCAACCAGCGCCACAACGAGAGTGTACGCATGTACTACGAGGCCATGACCCGCCTTTTTAAGTGCGCGGATCCCAACATGACGGAAGACAAGAAGCTTCGCCACCTTATGCGGGGTGTCAAGCAAGAGCTCTTCGCAGGACTCATGCGCAGCCCACCAAGCACTGTGGCAGAGTTCCTCACCGAGGCGGCCACTATGGAGAAGACGCTGGAACAGCGAGCCCGCCAGTACAATCGCGACGTCAACACCTTCGGGTCTGATCCCATCTCCATGCCTCCCGGTATCGACGCGGCCTTTCTACGCGAGCTGGTCCGATCTGTCGTCAGAGAGGAACTGCAGGCCTTCCGTACGCCATCCGAGACGCCATCTTTCACGCCACTGAGCGAAGTCGTCCGGGACGAGGTGCGCCTGGCAGCACAACAGCACCAGATTTCCGAGGTTCCTCGCCAGCACGATGTAAGGCCCACGTATGCGTCCGTCCTGCGCCAGGCCCCTGGGTACGACGTCACTGCCGCGACTCCAGCAGTGCTCTCGTCGAGCTCCCCTCGTGGTGACGCTCCGCCAGCCTACCAGCGACCGCGAAAGAGTGAAGTGTGGCGTGCCCCGGATCGTCGGCCCCTCTGCTATCACTGTGGCGAGGCGGGTCACCTCTACAGGGCGTGCCCATACCGCCGCGTGGGCCTGCGTGGTTTCGCGCCGGACGACCCGTGCCCTCAGAACGGGGAACGACCGCAGGAGATAGCATTCCATCTCTCGTCGCGCCAGAACCACATCACGTCAGGCCACCAGGAGGCTCGATCACCGTCGCCGAGACGCTACCGTTCTCCAAGCCCCCGTCAAGCCGCAGGCTACACCAGACGCCGTTCTCCCAGTCCACGCCGGGAAAACTGATTCCAGCGGCCTCTGGAGGCAAGGCCGCTGATGCCGGGACTTGTGAAGATCCTCCTGCGCCACTACCACGCGACGATGTTTCTCCGGGAGCGAGTAGCGACAGCATCCGACGCGCTATTTCCGATTTGTGCGTCAAAATTGACGGAATCGGCGTGACCGCTTTGCTGGATACTGGTGTCGACTATTCTGTCATGTGCCTGGCCCTTGCCTTAGAACTGAAGAAAGTATTGATGGGGTGGTCGGGGCCTAGCATTCGCACTGCTGGGGGCCACCTGATTATCCCCGCCGGCAGGTGCACAGCTCGTGTCGATATCCGTGGTATTGTGTACGTCGGCGAATTTGTAGTCCTCCGTGAATGTTCGAGAGACTCGATCCTCGGTCTCAACTTTCTCCACACGAACGATGCTGTGATTGACCTGCACGAAGCACGGGTCACGTTCTCGACTAAATGGGCCGTGGCGCGCACTGACACAGACGACTCACGCTTCACTCCTCTGCGACTTGCTGACGACGACGTAATGGTGCCACCCCGGTCCAGTGTGCTAGTTCTCGTAAGGAATGATTTATTCCACGACTACGAAGGTGTCGCTGATAGCCACGTACCCCTGCTGCTCGATAAGGGAGTAGCCGTCGCTCGCAGGCTCGTTCAATTACAAGACGGTTGTGCTAGTGTGCTCCTTACAAATTTTGCCAACGATTTGCAGCACCTCGCCAAGGGCACGGCTGTCACCTTCCTGCATGACTTCGCCGTGGTGCCTCAAGTATGCGCCCTGGAGACAAGCCCTCAAGACCAGGCTCCACCATGTCCTGTCCTTCCGTCCGTCAGAATCAACCCGGATTTGGTGCCTGAGCAGAAGGCTCTCCTCTCGGCGCTTGTAACCGACTTCGCGGGGTGTTCTGCCACAAGCTCCAGGGTCGGTCGTACGCCTGTCGCAAAACATCGCATCATCACCGACGAGACTACACCACCCGTATGCCAGCGCCCATACCGCGTTTCTTCGACGGAACGCGAAGCCATTAAAAGGCAAGTGGACGAAATGCTCGCCGACGATGTCATTCAGCCGTCGACAAGCCCATGGGCAGCATCGGTTGTCCTCGTGAAAAAGAAAGACAACACCTTGAGATTTTGTGTCGATTACCGCAAACTGAACAACGTGACCAAAAAGGACGTTTACCCGCTCCCCTGGATTGATGATGCACTTGACAGACTACGTGATGCCAGGTTCTTTTCCTCCTTAGATCTCAAAAGCGGCTACTGGCAGATAGAGGTGGACGAGCGAGACCGCGAGAAAACTGCTTTTGTGACGCCTGATGGTCTATACGAATTTCAGGTGCTCCCGTTTGGAATGTGCTCAGCGCCGGCTACTTTCCAGCGCATGATGGACACTCTTGTCTGGGCTCAAGTGGCAGACATGCCTCGTATACCTGGACGATGTCGTCATTTTCTCGCCCACCTTCGAGCAACACTTGGAGCGGCTGCGCACAGTGCTCCGGGCGCTCCAATGTGCGCAACTTACTATCAAGCCTGAGAAATGCTATTTCGGTTTTGAGGAGCTTCGTTTCCTCGGCCATGTTCTCAGCGCGCGCGGTGTTCTCCCAGATCCCGACAAGACCGCTGCTGTCTCCAGTTTCCCGCGTCCCACTGACAAAAAGACTCTTCGACATTTTTGGGCCTGTGCTCTTAATATCGACGATTCGCCCAAGATTTCTCCAGAATAGCTGAATCCTTAACAGTGCTGACCAGAGACGACACACCCTTCTTGTGGGGAAGCGACCAAGAGGATGCTTTCGTGGAGCTCCGCCACCGCCTGCAACGTCCACCGATACTCGCCCATTTCGATGACGCCGCAGCAACCGACATACACACTGATGCTAGCAACGTAGGCCTTGGGGCGGTCCTGGTACAGTGGCAGGATGGCGCCGAACGAGTCATCGCTTACGCAAGCCGTACACTTTCACGCTCGGAATGCAACTATTCAACGACTGAGAAAGAATGTCTTGCGGTAGTCTGGGCTATCAGTAAATTCCGCCCATACCTATACGGAAGACCCTTTCGCGTTGTCAGCGATCACCACTCGTTATGCTGGCTGGCCAGCCTAAAAGATCCATCTGGGAGGTTGGCAAGGTGGAGCCTCCGTTTGCAGGAGTACGACGTAACGGTCGTGTACAATAAGTCGGGGCGGAAGCACCAAGATGCGGATTGTTTATCACGCGCGCCTGTGGACCTGGCTTCCCCGGAAATCACTGAAGACTTCTCTTTCCTTGGTGCTGTTAGCGCAACCGATATGGCGCAGCTTCAAAGGGAGGACCCAGAGTTAGCGCCGCTCATCGCGTACCTGGAAGGCTGCGATGGTCCCCGCGTTCCTCGTGTTTTTCTTCGTGGGCTCAAATCTTTCACTCTGCAGAACGGCGTCCTCTACAAGCGCAACTTTGAGAGCAACACCGCAACATTTCTGCTCATAGTTCCGTCCCAGTTGCGACCTTATATCTTGAGCGCTTGCCACGACGAACCATCTGCCGGCCACCTGGGGGTCAGTCGTACCTTAGCGAGGATTCGGCAGAGGTACTACTGGCCCAGATTACTTCCATCAGTGCGAACATACGTCAAAACCTGTCGCGACTGCCAGCGCCGTTAGTCTCCTCCCTTCAAACCGGCAGGATTTCTCCATCCCATAGCGCCTCCGAAGACGCCTTTCAAACAAGTGGGAATGGACCTACTCGGCCCCTTCCCGAAGTCATCCACTGGAAAAGGATGGATTGCTGTCGCGACGGATTATTTGACGCGGTACGCTGAGACAACGGCGCTTGCAAACGGAACTGCTGTCGAAGTAGCTACGTTTTTTGTACACAACATCGTGCTGCGTCATGGGGCTCCGGCGGTTATCATTACTGACCGTAGAGCTGCTTTCACGGCCCGCTTGACTCAGGCAGTCCTAGATCTGACCCACACCAGCCATAGGCGTACAACAGCGTACCACCCACAGACAAATGGTTTGGTGGAGCGCCTTAACAGAACCTTGGCCGACATGCTCTCCATGTACATTGTCTGTTCTGAAAGTAGTAGGACTGGTTTTTTCCTGGGCGAACGGGCGGACGAGAGGTGATCTGCGCGTGCAGGATCGTTGAAGGGGGATATTGGGAACGCTGGGGAAATCGGCAGTCGGCTCTCGGCCGTTGAAGAGAGCAGGTCGCTTGTACTGTGAACCCTTGTCGAAATGTCTCATCACGCAGAATCATCGAGCGTTTACTGGATCAGCGATACGCGATCAAATTTTGAGTAAATCTTGGTAAAATGGGCAAAGAGACTCACAACATGATTAAGGAGGCCTACGGTGACGCTTCCATGGGTAGACCAGGTGTTTTTTGAGTGGCACAAGCTGTTCCGAGAAGGTAAGGAAAGAGTGGAGGAAGACGACCGCTCTAGACGCCCTTCCACCAGCAAGATCAACGAAAATGTGTAGCGAGTGAAACATTTACTTAACAATGATTGTAGAATGAGTATCAGAATTATTGCTGATGACTTGAGCATTCCTCAAACCCAAGTTTTTGAGATCGTGACAGAAAACTTATCCATGAGGAAAGCGTGCGCGAAGTTGGTGCCGTGAGTGTTGTCAAAGGAGGAAAAGGCCAACCGGTAGGATCTTCTTCATCTGAATGAGGACCCCGATTTTTTGCCCAGCACAAGGCGGCAACGCTGCCTCAGCCCCCCTACAGTCTCGACTTGGCCCCGCCAGACTTTTTTCTATTCCCGAGAGTAAAATCGACGCTCAAGGGGAAACATCACGGATCGGTAGAAATGGTTCAACAGGCCGTGACGAGGGAGCTAAACAGAATTCCGGTCCAGGCGTTCCTGGAGGCTTACGAAAACTGTAAAACTCATTGGCAGCAGCGTGTAGGTACGGAAGGGTGCTACCTTGAAAAATTGTAATCGTTTGTACTATTCTCTTGAATAAATTTTGTTTAAAAAAATGAGTCCTACTACTTTCAGAACAGACCATGTATGTGGATGTGGAGCATAAAACATGGGACCAAATTCTCCTATACGTAACGTTCGCTTACAATACGGCCCTGCAGGAGACAACGCGGCTCACGCCCTTCCAGCTTGTCTTCGGTCGTCTAGTTATTACTTCTTTGGATGCCATGTTGCCCGTCGACCCTCAGTGTGACCTAGAGCCAGATCTTGACGTCGGCACTTTCGTTCAGCGGGCTGAAGAAGCACGTCAACTGGCCAGGCAGCGAATACACCGTCAACAGCACATCGACGCTGACCGCTACAATCTCGGACGGCGATTTGTTACGTACGAACCAGGCGACCATGTGTGGGTTTGGACACCAGTTCGTCGCCGTGGGTTGTCCGAAAAATTACTGCGCCGATACTTCGGACCTTACCGAGTTCTCCGCCGCATTAGCGACGTGACGTACGAAGTTTCACCGGCAACCCCAGGCCGCCCATCGCGCAGACCACCGCATCCAGATGTTGTGCACGTCGTTCGTATGAAGCCGTACCACGACCGTCCTGCTGAGTGTACTTGACGCTGAGTGCCGCCGGTGCTGTGTCGTGATGGCTGTGTTTAACGTTCCGTGTACAACCCATTTTCCCCTCTATGAAAGCGGCCCGCATCGAGGCGATGCTGCAGAGGAGGGGGCAATAATACAGCTTAGAAGTGGACGAAGAAGAAGTGCTCCGCCATCTCGCTTGTGGCGAGGAAGAAGAAGTGCTTCGCCTGCTTGCTGGTGACCGCTCGGCAGACTGGAACAGTTCTTTTGTATCTAACGGTATGCCGAGTAATATTCGTGACAATATTTCCTCTGTGTAATGGGAGCGGCGCCTGTAGTCAGAAAAACATCGCCATATTTCATTCACGCAGCTGTCATGGGGAAGAGGACAATGAAGGGATTTTTGGGATCTTCCTAGAATAAAATGCCTGGCAAGCATCATGACTTTTTCTCAGAAAAAAAATAGAGGAAAAAGAGAAGGAAAGGCACGAAGAAAGAAAGAAGGAAAGAGTTTTTTTATGGGGCTTTTACCGTCCGAAAACGACTCAGGCTATGAGGGGCGCCGAAGTGAAGGGCTCCAGAAATTTCGACCACCTGGGGTTCTTTAACGTGCACTGACATCGAACAGTACACGGGCCTCTAGAGTTTTGCCTACATTGTGAACTACATTGTGATCTCTACAATGACAGTTTACTGCACCACTGCCTACCCCATTGTCTGGCACACAGCGCTTACACCGAAAAGACCTGCTCACGCACCACTCTGCCACAGGACTACCTTCCATACAAGTTCCTATCACCCTGCATACGCTACACCCGGAAGAGAAAGGGCCGCTCCTCCTGTTGCACTTCGCCCAACGCTATGGCTGCTTAGTGGCCCACATCAACCACACGTATTGGTAACCGCCACAGCACGACGAACTTCAGAGGTATGAGGCCACTTGAGCAGTTTTTTTTTTCAATTAGCCAAATCCACCTAAAATCAGCCCAAATTTCGTTAGCCGCAGAAACCTTTGCGCTATGCAAGCTGTTATATATTATGATTTACATGTTAATTAGACCAACTCTACACTTCAATGTAATAAACAATTAAGCAAATAATTTTGTGAGTACAGTAATGTGCACATTAGATTTCACTCACTTCAGTGTGAAACTCTGAAGGTAAGCAAGTCTCGTGCCGAAAACTTTTTCTACAGTTTTGTTCAAGCTCTGTTTAAAAAAATGTTTTAAAATCTTTGTACTGCGAATACAGCAGAAAAATAATCAAAATATTCATTGCGTGTAATCGCGGGCACTGCTGTGCTCAACACAAACAAGTATATACGAATATCAGGCTTCTGTAGCAAGCACTGATGTGCCAACTTTCTTTTCTAATGTTCAAAATTCGGCAGCGGGAAAGTAAAGCTAAAATATTTTGGACTACAGAATATAATACTTCACAGTAGCATCCTAAATTCATTACCTGTAGCAAAATGGTAGGCGCGTACACAACGCAAAACGAGAGGAGAACGGCTAGTATTGTTTCCTGTCTACATATGCTGTTTCGCTTGTGCTAATGATTTGAGAAAGGCAGTGCCAACTAGAAAAACTACGCGCTTTAGTGGTAGCTGTAGGAGAGGCTGGTCCTTCCTCACCGGCGACGCGTTTAATCACCCCTTTGCTACCGTCTTGCTCTGGGTTCAGACCTTTCGCCGATCTCTTCTTATCCTTCGCAGTCGGGGAGACAGCAGCGCTGGAGAAGGAATAAATGAAGCGATGTTCGAAACAGCACCGCATATGACACAAAGAAGGGTATCACGAGAGGGCTTGGCGGTTTTTGATCCCGACATCAGCACGATCCGGGTAATTTTTGATGTGACATAGGATTTCCGCGGAGGTTTTAGGGCAGTCCTGGGAACCTTTTGTTTCTAAAGCTTTTGCAAAAGTAAGATCTATGGAGGAGCTTTTTATTACAACAAAATTTTACCTATTTTCGGTTTCCAGCTTTGCCTCATTTCGAACTGCAGGGCAAACGCCTCTCCCATGTCTCTCCAATTAACCCCGCCCTTTGCGAGTTTCGGCCACCCTATCCCCACAAACTTCTTAATATCATCCGCCCACCTAACTGTCACCACCCCCCGCTACGCTCCCATTCTCTTGGAATCCACGCCGTTAACCTTAAGAACTAGCATTTATCTTGCTTTCGAATTAGATGCCCTGTCCAAGCCCATTTCTTCCTCTTGATTTCGACTAGTATGTCATTAAGCCGGGTTTGTTGCCTCACCCACTCCGTCCGCTTCCGATCTCTTAAGCGTTACACCTATCATTTTTCTTTTCATAGCTACAAAAAATATGTTGGGGCTTGTGAAAAGGACATAAAAATAATATGGCCCGGCCCGTGCCACTAGGTATAACGGGCTTTTTTCATAGCTACAAATGGTAGTTGAGGCGACAAAAATGAATAAGAAAATTTGCCTCTCCCGCACCACTAATGTATCGCGGGTATAAGCCCAATAGCAAAATAAAAGATTTGGCCCGAGGGCAATTGTGATTTTGCCACCCGAAGGTGGAAAGAAATCAATGGGGAAAATCTCTACTTCAGCGACCCACCGCCGAGGAAGCGGGCCCGGGGAGACTCCCCTGATCTCCCCTGGGACGTAGAGGGATGGGATGGGCGTTTGGAAATGGGAAATTGGAAATTGGTTTGGGTTGTGGGAATTAGGTGGGATTGGGGACAGCAGGTATTTTGACCAGATTTGGCTTGATTTGATCCTGAGTTCCTTTTCAGGCCTCCTTGAAGGGCGAGCACTCAGTGCACCAATTGTGGGCCCTCGGCGTTGGACGTACTCCCACACCACAGAGAACGTTTTGCCGGCGATCTCCGACCGTCCGAGACAGGGAAAATCCTAACAGGGGCTCGACTAGGATCCCCTCCCCCAAGCCAGGTTCCGCCACCCCGACCCTCCCACAGTACTATGAGACGGATATTTCGCAGCACTCGTTCGGTACTTCGGCTCTTACTCCTGCAGTACTCGCACACGCTGCAGCCATCCTTTCACGGTTTTCGCGGCGATCGGGAACCCTAGCGATCGCCCTGGCATAGTATGTGAAGCCTCAAGCCATTCTCCACTCTTATGGTTGAGGTCTCGATTGATGTCCGCAGCGACATCACGTGCTACCACAAGGTATATATGCACGTGCCTGACCAGGGCATTGATGCCCTCTGCGATTTCACCAGTCTACTAACCGTTACTCAGACAGCCGCCAGGCTTTCCCGCGTTTCGGAGCTTACTGGCCTTGGAGTTTGCTGCTACTTACTCCATCTCTTTTCGTGCTTTCAGGCCAAGGGCAGCTTCCCCAAAACCCAAGCTTGGATCGCCCAGCCGCATGCCCCCGCGAGGCACCGAGCTCTTCGTGATCGGAAACCAACGCGTCCGCGGCTGGGTGGTA
The DNA here is from genome assembly GCF_055824585.1 of Amblyomma mixtum. Lineage (NCBI taxonomy): Eukaryota > Metazoa > Arthropoda > Arachnida > Ixodida > Ixodidae > Amblyomma > Amblyomma mixtum. Next base: position 86,859,660 of record NC_143021.1, read on the forward strand.
CGCCCTCGTACCGAGAGGGAACCGTGACTTTCAATTTTGCGAATTTTGGAACGACCGCGTCTGCCCGGGCGATCTCGTCGATCGGCAAAACAGCTAAGTCGGAACCGCGTCTACCGCAGCGCCAGCACCACGGCAAAACGACAAAGTCCCGACCGCGTCTACCGCGTCGACCACGCCAAAAGCAAACAGCCGTTCTAGTCACCAGTTCTGCTTTTAAGCCGGATTCCACGTGCCCAGTCCGTCTCCCTTCTCGGACCTGCCCTCCCACACAGGCATAGGGCATCGTGGGCGCGACACGCTCACAATGTCGCGGAAAGTCTGCTGCACCTTTCCTGGGGATTCGCAACCCCAAGAGTGGATTCCGGCGGATCCACCCACCGCTGTGCGTTGCACCGGAACAAAGCTTAGTAGCCGAAACTACACCAGCCCGTATCCGGTGGCAGGGGGGGCCACGGGCAGGCCGCACAGTCGGATTTCCCCCCCTTTTCATAGCTACAGTCGGATAGAAATCAAAAACACTGGCCAGAATGCACTTTAGAAGGGGCCCTCCAGCCAATAGCGACGACTGCCTCTCATGACGTCGCGACTAATCCCGTAGCATGATATCGCAGGTGACTGGAAGATGCTTCTGTAACATGAGATTGACCACTACGTCATATCCGATTATAGGTGACTACGGATGCGACAACTGGGCAGAGTTTTGGACCTTGCATTTGCCAATGCCTACACTGACATCCAAACGCCGCAGAACACTTGAAGCACATCTTAGGCAGCATGCGCAGTTTCCCCTCGTGCGCGTGCCCATTCAGTGGTAAATTTGTGCAGTGCTAAATAGCGAAAATATTGGGAAGTGTGCACGCATTCTTCCTTGCTAAAATACCCAGTCCTGAAAGCGAGCTAAAAGACTTCACTTAGCTAATATTTAACGCATCCTGTAAAAGTAATTGTGTCGTGCACCACGAACTTTGCACACTCAAATGCGAAAAAAATAAAAATAAAAGCGGACATCATGCTGACCGATTTGTGAGCGAATTCGGGCCCATTTGGCATTCAAAGGAGCTGTCCTGGTACGGGGCTATGCGCTCGACAGCGGCGCTTCTTCGCTAAACGTACGACGTTCTCAGGAACAGCGTAGAACACAGCCCTTCGTTTGACTGCAGAGCCTGTTTAAGGACTGTATGGAAAAGTAATCTATGCAGTTTTCTTTTCTCAAAAAAAGGGTCGAGAACATGCACACACATGGTGCTGAACAAGAAAGTTGCAACAAGAACTATTTTATGGAATGCCATATAGATAATGAATCGCTGCTCTCAGGTAACCATGACTCAATAGCTTTATGTGAAACCTAGGAGCAGATATACCAAACTTTTTTATGCGTTTTCTTATTTCAAATGATGTTTGAGATATTGGTTTACATAGGTCACCACGCGGAATTTTCCTGCGACAAATAAATAACTTAAAAAGCAATTTTAGGCAACGGGCAGTCGTCAGGAGCCGCCACGATCGCTGAACAAACCAGCGCCATCTAGCGGGCAGGCGGGGAACATATCGCAGGATTGCTCCGCCGTAGCAGACGGCATGGCAGCCTTGCGCGAGGCTGGTAGAATGGCGGTGGAAAGCGTGCCGATAGTTATATCGGCGGCATTTCGTGATTTGGACGATTTGAATTCCTTCTTCCGAGGAGCGAACTTGAAAAAGGGCAAGCTTTTGCTTGAAGCCGGTCACGTGCACAACGTGAAAGAGCTCGTGCTTTCAAGCGGCTCCGAAATAAGGGGGAACTGCATGGCACAGACTAAAATCAACGCGCCGCCGAAGAGCGTGGAGATCGAGGTAAGCTACGTTTGTTCATCGCTTGTATTTTTCTGGCTCGCATCTCTCATTGTTATTTCAGATAGACAACAGCAGGAGAATCATCGCAGCACGTTGCGACTGTCGTGCCGGTGTCGAGGGGAAGTGTAAGCATGCGGCGGCTGTCGCGCTGTTCGTACAAAACACTACGGGAGAATCGAGGACCAGCGCGGCGAGATCCTGGCGCGTTCCATCGGCAAAAAAGTGTACCCCAAGCATTCGACAGTTGGCGCACCCAAAAAGGAGAGAGGTGGGTTTTTGGAGCTTTGTTTATCCCTGTAATAAAACGTTGAAGCTTTACCAGAGGCATCAAGTAATAACATAATCCTCTGCAAACGCTCCTGATGCTGTTCTTTTTTTATAATTTTTCAGTGCGTGCCCAAAGCTTTCCAGTCACACATGTGCTGCAGTTTTTTGGTGGCATCGAGTGCCCGCTAACAGATATGCTTCGTGCAGAAGCCGGCACTATTGAAGAATCGGCTTTCACACCTATCGCATTTTGCTCAGATCAGCCTCTAGAGCTTTTTCAGTGGGACAGGGACCGGAGGAAGTTCCACAGTTATGTTGTCAAAACTCGCACTGACAGCTAATTAGTTCTCGAAGCAGTTTGCTTCCCGAACAGGTTTGTGCTGCGTTCTTTTGTAATCTTCGTTACCTCAGCTGTACATTTTAGTTATCCAAGAGAAAACAGCTGCCAAAGGCGCCACTAGGGCCAGCTGCACGCGGTGCAGCGGCGTGACAACGACACCCCCCCCCCCCCATGCAATACCTCCGCTTTTAACATAACACTGCTACCTCTGCCCCCCCCCCCCCCCTCCCCATTTGTCTTTTTACACATGCAGCGCTGCATCCGTCCCTTTGGTAACTCTTCTAACAGCATGCAGCATTGATGTTGAGAGAGCTGCAATAATTTGGGGTGCCTTCCCACTTTCTCTGTACTTCAACCTACCTAGGCTCTCAGACTGGGAGAGAGACCTGCACGCATCTCTGCAACCTGATGATGTTGCTGCTTTGTCGACACGGACATTACATGACAGAAGCGAATAGAAAAATGAGAGATTCCCGAGAATCACTGCAACAAAGGTATTTCGCCGTTATCTATATCATTGCAGACGAGAAGAAAGGAGTACGGAATTTGACTCAGACCGAAACCTAGTGAACTATGGAGGGGAACTTGAGCTTGCTTGCCATGTTTTGGAAACAGGACTTATCTCCCCTTGTCGAAACACTGGCAAGCAAATTGATGCGTCGCATCCCTCATTCTTTGTTTTGTGCTTTGTCCACAATTTTATTCATTACTAAAATTTATTTTTTCAGATACACCTGTATGAATGTGAGCAATGGTTGTGTAAAACTGTAAGCTTATCTATTTACAGTAACTAATAATTTATTACGTAAGGAAATGAGAGCTCACAAAAATCTTTTGGATCAAGAACAAAAACAACTGATTAACAAAGTACGTAAAAAGTGCCTTTGGTTCACGTTTGATTTTAATGGGGGATCAACTGTGTTCAGCCGCAGCTGATGATTTTTGTGCGTATGCTTGCTTTTCCAGGCACACAGGATTCCTACATGTTGTGATGCACAGCTCTATGAACGAGCAAAAAAAATTGTAACAGAGACTCCCTTCAGGGGCCCTGCTGTGCTCTATGGGCTGGCAAAGGAGCCAAGAGCGTGTGTGGCGTTTGAGTGTCAATACAATGTAAAGGTTACCCAGTTCGGGCTTGTTGTGAAGCCTGAAGAGCCATGGCTGGCGTGTAGCCCTGATGGCATATTCAGGTAAGTGGCCTGAAGAGGCATGACTGCATATAGTCCTGATGCCACATTCAGGATTCAGGTAAATGGCCTGAAGACATTTGCCCTTATGTAACAAACAAATTTACCTTCCAGAAATAATGAAGCGGAAGTCATTCTTCTAGAAATAAAGTGCCCATTTAGTCGACGTCAGAAGAAAGTAACAGAGAAGACTTTGCTTAAGTATTTAGTTGGCGAGAGAGAGCTGCAGCTGAAGAAACACCATCAGTACTACACACAGATTCAAGTGTGTCTGCATGTCTTAGGTCTTGAAATGTGTCATTTTTTTTTGTGTATTCCAATGCAGACTCGGTGACAATTCCTGTTGCAAGGAATGATGAGTTCGCGGCAGCAGCAGTGCCGAAACTCAGAAGCTTTTATTTTGAGCATTATCTGAAAGCACTACACGAGTGCACAAATGTTGGACAATGACAATGTATGAAAGATAGTTCAAACATGCAATAAAGTATTTTACAAGGAATAATTGTAGGACCAATCCACTCCCAACCGTCAGCGGCACAATACAGCTTGCATGCGATTATCACTTCACATCTTTTCAACATCACAATCACCAGCCTGACTACCCCACTGCAGGGCAAAGGACTCTCCCATATTACTCCCATTAACCCAGTCCTATGCCAGCTTCATCCATTTGATCTCTGAAATCTTCCTAATGTCGTCTGCCCACTGCTACACTTGCCTTCCCTTGGAATCCACTCTGTCACCCTTATGGACCATGTTATCTTGCCTTCAGATTAATTGACCTGACCATTTCTTCTTGATTTTGACTAGTATGTTATTAACTCGCATTTGTTCCGCGGCCCATTCAGCATGCTTCCCACCTCTTAATGTTACACCTGCAGGTTTTCGTTCCATACCTCTCTGCAAGGTTCTCAATTTAAGTTGAACTCTTTTCTTAGTCTCCATATTTCTTCCCAAAGGTGAGTACCAGTAAGATACAGCTGTTATATGCTTTCTTCTTGAGAGATGATGGTAACCTGCCATTCATGACCTGAAAGTATTTACTGAATGCACTTCAACCCAAACCCAAACCAAGCGCGATCCAGCGATCACGTCGGCGCAGTTCGTATGGCTTGCTTGGGAAACTGTAAAAGCGGGTCCGGGGTGAATTTCCATATGTGCTGTTGCAGCCGACCACGCAACAATCCGTATTTGACCCCGACATTCTTCGCAAAAAGAGCACGCAGCCCAGCCGCGGCGATCACATGGCATGCGGAGCTGCCTGCCAATGCGTGCGACGGCGAGCGTATCCTGTCTCCGGTACGCTGCTCGCCGCGAGAGGCGCCTCCGTCGGCGCCGGAGTTACGTTCGCCCGTTGCCTCGTCCCAGACGAGCCAGAACAGCGTTGAGGCCACGTGACGCATAAAACAACTCTACAACATCGCTGCCTTTTCGTTTTAATTCCCTCTGACTCTTACTGAAGCCTTCGTGAAAAGCCGTAATGTCGAGAAGTTAATAAACAGCTATCAAATGGCAATTTCTGTTTACCTGACATGAAAACATACTTGTCTCTACTCGTCTGCAACGTCACACCTGCCGTTCGGACGTTGCAGTCGAAAGCAGAATAACGTGAGAGAAAAATATTGAATCCGAATTTATTTACCGGCTTTATGTTAGCTCGACGTGGCAATCTATCCTTAGTGGCATCTTGTCCCTCGAATCAAAAAAGAACACAACAAACTTTCATGCATCTGCTCGGAATGGCTGTTGAGCAACACAAACTGGAACTAGTGCGCATGGTTAACCTCGCGCATGGTCCAAATGCGCCTTGCATCAGAGAACGTTCTGTTGCACTTCTCTGTGCATCTTTTTAAAACTACTTCATAGGCATATAATGGGAGACTACGAGGGGCACAAAACGGCGCTGGCGCCCCCGTATGATGGCCAAGAGCGGCATTAGTGGTCACTGCTTGAATCTCAATGGGTCACGTCACCCCACTCTTATGAAAGGTATAACGGTTGCATGCAGAGAGAGAGAGAGATACTTTAATGAATAAAGGAGGGGTCTGCCTGGTTATGAGCCTAGCATACTACTCCAGATGAGGGTGAAAAAAGAGGTTGAAAAAGACAGAAAAGGGGGAAAAAGAAAGGTGGCATCAAGCATGCTCAACACTCACTCACGCACTCACAAACACACTTGATTATCAAAGGATGTCCACTAAACACGTGTCCCCAAGAAAAACTAAGAAAGCTCTTGCCCCTCGCGCAGCCGAAGTCGCATCACTCCAGGGTCTAAGGACATGCTCTAGCTGAACGGTGTCGTCCTGACGAAGTCCTAAAGCACTTAACAGTGCCTTGCGATGGATATTAAAGATTTGGCAGCGGCAGCTCAAGCGCTGAAGATCAAGCACAGAGGGCTAGTTGATGCACCAATTTTATAAAGATACAATTTAGTGAAGGCAACGCCCTTACAAATTCGGTGCAAGAAATAACGATCACGTCTATCTAAATTGCGTGGCATGTGGAATTTTCAAGTGGGGTCGATGCGAAGAAGGAGTCTATACTGACGCTGCGGATCGCATGCAAAGAGCGTTGCGTCTGCCAGGATTTAGCTGCCAGAATTCTCGCGCCATCACTGCGAGAAAAGGGTATGATCAGGAGCAAGGTGGTGTCGCCATGCGCCGAGCTCGCTGCACTGTCAGCACGATCGTTGCCTGCGAGGCCGCAGTGAGCGGTTAACCACTGAAGCTCAGCACGGTGACGTAGCTCACAGGCCTCGGTGTGTAATCTGTTCAAGTCATCGACGATCTGTTCCTGAATGCTTCCTGATGACTTTATCGATTGTAGTGCTGCGCGAGAGTCACTGAAGGTAGCCCACGCTTTGGCGGTTGTTGCAGAATGCAAGTAAAAGCTGCTCGCAGAGCAGCCATCTCGGTAGCAGTAGTCGAGGTGCGGTGACCGAGTGTCACCGAAACTGCGGTGCGCGTTACCGGAATCCAGACGCCAGTCGCAGATGAGATGGATGTGACAGCCATCCATGAGTGTAGATGTGGCGATGCGCACTGTATAAACCACAAATGTGCTCAAGAGCAAAGTATTTATGTGCAGGATGGGGGTGTTTGTTTTTCTTTTAATGCTAGGGAGTGTTGTCTTGATTTGCCATGCTGGGTTACTTTCAGGGCAACAGTTACTCACAGGGCAATCGAAAAATATGGAGCCCCGACCATTAAACAACGCGTACTCGAACATCGCATTATTCCAGAATCCGAAAGCACGCTTGTTTCAAGCAGTATTCCCTGTGTCATTGTATTTTATCTTTTGCTTAATGATTCAAATAATATCTCTATTTAGTATTAACGGTTCCTTAAGATAAGGTTATAACTGGTATATCAATAATTCAAGACATCTTTATCAAAAAAAATTCAAGAGCGTCACATCGCTTCTAGCCTTCCAACAACTAAGCTGTACTTGTAGCTAGAAAGACGGATGTCAACTAGCCAAGCCTCTCATCCCTGTGCTTACGACGGCGCTTGACGCCACACTACTCGCCAAGCGCCCGACGTTATGCGCAGCGTAGGAACTGCATCGGAAAGATGGTCACAGTTTTCTTCTTTTTGTTTTTTCAGTTGCCACAGTGCCACAGTTCAGTTTCAGTGCCACAGTTGTTTTCTCCGCCCCGTCGCGCCTCTCGAGCCTCTGCAACAAAGTCAATAAGACAAAAAAGAGAAGAGGCTGTGCTGTTCGGCACCGGAATCCCTTTGTTGCTTGTGAAGAGGGTGTTGTTTATAGGATTCCGTTGACCTGTGGCAAGGCCTACATAGGCCAAACCGGAAGATCCCTCAACGAAAGTTTAATGGAGCAGAGCAACGATTTATCAGGTTCCTCACAACGAAATCTACCCGCCCACTGTCAGGGATGTTATAGCAAATTAAAATGTGTTCCCCGTTTCAAAAGAACATCTGTACTAAAAAGCATAAAAACCAGTTGACGCGCGAAATGGTTGGTTGAAGCTGCCTACATCAGGAAGTCCAGGGAAGGTTGTGGTAGCACTCCTTCAATCTCCCTGCCCGAAAAAGCAGTCGCCTTTCTCTCTGGTTTTATTTGATTTTACCCGGTTTTACTGGCATCCTTTACATGGTTTCTGACGTTTTAGCCGTGTTAGTTGATGGCGTTCATCCTTGGTTAAACCTTTTTTAGCAGTTGTTTCGCCATTTCACCTAACAACCTCCGCTTCCTGAGCTTTGTTATCCCATCGTGTTGTAGCAATGCCATTCCTGTGTTTTTAGTTTTGCTTGTGTTTTCTTCAGACCTTAATGCACCCTCAGCCCTGTTGTTCCATGCTTTTTACATGTCTTTCACTGGTTTTTAGTCTTTTCTTTGTTAGCACTCATGCTAGTTGAATACTTGATAACCCGGGAAAAAGTGATAATATACTCGTTCGCGCTCAGATTGTGGTGTGCTTAGATAAATCCCCCAGGTGGGCGTTTCGGTGGCGTGTGTATTAAAGAGCGGGGCCTTGGGCATTCTTGAAATAAAGCTGATAATTCAGCGCTCTGTCCTGTCCGCCTTCTGTCTTTTCCTAACCGTGTTCGCGCTGCTGAAATCGTATGGATTCCCACCAACTAGCCCGCCAGATTGTATTATTCAATTTCATTTCTCGTTCAACGGGCCTTGTCCATCTTCAAGCTGACCCTAGCTACCTTGTGCACGTCGCCGCGGCATCCTCCTGCCAGGAAAGGATTCTCGGCTTCTGCATCCGACGGAAGTTTCTTCCCCCTGGACTCCTGAAGCTGTTCGGTGGCTTCCAGCCCACAGCAGGGCACGCTTCCCGCCTGTGCAAAATCTTGTGGTTGGAATGGCAGCACCAGGCAAGCCTCCATAGGGAACACCTGCGGCTTTTGGCGTTTGCTTCATCGTCATCCCCAGCAGCAGCAGCAAGGAGGTTGTTAGCAAGAAGTGGCCGGATTCTTTTCGAATAAAGGAAACTGATTTATTTTAAGACTTAAGTATACAAGAATGAGATAACTGGATTATTGATACGTAGGAGGTTCGGCGGATCTGCAGAGTTGGGAGGGCCTCGCCGACGCGTCTCGTATCGTCGGCGCCTCTCGGTCATCTCTTCTCCCAAGCTGCAGCGGTGGGGCTTTTATAGCCTGAGGAACGGTGGCCCCTCAGAACTGGCCAATCCAAAGGCAGCACTCGACGGAAGTCCGAAAGGACCAACCAGCGACCGCGCGGCCAACCGCTTCAAATTTTGCCGCGCGCGGTGGCGTCCGGGAGAGGAGGAAACGGCGCCTCGCTGTCTGGCCTCTTGCGACAAGTCCAGGCGTGTTGCTTGAAGATGCTTCTCCTTAGGACTCCGCAGCCGTAAGGCGCAGCATCGTGGCTTGTCAAGGGGGACGCTCGTAGGATAAAGTTAGGATGCGGGGCGCCTCGTGGTCGCTGAGCGGGAGCGTTAAATGTCGTGTGCTGGCGTGTTGGGACCGCGTGGCTGGTAAGAAATGTGAATGCTGACACGGCCTTTCCAAAATTTGCGCCTGTCCTCAGGCGCACGTTGTCGACAGCAATTCTTGGGCGAGCTGGGCGTTCTCCGCCGCGTACCTTGTGGCTTGCGTCCAGCCCGTTCTAATACGCCTTCGCTTCCATCTAGGGAGACGATGCGACTTGTGCAAAGTGCCGTGTTTGTCTCGTTCGTTTCGTTTCTTGGTACAGGGAGTCGGGCTTGTACCGTGATGCTCACCGATACCACTGCGTCGTCGTTTCCACCTGGGGACGTGATACGACTTATGCGGACTGCCGTGTTTGTCTCGTTCGTAACGTTTCTTGGTCCAGGGAGTCGGGCTTGTTGGATCGTTCCGCATCCTGCCCCGCTTTCGTCGCGGTGCTGGCTTTATGGATGAGCCAGTTCGTCTTGGCAATGGCTTCTGCATTGTAGTAATAACTGTAGCAGATGCGAAAGGTGCGCCGTGTCGTTGGAGGCACGTCTCGTGGCCAACTCGTGTCGGTAGTGGCTGCTGCACCGTAATATCCGTGGCTGGGCCGCGGGGTCCGTCGTGTCGTAGGGAGCCCGTTCCTTGGCTCGATCTCGGTGACACCGGCTGCTGCACCGTAGTGTCCGTGGCAAGGGCGCGGGGTCCGTCGTGTCGTTGGGAGCCCTTTTCGTGGCCCGCTTGCGGCGGCACCGTGTGCTGCACCGTAGTGTCCGTGGCAGGGGCGCGGGGTCCGTCGTGTCGTTGGGAGCACTTTTCGTGGCCCGCTTGCGGCGGCACCGCGTGCTGCACCGTAGTGTCCGTGGCAGGGGCGCGGGGTCCGTCGTCTCGTTGGGAGACCTTTTCGTGGCCCGCTTGCGGCGGCACTGCGTGCTGCACCGTAGTGTCCGTGGCAGGGGCGCGGGGTCCGTCGTGTCGTTGGGAGCCCTTTTCGTGGCCCGCTTGCGGCGACACCGTGTGCTGCACCGTAGTGTCCGTGGAAGGGGCGCGGGGTCCGTCGTGTCGTTGGGAGCCCTTTTCGTGGCCCGCTTGCGGCGACACCGGCTGCTGCACCGTAGTGTCCGTGGCAGGGGCGCGGGGTCCGTCGTGTCGTTGGGAGCCCTTTTCGTGGCCCGCTTGCGGCGACACCGGCTGCTGCACCGTAGTGTCCGTGGCAGGGGCGCGGGGTCCGTCGTGTCGTAGGGAGCCCGTTTCGTTGCCGACCCGTGTCGACAGTGGCTGCTGGTCCGTGCTGTCACTCGTATCGTGTGGCACTTGTCGTTGAGCAAGAAGCCTCCGCAGATGGTCTCTCTCGGCCAGCAGTCTTTCGAATTCCGCCCTCTCGGCTTGGCGGCGAGCGTTGTCGTCCATGATCCGCGTCACGATGTCGTCCTTGCGGCCGCTGCACGATAGTCCTCGGCATCGGAGCTCTTCCACCAGTTGCCGTTTCTTCAAGGTGGCCAGTGCGTTGCGTGCTGCCGATGCCAGAAGGGACAGAATGAGCGGGGACTCCAAGCTCACCGTCGGCGTTCTGCTGGGCTCCACGTTGTCGGCTCGGTCTTCGTTCAGGGGTGACGCCTCTGCAGATCCTGTCGGCTGCGCCATGTTAGCAAGAAGTGGCCGGATTCTTTTCGAATAAAGGAAACTGATTTATTTTAAGACTTAAGTATACAAGAATGAGATAACTGGATTATTGATACGTAGGAGGTTCGGCGGATCTGCAGAGTTGGGAGGGCCTCGCCGACGCGTCTCGTATCGTCGGCGCCTCTCGGTCATCTCTTCTCCCAAGCTGCAGCGGTGGGGCTTTTATAGCCTGAGGAACGGTGGCCCCTCAGAACTGGCCAATCCAAAGGCAGCACTCGACGGCAGTCCGAAAGGACCAACCAGCGACCGCGCGGCCAACCGCTTCAAATTTTGTCGCGCGCGGTGGCGTCCGGGAGAGGAGGAAACGGCGCCTCGCTGTCTGGCCTCTTGCGACAAGTCCAGGCGTGTTGCTTGAAGATGCTTCTCCTTAGGACTTCGCAGCCGTAAGGCGCAGCATCGTGGCTTGTCAAGGGGGACGCTCGTAGGATAAAGTTAGGATGCGGGGCGCCTCGTGGTCGCTGAGCGGGAGCGTTAAATGTCGTGTGCTGGCGTGTTGGGACCGCGTGGCTCGTAAGAAATGTGAATGCTGACAAGGTGGAGGGAAGCTGCGACGCTGGTCAGCAGCACGACAGAGTGGATGTGGCAGAAGGTACTTCCGAGCCTGGGCGCCCTCGTGCCTCGAAGCAGGAAGACGAACGGGGATCCCGCCCACCTCGTGGGAGGTGCGAGCATCCCAGGGGAGGTCAAGCGTTTCCTTAGCCATGGACCCAAGTTCGCTGCGGAACCTAGGAGGACAGCGCCAGAGATGCTGACCATGGTCAGGCAAGTCTCCAGCCTAGCCCCAGCGGCGGAAGGGGAACGTTGTCTCGCGGACGGAGTGGACCTAGTCACGCGCTGCAGCACCGAAAAGCACAGACTCCCTATTATGAAAACCGTTTCCTACTTGCAGAAGAAAAACCTGTCACTGCTAACCGCCGATAAAGAAGGAGGGTTCGCCGTTCTTCCGAAACGCGTGTTTATGAGCAAGGCCGCAGAAGCTGTTAACAGTAATTTTAAAAAATGCAGTGCCTCGGAATCGAAACTTAGAAATAACGCTAGGAGGCTATGTCAAAGTCTTAGTTTAGATAGCCTTTCACGCACAATACAAGGAAAGAAGAACGGCTGTCTGGAAATTTTCTTCACAGCTAAAACACTTAAGACCGGTTGCCCTTTGCGTGTGATCTGGTCGGAGAAGATAACCTGGCAGAAAGAAGTTGCCAAATTTCTTCAGGGCTTTCTCAAGAGGCTCCCGATCAGCGACCCGTTCCGTGTAAAAAACGCCCAGGCGGTTGTTAGATTTCTGCATGAAAATAGAACAAAGGCGTTGAATGGCTTCTCCATCGACATCAAATACCTGTTCTATTCCATACCTCATGACGTCCTCATAAGATGTGTGCGTGACGCCATCGACAGTCACGGCGTGGTATCCTTTCAAAATGCGTGCGGCATTACTGTGGGTGGTTTTATTGAGCTGCTTTGTACCTACCTGAAATCAACAGTAACCGAGTGGAATGGCTCCCGGTTTATCCAAAAGCAGGGGATTTGTATAGGCTCATGCATAGCCCCCATTTTGAGCGACCTTTTCTTAGCTATGCATGAGAGGTCTTTGTATGACAAGCTTTAGAACTCACGTGCTCTAAAAATTTTCCGTTACGTTGATGACTACCTGGTCTTGTTAGATTGCAACAGTGATGTTTTTACTTCAGAAGCAGCCAAAGTTCTTCAAGTTTTTTCCGATACGGTTTCACCCCTCGAACTTACGCATGAATGGCCGGAAAAGAACGCAATTCGGTTTCTGGAGTTCCAGTTAGTTTTCTAAAAAAATGACGTGTGCTGGTCTTTTGATCCAAGAGCCAACAAGCCAATCCTCCCTTACGATTCACCTCACTCGAAACTGGTAAAAATAATCATTGTAAGATTAACCTTCATAAGTTCTCTCACAAAATCCTGTGAGCACTTTTTTACAGACAGTTTTTCCCGTCAAGTTATTAGGCTAACGCATTCGGGATACCCGCCGCCCCTGCTCACATCGGCAGCGGAAAAATTCCTGAAAAGCTTGAAGTGCGGACGTAGTAGCTCGGACGATACGCAGGAGTGGGAAAAAAGGGTTGCTGGCATTCCATATCTTCACCAATTGTCGCACAATCTCAAGAAAATCGGTAAAAGAGCAGGCGTAGAAGTTGTTTTTTCCGCCCCGTCGCGCCTCTCGAGCCTCTGCAACAAAGTCAATAAGACAAAAAAGAGAAGAGGCTGTGCTGTTCGGCACCGGAATCCCGTTGTTGCTTGTGAGGAGGGTGTTGTGTATAAGATTCCGTTGACCTGTGGCAGGCCTACATAGGCCAAACGGGAAGATGCCTCAACGAACGGTTAATGGAGCACAGCAACGATTTATCAGGTTCCTCACAACGAAATCTACCCGCCCACTGTCAGCGATGTGATAGCAAAAAGAAATGTGTTCCCCGTTTCAAAAGAACATCTGTACTAAAAAAGCATAAAAACCAGTTGACGCGCGAACTTGTTGAAGCTGCCTGCATCAGGAAGTCTAGGGAAGGTTGTGTTAGCACTCATTCAATCTCCCCGTCCGAAAAAGAAGTCCCCTTTCTCTCTGGTTTTATTTGATTTTACCCGGTTTTATTGGCATTCTTTACCTGGTTTCTGACAATTTAGCCGTGTTAGTTGTTGGCGTTCATCCTTGGTTAACCTTTCTAGCAGTTGTTTCGCCATTTGACCTAACAACCTCCGCTTCCTCAGCTTTGTTATCCCATCGTGTTGTAGCAATGTCATTCCTGTGTTTTTAGTTTTGCTTGTGTTTTCTTCAGACCTTCATGCACCCTCAGCTCTGTTGTTCCATGCTTTTTACATGTCTTTCACTGGTTTTTAGTCTCTTCTTTGTTAGCACTCATGCTCGTTGAATACTTGATAACCCGGGAAAAAGTGATAATATACTCGTTCGCGCTCAGACTGTGGTGTGCTTAGATAAATCCCCCAGGTGGGCGTTTCTGTGGCGTGTGTATTTAAGAGTGGGGCCTTGGGCATTCTTGAAATAAAGTTGATAGTTCAATGGTCTGTCCTGTCTAGAGATGTGAAGGCCTGAAAAAAACTGCAATTTTGAAAAAAAAAACGTTTTTTTTTGTTTTTTTTTTCAGACGAGAAAAAATGGAAAGAAACATCGAAAATTTTACAATGCAATTTCAAGATTTTATGATTTCTTGCTTTCAGTTTAGGTTTTTGTTTTTGGTTTGAAAACCATAACAGTGTGCATCGTTGAACGATTGGAGAGCAGTCGTCATCGCCGGTGCCAGGAAGTGCTTTTAAAACGTTTGTGCTGCGAGTACGCGGGTTGGAGGCCAGGTCACATATAAGATCCAGGCTTGACTTAAAAACACACTAATACTTGAACTCACGGCTGAAATAGAACAAAATGGCTGCAAATTCTACAGCGCGACTTACACGGCATAAATAACATAGGCTACTGTGCACGTAAGCAGTTCTAGCCAAATACAAGCCTAGCTTCTTGATTTCCAACGTAGCAGAGTACAGGATATCCGCAGGAATTTGATCCAGGACAGGGGTCTGGGACTCAGCGAAGCACGTGGCCCCATCTACCTAGTGGCAAGGCCTTTGCACCAACCAGCCGCTAACTCCTCTGGCTTGCCGACTGCTGCAGATACCACAATCAACCGCCAGCTGCGAACGAAACTGGTCACGTTTCGGAAACTTGCGAACAAGGATTCACAACAGGCTTTCAGGGGAACGCGTTCGAAAGCTCGTGTATGTGCAGTCGAACCTAGCTCTGGACACAACTTCAATCCATGCTGCTGCGCGTAGTGCCGCATCCAGCGACAATGACTCTGAGTCCGATATGGAGTGACTTATAGATCAGTTTTCATATTGCCTTTGTCGGTGCAATAGAACAAGAAGTTCGTTCCACAAATAAGATATGTATATCTCCATACTCGTCTGAAGTGCAAATCATTATTTATCTTCTCGATGCAATAGAACAAGAAGTTCGTTTAACAATATGACATCTATAACTGCATATTCGACTGAACTTCGGAGAATTATTATTCAGTGTTGTGCTATTGCAAATAAATCTGTTTTTTAACACGTTTTGCAAAATTTCCAATTTTTCATGAAAAAACCCTGAAAAGAATGATTTTTTTCATGCCATTCAAAATTTCTTGAAATTTTACATCTCTAGTCCTCTCCGCCTTCTGTCTTTTCCTAACAGTGTTCGCGCTGCTGAAATCGTATGGATTCCCACCAACTAGCCCGCCAGATTGTGTTATTCAACCATAAAAGAGGTCTACCTCGAGCTCCGCCTCGACAAACGCCTTTACCCTCCCTCTCATCCATCACTGACGGTGCCGGAGGCTCGCCTTCTTCGGCACGTTCAAATGAATGCAGTCATCACCCCGTCTCGCCTCTTTCTATATCGCTATCGATCGGACCCTTCCTATCCCAACTGCCCCTGTATCTATGCGGACCTTGCCCATTGCCTCTTCTATTGTCCGGCTGCTCAGCAGTCGGGTTCCTACCCCCCACCTTCTTTATCCATCACCACCTGGCACGACTGGCTTGGCGCTGAAGGGGAGGAAGAACAGCGACTTCTGGTCGCCCAGGCGGTCGACATGCTCGGCCTGTAAATTTTGGTCGAATAAAGGTCTTCTACTACTACTACTATTTTAGAACAACTGTTAATTTTTACAGAAGGTTAAAATCAGGAAGATACAGGTGTTCGAAGACATCCGTATTCGAAGGCAAAGACATACCATAGCAGACGAATTTGAGCAAAGTTTTCAGAACACTGTTAATTTTATCACGCCAAAAGACTGAGCAGTGAAAGAAACGAGTCACACCATATCGCAATACACTGAAAGCAACATCATTGACAATGTGTTTACGGGTAATCAATGGGCATAGAAATTTAATAGAATACAATAAACATACTACCTTGAGCAGCTCGGTCCATACATGAGCTAAATGTGTGCTTCAGGACATATCAGCATCGAGATGAATTCCTACGTATTTGATAGATGATACACATTGAACAGGGTCGCATGTGCAATTATCACACGTAGGGAAGGGTACGAAAACAGGTGTACTAACCGTATGTGGTATAAGGGCTATGAAAACAGACAAGCTTAGTTTTCGCGCTATGAACAGTTTTCATGAAACCATCTCATGACGTGCTGTATGCCATGTTGGAGATTCGAGATTGGCAATTCATAGTTTTGATGGTGAGTAATTAGTTGGGTGTCATCTGCATACTGGAAAACCATACTGTTGTGTGCTGTAGCACTAAGATCATTTACATAAAGGTTAAATAACAAAATAAAAAAGCCATATCTCTAAGTTCTTATCGCCAACAAAAATTTCCTTTTTTTACCCCGTCCTCTGTGTAGTCCCAATCTGGACATGGAAAAATGAAAGTGCGTAAGCAAATCAATAAATGGGTTTAACCCGGCTAACGATATAGGGAATTGGCAACACCGGACCTTCGTACATCGGGCTCACTATGAAGCTCTCTACCCCTGCGGAGCATTGTGCGAGACTATGCGGGTTATTTCCATTCATATGACACAGGTTGGGTAAGCCTCGACTTTCAGGGTAGTCCCTGTCAGACCCTTCGTATCGAATCTTCCGGCAGCTGACCGAGGAGAAAGGGTGAAAACCTCTCGAAAATCAAGCACCTGCACTGCAAGAGAGATAAGCACGAAATCCCAGTCTTTGGCCCACAGTGTAGCTCCTTCTGTAGCGTCCATATCTTCGCAGATCTTGTACAAGTAGTCTCCACTTGTACAAGATCGTTGAACTTGTAGAAGGTCGCATTGCTTTTTGCTCACTTACGGTTGGGTGCTGCAGCAACGACGATAAAGAATTCGTTTCCCATATCACCACTGCTGGGGTTCAGACGAGTTTTGTAAGGTGGTTTATTTGGAAGGACGCACGCCTTTTCATTCGGGTGCCTCTACTTTCCGGCGCCAGGTCTACTCCCAGAGCGTATCGCGAGCATGTGAGTAGAAACTAAATAGAGATTTTTGTGCCATAGGTACATTTCTCGTTTCTGAGAAGCAACGCATAATCAAGACGTAACCGCCAATGCGTTTTTCAACCATTTTCTCGTAAACAATGCCATTTAGCAAGAGTAGCCTGTAGCGAAAACATAGCTCAAGTCGTACACTTAGTAGTTCATTTACTTTCGTTTTGTCGCGTCCCGTTTTTCCTGCAGCCGCAATACAGAACGCCCGCAATCTGAAGAAGGTTTCAAAATATCCTCAGAGCCGCGTACCTATTGGTCGGCCCGGTCAGGGTGTCTTCACTGCGACCAACTAGTACCGGGGCTTTGATACTGTTTTGAAGCTGTCTTCTGATTGAGAGTGTTCTGTAATTCGGCCCCTGTACCTTGTCAATTGAAAGCTGTTCGCTCGACTAAGCGGGCGTCAGTTGACCGCTTCTCTTCTCGTTGCCTACTAAGCGCGTGGTGCCGGAGAGCACCTAGATTGATTTATTGGGTTTTAACGTCCCAAAGCGAATCAGGCTATGAGGGACGCCGTAGCGAAGGGCTCCAGAAATTTCGACCACCTAGGGTTCTTTAACGTGTACTGACATTGCATAGTACACCGGCCTCTGGAATTTCGGCTCCATCGAAATTCAGCCGCCGCGGCCGAGATCGAACCCGCGTCTCTCGGGACAGCAGCCGAGAGCCGTAACCACTGAGCCATCGCGGCTGGTAGAGAATCTAGAGTACTTGTAAATGATATCGGGGAGGGCATCTAACAGTAATGATCTGTTGCAACTCTCCGCTTACTGAAATAGCCAAAATGGATCGCAAGAAATTTTTTTCCCCATTTGACTCGCCATATTGCTCGTTAGACCATCGTGTGGATCTGTTGGTAGCAGGGTGGTAGCGGCAGCACCAGCTCTATGAACTGACTTGCAGCAGTTAAGAGAGGAGGTGTTTCGACCCTATTAACAGCACCCTCATTATTAAATGAGGTTTACAGTGCAACAGTTGAGTCTTGTTGAAGTTGAAGTTGATTTATTTGCTCAGTAATTTCATTTCATTTCATTTCATTTTAATACCTTAAAGACCCACTGGGGGTATTACATAAGGGGTGGGTACATACAGTCACATGAACAAGTGTTATGTTGAAAAATGGTTGGTAACAGCTTCGGCGAATGTGGATGGGCATGAGATGGTAGCGATGTCATTGGAGAGGTCGTTCCAGTCTACAGAAACACGGTGAAAAAAAGAAGCGGCACAGGTAACAGTACGGGCACGGGGGCGAAACACTTGGAAAGGATGACGAATGTGGTGGGATATGCCGGCTGGCGGGGCAATGTAGGGAGCGCAGCGCAGCGAACTATGGAAAATTTTATGGTATAGGCAGAGGCTAGAAATACGACGACGAAGTGAAAGGGGCGCTAAACTGGATTCCGCTTTTAAAGATGTTACACTGATATCGTACGAATAGGAGGAATGAATGAATCTGGCTGCTCTGTTTTGAAGTGACTCGAGTGCATTGATAAGGTAAACTTGATGAGGGTTCCAAACTGGCGATGCGTAATCTAACTTTGACCTGACAATGAGAGGGAACATCGAGAGAAAAAAGCTCCATTGAGGTTGACAGGCTCTCGAGCCCCAAAAAACAAACTAGACGGCAGCACTCCAAAGACAACAAATACATCGCTGAAGTAAAACGGTGATACGCAAAATGTGGGAGCATGAGATTTCCTATTTATCCTAGATTAAGTTGAAATGAAGTCACAAACTTAATGCATTGTTAAAATACAAAACAGAGTATGAAAAATCCGAAATATTTATTTATTTATTTATTTATTTATTTATTTATTTATTTATTTAGTACATACTGCAGACCCTTTTCAGGGTCCAAGCAGGACAGGCATATATTCTTAAAACTCAAAAGATACAGAACACAATGAAAAGAAATATACATAAAAATGAGGAGACAAATATTGCAAACTATTACGATGTCATAACATGGTTCCAATCGGATATTGTCCGCGGAAAAAACGAATACTTAAAACAGTCAGTTTTCGCAAAATACGGTGTCAATGAGTGAATGTGATGATGTCGGGTATAACGTGTGTTTAAAGGGGATATGTACTGTGAAGGATCCAAAGCAAACTTATGGTTAAGTAAAGAATAAAGAAACTCAAGGCGATATTTTCCTCTTCGCGTTTCAAGTGTTTCAATATTGTTAGCCGCCATGAGGTCAGTGGGGGAGTCGGTGATTTTAAATTTGGAATAGATAAACCTAACAGCTTTTCTTTGAACCCTTTCTAATTTATATATGTTAAGTTTTGTGAATGGGTCCCAAACAACCGAAGCATACTCAAGCTTTGGCCTGATGTAAGTGTTATACGTTAGCAGTTTTACGTGAGAAGGTGAATTTCTTAGTTTATGCCTCAGAAAACACAGCTTTTTAAATGCAGAGGAGCATATGTTATCTATATGTGAGTTCCAGGAAAGACTGCTTGTGATTGTTACACCTAGATATTTGTAGCTAGTAACCTGCTTTAGTGTTGATGATCCGAGTGTATACACGTGGTTGAATGTCTATTTGCAGAATACATTACAAGGTAAAAAAAATGGACTCGCCAGGCTAAAGCAATTAATTCAACACTTTGAATGTCTAACATAAAGAGACAGCCACACACTTCTGAACACAAATAATGACACAAATTTAAATGACTGGAAGAGGAAATGTTCAGACCAGCATCTGTAATATCATTGAGAACGAAGGGAAGACTATGTCTTAACATTTGTATACCATAGTTAGTCCTAGGCGTTCTAATGAGAAACCGCTGTGTGTGACGTAAAGGGCTTTTATGATTCGCAAGCTCAGCCATGTTGGATAGAATTATCAAGTTATTTTTTATTTCATGCTTGAAACGAAGGAGAAGTCATAAATTATACAGACGGAACGCCTTTACAATGTCAGCAACATCAAAGAGCTCGGAGGTGGGATGGTCCCAGGGCAGATTGTAAATTATTCTGATTGCTTTCTTTTGCAATAGGTAAAGCTTTTGAAGATTTGTTTCAGTAGCATTTCCGCACACTAAGTGACAGTAATATAATTGGGACATCAATAATGTTTTAAACAGCAGGAGTTTTACACCCCTTGGAAGCAGATGACTGTTACGCCGGAGAAGACCTACAATACGGGCGACCTTTAAACTTCAGAAATTAATGTTTGTCCCAGGTAACTTTTTCTGTAAACCAAAACACCGAGGGTCTTGAAAGCTGGCACGACTTCAATTTCGTGAGAAGTAGAGGTAATGATGGTATCAAGGCTCAGACCTTTACCTTTAGGACGGAAAAACATTGCTTTTGTTTTTGAGAAATTGATTAATAACGCAATATGATTGGACCAGTGCAGGAGGTTCGACAGTGTACGGTTAGCTTCCTTAATAAGCTCAGTGGGGTCATTGCCAGCAAAAAATAAACGGGTGTCATCTGCATACATGACAAAAATGCGTTCTTATTAATATTAATGACATCATTAATGTTTAAATGAAACAAAAACGGTCCAAGAATGCTACCTTGTGGCACGCCCCGAGAAATACCGGATGTACTATCAGCGTCAATTGAAACGCGAACAAGCCAATTGAAACGCGAACAGCACAACTCGAAGATATTATAGCAGGGAGGCAAAATACATGAGCAGTTGATTTTCGCATCGAAGCCGAAAAGACCGCTTTTGTGAAATGTTAATAGCCCACGGCTGTATTTCACCTCCAGCCTCTAATATGCTTGATTTTTTGTGGTCGCGTTTCAGGTGTTTTGTTCGCGTTTCATTTGACGCTGATAGTACCTGATAGCCAGCCATTCAGATCCACGTATTGGGTTCGAATAGAAAGGTAGGTGGCTACGAGCTTTTGCGCATGACCTCTAATACCATACCTAGAAGTTTTTTCAAGCAGAATATCGTGATGTATGGAGTCAAATGCCTTCTTGAAGTCAATAAATAAAGCAAGTACTAACTTCCTGGCCTCAAAATTACTTAAAATAAAGTCCTTCTGGGCGAGCAAAGCCGTTTCAGTGGAAAAGTGTTTTCTGAAACCATGCTGCACATGTGTGATAATGTTATGCTTTTCAGCAAA
Source organism: Amblyomma mixtum (assembly GCF_055824585.1). Taxonomy (NCBI): domain Eukaryota; kingdom Metazoa; phylum Arthropoda; class Arachnida; order Ixodida; family Ixodidae; genus Amblyomma; species Amblyomma mixtum. The sequence continues at coordinate 86,880,485 of NC_143021.1, forward strand.
ACGTGATAACCGCATTAAAATTATTTTTTCGAATCCTTTAGAAATAATTGGTAGCAGAGATATGGGCCTGTAGTTACCGATATCATTTTTATCGCCTTTTTTAAAAACCGGGATAAATCGCTTTTTGCATTGAAATAGGAAAAGTTGCCGACGTCAAACCGAGGTTAAATATATAGGCTAGAAGTGGGGCGATCACGTCAGTGACAAATTGAATAGGTCCTACTTGAAAGCCACTGACATCAGAAGACGTTGTATGCTTTAGGGCGCGAAAGACCGAAACTGTTTCTTCAGAGGTTACAGGCTCCAGAAAAATAGTAGAGCTATTGTTGAAATCTATAAAACCACAGGCGTCGCTACTCTAATCTGTATCAGGAAGTGCAAGAAAAGAGTTATTAAACGCGTCAGCCAGTACCGAGCCTTGAGTTTCAACACCACCAATATTTATGCTGTCAGGAACGCTTGCTGCCTCTCTGGGCTTTATTATACTAGTTAAATGTTTCCAAAGTAGGTCGCTTTGGCTGGTGCTACGCTCAAATAGGTTAGAATAATAACGGGTCTTGGCAACTCTAATATCACGTTTTGGTCTGTTCCGGTGTTTTCTGTACTGTGTTAGGACCTCTGGATCTCGGGTTTTGAGAAACAGTCCGTAGAGTTTAAATTTTTCTTGTATACGGTGATGTAGTGAGCTGCTTATCCACGGTTTTCTGATCCTCTTTCTGCGTGTGGCTTTCTTAAGCGGAAAATGGTCTTTATACACACCGTCAAACCTAGTACAAAAAGTGCCATAAGCAGTATCGGCATCATTTAGGCCGTACATACTAGTCCAATCCTCCTGAAGTAAGCTCATGCGGAAACGATCAAGTCCATGTTCCGTAATTAATTGATAACTGTAATGACGCTGTGAACCACGTGTTGTGACATATTTCTTGAAGCACATATAAATTCCCATGTGGTCGCTCAAATCACAGGCAACGACACCAGATTTGACAAGCGATAACTCCGCATTTGTTATGAACAAGTCTAAGAGAGTAGAAGAGTTTTTATCAATACGAGTAGGCTCAGTAATAACGTTTACACAGCCATTAGATGAGAGCATAATTTCAAAATGTACCTTTAAGGATGAATCAGACAACATATCAATGTTAAAATCCCCGACCCAAACCACAGCGTACCTATTTTGAGAAATGAATAGCAAGAAATGATCAAGGAATGCAAAAAAAAAACACATGCACGTTCCCATTTGGTGGTCGGTAAAAAACAGAAATAGAGTCGAGTCACTCAAGACTGATAACACTTCAACATCATCTGAGGAAATAGTAAACGCCTGAAGTAAGGCACATTGCAGACGAGATTTCATAAGTAAAGATAATCCACCGCCTTTGCGGCTAGTTTGGCGATTCAAATAGAAGGGCTCAAAGGAAGGAAGCGTAAACGCAAAATCATCATTGAACCATGTCTCGGACACCATCAATACGTCAAAATCAAAGCCAGAACTATTTAGAAGCGAAGTAAAATCGTCACATTTATTGCAGAGTGATCGAGCATGTATATGGAAACTTTTTAAAGGCAGAGTTTTCATACTCTTCTCCCCAAGATGCGTTTTTAGGTCACATGGCAATACAAATGCAGGCATATCTGATAGCACTGTTCAAAAAAAAAAAAGGAATGCATCTCCAAATTCAACGTTTCAAGACGTGCTATCACCGGCAGACATCTGGGCAACGTCACTCGATTACGCAATCCGCATGATGGACGATGTTTCCGTACGGCGAGCAAGAACTTTCCCGTTGCTGGTCCACACAAACTTCCTGTCAACAATCTTTTTGCGAGCTATAGCGGCCCCAAGAAGTTGCTTGTTTTTCCGCGTGAGATGCTCATTGACATATACACGTTTGTCCGTTCCATCGTAGCCAAGGGACCGTGTCGTGTGCTCGGTCTTGCGCGCTTTCGCAAGAATGTCGTTACGTTTCGTTACGCGAAACATGTCGTTACACCGGCGTGCAGGTTTAAATTTCCGGTTGACGAAGTGAAGTGTCAAAACCACTGAAACTTGCTGGCTAACGCTGTTATGTACGCCACGTACTCAATTTGTAAGGGAGGCGGAGCCTGAAAAACAATCCAGTCTTCATTCTTATACATTGGAGCTGCCTAACTTACCTGTGAAGCGCCACAACCGTTTTGGGATATAAACGTCAAAGAAAAGGGGATGCTCATGACGGTAGCTTATGTGGGGCTCGTATTTGCTCTTCATAGCTTTTTTTTTCACCCTGCCTCACCCAGTCAGCGAAGAAATGGTAACAACAGGAGCGGCAGTGAACTCTCCGAACTGTCTCTTCGACAGTGTTGATTTCAGTGCCCGAGAATGGTTATAACGCTCAAGAGACACTGAAGGCGATTTGAACATCTCCGATTTGTTATTGAAACGTTTCCTTAAGCCTCTCTATCTGAGGTCTAGTGTGAGATATTCACGTGTATATATAAATGCATTTTTTTTTTCTCGCGCACACTGTTCAGTTTTCCAGCGTTGTGAATACACCTAGGGACTTTATCCGTGACGTAACTTTAATGGTTCGCATAGGCCAGTTTTCGGGGACGTTTTCAGCATTCCAGGCCATTTATTCGCTTCAGCTTCTTCAAATTGGCTTTGACAGCTGTGCAGACAACTGGCTAGAATTGTTTAATTAATCTAGGCAAATTGCGTACGATTTTCGTATAGAGCCCCCATGGAGACACCCTGGGGAGTATATCTCTTTATGTGTAATATACAAAAAAAAACGATGCGAAGTCCCAGCATGCAATGTTTAACAGTGGCTTAAGCATGGATTATGCAACTTACATACAAGCGGCTTCTCATGGTCGAGGTTAGAGAACAAGTTCTGTGCAAAACACCGCCAATCATGAACGCCGGTGCGTAACTCTGCAGAGTTACGTCAGTTAGCACGCTGAATACGCCGGCGTGCGCTGCCAGACGGCGTATTCAGCGTGCTCATTTAACTAGCCGAAGTATAGTGCTGAAGCCATCAGAAGACGCGATCTCCATCGTGACCGAGCACTGCATCTCGTCGTTATGGACAGAAGCTGCGGTTGTCTTACTCCGTGAGATGGGCTAATGTCTGCCGTAACAAGTCAATGCTCGGCGTTTCATCGCTGCGCGCAACGCAATGGGCTGCATATGGCTTCAATTTTTGTGTGGGCCATAACAACAGCCATGTCGAGGATGTGTCCGGTACCCTGTCGCGAGAGTGCTGCAGATGTTTTCTCCTTTCTGCGACTCCATCATCTGCCTCTCTGCATGCCTCTGTGGGGACAACCTCTGGTTAACTGAGGAGACAAAACTCATTTTCATACCATGCCCGGACGACTACAGCGTTCGGTGTCTGCCAAGGAACGGCTACGTTATGTATGAAGCGTTAAACGGCGAGCCATTTATCCGTGGAAGCGAAACAACGTAAAAACCCCGCACCACAATAACTCGGACTATGATGCTTACTGAGCACGGCTCACTAACCGTTGCATCCTAGCTCGGTTCGAATTCGCAGCAACCATACCCAACAATTCAGTACAAAACCGTTTATGAACGGGAACCAGTTTCTGAACGCAGTTTTTTTTATATATTGCAACATTTCGCTATAAGAACCAATATATTCGCACATCTTCAACGCTTTTACCATTTTTCCTGCCGTCATAAACGTTCCCCATTCGTATTCTTTGGCAGTCTTATTTGCTCGATGCGAGTGACGGAAGCTTTCTAAAAGAAATGTTTTTCTACACTTCGGAAGAATGGATTATTACCTTCAATATTTTCATAACAATACATTAAAATTTTGAATATTCAAAACTTTTGTCCAAGAGTGCTGGACTTCACAGAGGGCTGAGGGGAAATATTTTTCCAGTAAAGAAAATTATAGTTGGAATATACAAGCCACTCGATGAGCAACAAGGTACTAATTACCTTGCTGTGCGGCAGGCTTAGAGTGTTCCTTTGGAACTGCACTGTAACATATCGCGGAAGTGGCCACCGAAGGCATTTCAAAGCTGCGTCTCTGAACAACGCAGCACTAAATTGTTCTCTTATTCTTCTGCAGCCTCTGTGCTGCTCTTTCCTGAGGCATTTGACCTTGAACAGAGAAGAAAGAATATTGGAGTAGTACAGAAATGCGGGTGAAATATGAAGCATGACTTATTTTCTCCATTGTTTTCTCATACGAGAAACAATTGGGGGAAAACATGAGATGAACTACTTGAAAGAAGTGATCGCTCCTGGCTCAAAAATCTAATTTATGGCGAAAGAATCGTGTTATATACGGGCGCAAAATATATCAGCATAGCAAAAATAATAAAGCTAAACACATAGCCATCTTTTGGCGACAATGGACGCGGAATGAGAGCTGCAGTCCTTTGCTACTGCAGCGAAAACAGCGCGTGAAAGCCAGGACCGAGAATAGGAAGGCACTATTCTTGGTCCTGTCTCTCGCGCTCTGTTTTCGTTGAAGTGATGTGCCAACTGGCCCGGGAAATTTCCGTAATGCTCCTGCATCGGCACCGATGTAGGCGAATTTTGACTCTTATCAATCTAAACTAGCGAAACATGAACTTTCGCTTAGCTGCTTGAAATCGCTTGTCTTGGAGACTAGTTCGTATTTGGCCTCTGACGAATTTCAGGAGCAATTAGGCGTCTTATCAGTAACGTGGCTCCCCGAGGTTTAATTGCCGTCGGAGAAAAAGTTTTGAAGCTGTTAACACTGGCCCCCAATGACCTTGGAGATGAAAAGCAAATAAGCAGTGAAAAGAAACTGACGTGTTTCTACGTCTACGCGGTCTTTCCTACTTATATGAAAACGTGGCATGCAGTTTGTTGTTATAGTGGTCTCAGCCATATATAAACTACGTGCGGTCTGGAGTGCTTCGCCCGAAGGTACGAGCTTGAGAAATGGGCAGAATAATTGAAGAAGGGTATATGCGTCATGTATGTTGAGGCCTTTAATATCTTTGAGGTGCTTATACTCTCGAAGCTGCACGTGAGCTGCAATAGACGCCGCAGTGGACGACTACGGATTATTTTCGACCAGCTGGGCTTTTCGTTTTCCGCGCAGAGGTGAGCAAGCGTGTCTAGAGCGCTCGAGTCTTCCGCTACGAAGCACAAGAACGAAAACGTTTCAGCAGGTACTACATTTCGGAGGCAGTTCTTGCACTCACGGATAGCCGCTTAAAGCGCGGTGGCACTAGGCCGACGAGACCCCGATGCCGACGCGACGGCGACGCCGACGATAGGCGGACGCGTCGGCCAACCTGGTCGTTCCCCGACTAGCCAGTCACACTGCACCGACGACGACGACGACGCCCCCAACGACCAAAGGTCGTCTTAGTGTGACAACGTTGCCTACCAAAGATGTCGACGAGACCCTCGGCCGATGTGTCTTGGGCAGATCGGTGGCCGAGCGAAAATATTCGCCGACCAAAAGCGAGTACCGAGCTCACAGCGCGAAATGTAATCATTACTTAAACAAATAATGCACGCGCAGCAACATTCATCAAGACATATGGCATCGTCACTATCACGGGTATAAAGCACTTCGGCCGCTTTCGAAATTCCTCTGCACGTGTGAACGACTTGGCTAGTTGTGCTCGGCTCCACCGAGTGTTATCATGTCACAGTCGGCGTCGTTCTCAACCGAAGAGGGGGCTGAACTGATCGGGCGCATTGGAGAAAGGCGTTTGATTTGGGACGTGCGGCACAAGCACCATCATCGACGCGATTTGAAAGAAGTCGCCTGCAGCGAAATAACAGCCGCACTTGGCGACAACATTTTGGTTTTTTCTTCGGTGGTTCGTCAATCGCCTCGAGCAGCAGCAAGGCTGCAAAAGCCGCGCCCGCTGCTTGGACGTCACCCATTGCACCTCCTCGCGGAGCACGTGTCTGCGGCACAAAGAGACCATGCGGGCCGCGCGCATGAAGCAGCAGCGGCGAGCCGTCGGGATAGGATGACGTCGGCGTGAGGTCGGTGCTGCTGTCGGCAGAGTGTGTCACACGGGTTGGCCGACGGCTGCTATCTCGCCGACGCGACGGCGATACACTTGTCGGGCGACGGATCGGCGTCTGCGCAGTGTGACAGACGCGCCGACGGCACGAAAATCGCTACCGCCGACCCTCGCCAGACTGAAATCTGCCTATCATGGCCTAGTGTGGCCGCGCCTTTAGACGTATAGGCGCGGACAAAAGTACACGGAGCACGCAACTCTCTTCGAATATTTTTCACGCGTCACATAATTGAAATTTCCAGCAGTGGTACGCGCACGCTGGTAGCGCAGGTTGATCGGCTTTCTGTAGACGAACAACGCTTCTTTATTACCAATGGAGAAAGCGGGATTGCACTTCGAACGCAATAGCGTGCTCCGTTTACTTATGGCCGCGCCTGTACGTGTGATAAATCTTCGACCGCGGTTACTCCAGGATAGCAGCAGAGCTGATATTACTTTTTCTTTTTTCGACAGCACACCACTGTAGCGCTATAGACAAGCTGGCTCATACCTGTGCACTCACATTGCACATCACACGAGAATGTTATGCATTTAACCTGGATTTAAATGCGGCCGTCAAGCCGTAAATTCTATCCTGCGTCTCTGTTGCCAATACCCAAAGCCACCTAGCTACAGCGGAGAGACTTGCATGTTATGACACCCATGAAAATATAACGATTGAAAGAGCGATGCTGTGTATTTGATTTTCTTAGCGTACTGACACATGTCTTCGTCATCTCATCAGCAGCCTGACTACACCCACTGCAGGACAAAGGCCTCTCCCATGTATCTCCAATTAATCCTGTTGTCTCGCCATTCAATAAGTACAGGCGCGGCAAGAATAATACGGAACACAGGAACGGTCGCAGAACTATGCAGAACTGCGTATCGGCGCTACCTAGCTGCACCGTCCTGACTTATCTGTGCTTGGACGCGCAGAGAGGGCGCCGGTGGCACGGACCCACATTTTGCTGCAGGCCTACCAGCATCACTGCTTAATTTATATTCGGCTGACGGCTGCGGGCGCATTGTCGCTTTCATCCAGGGCCCGTATTACGGAACTTTGTCAAAATTCTGCCAGAAGTTATTGACAGTGGCGTCAAAATGACGAAACGATGTGACGTCGACGCCTGACGCAAAATTGACGCAACGAGGAATCAGCCAATTACAGCAGAGCGGCGCCCCGAAGCATTTCCCTCATGGAGGAAGGAAACCATAGGAGAAGCCCTCGCTATCCGAGCCGCGTGACAAAAAACGTGCAGGAAGTCACGTGGTTTTGCAAGGCCTACTGGGATTTCTTGGCCGACGGCGCAGCCAATAGCAGCGTTGGGCGCAGCGGCGTCGTCTGCTTCACGCATCACCCATGTCGGCAGAGACGGTCGAGTAGAGTTGGAAATTCGCATTTTTATTCAATCGTTGTGGTCTGCGGGAGGCACAAAGTTCCAGAGGCCTGTAGTCGGTGCCGGTCTTCATTGCTGTGCACTTAGTTCATTCAGGATGCCGTCTTGACGAAAGCGGTTGTTTTCGAAGCCCGCGACAGCTTTCTCTGAAAAGGCTTGGCGCTGCAGCTTCGCTGTTCTTTTTCGGCTTCGCGTTTTGTGTGGTTGCGTCCCTCAACGCTGCTAGTCTTGTTCCAAGGTGAAATTGACAGTGCCGACGGCTCATAAAGCGATAGACGACGGTGACACGCTGGTTTATATGGTTACAGCAGCGAGGGAAGAAAAAGCCATTTGCGAGTCGGCGCTTGTTTTGTGTATGTATACGTGTTCCTTCATTTTGTGTATTTTTCCCGCGCTTTTTTGACCACGAATAAATACAAACTCGTCCAGGCCATGTCCTTGTAACTATAGCCGTTGCGTCTACATTCCCCTATGCATGACGGTCACAACTGTTGGCGACCGATATGCGTGGGCCGCGGTGTGCTCACCGAAGCGTGCAGTGCCAAGAAAGCCGCGCCGCATTCAATGGTATCCGTCAGCAAAGCAATACGCGAAGCAGTCTGAAGCGTACCATATCTGTTTACTGTACGCTGTGCGAGCGATATGTCAACTGCGTGCAAGTTTTCTCCGATATGGACCCTGTGGATCGACCGACCCGCGCGGCTGTCTCGATCGAGTGCTGTTGTGCGAGCGTAAGGACCCATAGCCGGGTTTAGGATGCGCAGTGTTAGGTTTAAAACATTTGCGCTTAAGGGTGGTGAAGTGTAAGGCCATGCCATTTTAAGATTGAATGTACAGCCTTTGTCAAAAGTTTGGAGCCCAGGGGGGTTTTCTTTTTAGCCACACTCTGTCATTCTTAATGGATATATAGCACTCCAAATCTCCTGGACATAAGAAGATTTCTGCTACTGCCTCCTGCAATAGGTAGGACATCCATGAATGCTCCTGGAGTCCCATTATAAAGTTTGGAAGTGAACCCCCTGGGCTCTAAACTTTTTACAAAGACTGTACCTCGCAACTTACCGTTTACCGACATGCCGAGTCGACCTGCGACCACCTCGCCGAGTTGCAGTTTCTTGCATTCAGCTGATTAAACGCATTAGTGAAGTCCAAAATTTGTAGTTTATTGGAGAATGAAATTATGAGCCTTAAAAGGCTTGAAACAGCATAACACTTATTACAAAACATAGCTTGCTACGTGAAGCAAGCAAAATCTTTTAACAAAAGTGATAACACTCGTGTATGGAAGGAGAACACACACAAAAAGGATTCAACAAATATATACTAGAAAGAAGAAGAAATGCACAACTGAATTACATCACTTTGCAACCATGAACTATTCGATCAGAGAGTAAAAACATATAAGAAGGCAGTAAATGAGGGCTTTGAGACAGAAAAATATTTGTGGACCATTCTTGTCAAATTGTGTGAAAGCTTTCATTTCTCGGTAGTTGTTTCTGCATCACAAAGTTGATAAAATTTAAGGAATGTAAATGCAAAGTAATTGGAGCACTGTGTGGAAGTGACTTGAAAAATTGGTAACAGTTGTCCCAGCTGGTGGAAAAAGTGAATCATTTCCCTCCCTTCTGCTTCATGTATTCCTTTCTGTAATATATGCAAAGAAAGAGAGTACCCTGCTGACACTATTTCTATTGTTGCATTGTTGTATTCCACTCTTATCTGCCTAGCCTGGAACAGTATAGAAATGGCATAGTTTTCTGTTCTGTTTGTTGTGTGCTATGTGGTACTTGTGTGCACATGCTGTTTTATACTTGTCAAAACCACGAGCCAACCAACATAGTCTGCACATAAGACGGGCATTTGAGCTGTGCACAACTAAGGCGTGATGACAGCTAAAGAATGATTAATATAGTGTACAAACTGCGGCTGGTAGAATGATCAGGTTTTCCTCTGTATGCACATGTACCAAGTGCATGTGGAAAAGTGTTTTCATCATTTAAGAACATGAATTTGTTGCAGGTTGCAAAACTTATATTTTTTATTTATTTACATATACTGCAGGCCAATGTTTTGGCCCAAGCAGGATGGGCATACAAATGTAGCATATAACAAGAAGAACATATACAATGCGAGGAAGAACCCATGGGAAACAACACATTTCTTAAAAGAACAACTATATGATAAAACTAACATTGGGTAATAAATGGCAACAACACACCTCATGTATGATAAGAATGAAAAATGCATGACAAATAACTCTTCTGGAAGGAAAACAGGATATGTTAAGTATGCAAAATATGGCTTTCTAGTCCTTTCACAAAATCTTTGCTCTTAAAAATGTTGGGTGGTAAAGAATCCCCTTATATGCTAGAACTTATATGCTAGTGCTTACTCTGTTGCTGCGTGCAGTGGGATGATCACCCCCTTTTGACACTACTAGTTTGAAAGGAAAAAATCACCTTCCGGGTTGTTCAATATCTAGAACTAAAATTGTAAGTATGGTACACTAATTACTCTCTTGGTTATTCCGGCTTCTATAGTATGAAAAGCATGCACTCCATATTTTTACAAAATACGATACTTCAGTCACCCTGTACCCTAAAGGACAGTAGTGCAGGCACGCTAAAGAAAGCTCTGGGAGACTGCTAACTGCAGCCCTTATTCTTGAACATCAGTGACCAATAGTGCATGTCCATCTGTGAAGCTACAGCATATAGATTCATGAACAAGAACTAGCATTTGCACTCTGGACATGTACTGCTGATGTTACTTAACTGACTTCTTTTTGAAAATGTGCATATCGTTCATTTACCACAAAAGACAAAAATCTGATTTTAGGAAGCAGGTAATTTCTGGTTGATTCAGTAGCAATCAAGCTAAATCAACGCCCTGATTACTCTTGAAAAAACTGACAGTGACTGCCATCAAGCATGAGCCTAAGTCGGTGGTGTACATGACGCATTCACATTACAAAGCTATTCTTTTCAATACTCAGTATGACAGGTTATAATGTACTCTAAATTGTGAGCGGCCGTTTGAATAGAATTTTATTTTGACAAAGTCAGACATTTACAGTATTTACTCGTGTAATTTGCGCCCGCACTTAGATTGTGCACCCCAAAAAGTTCAAACATTTAACCGGATTAAAAAAAAAATACTTGCACATTTTGCGCACTATGCTGAGCCAGACCACCAGCATGTATACGCGGGTGGGAACTCTGCGCCGTTTACCTCACTTTCTCGCGCTCGCGGTCGCTATCCCGGACGAACAGCTGCGCGCGCCCCAAATCCAAAACTCTACCGTACCTTTTGCTATAAGGTTTGCCGCTAGTCAGCCGGGCCACACGCAAGGGCCCCGTTTTATTGCCCGTTATCTCCTCCCACTGCTGACTTCGCGATTGAATCTTTGCGCGTTTATTGCTTTGAGCTAAGCACGTGCCGTCATGCCACCCCGCGGGGAGCTACATAGCGTGGGCGGGGCGGACGAGTCAACCTTTTTGTTTGCCAGCGAGGGGTGCCAACCTTTTTTTTTAGGACGTGTTCGGATGACTCGCTTGCGCGTAAATTGCGCACCCTCTTTTTGGAGCCCTAATTAAAGAAAAAACGTGCGCAAATTACGCGAGCAAATACGTACGGTGCTCTATGCCTTATGGAACTTCTTTCTGATCTCCTTTGTAAACGAACTATAGTTTTAAGGAATCACAGTGCTCTCTTAGTTATAAAACAGTGACACTTCCCAGGCGCTATGGCCGAGATAACAACAAAAAAATGCACCGCCATACAGATTACTGCTAGGCGCAAACATGTGCACACTACAAGTAATAATATCAAATGGAAATGATGCCCCAAAGAAACTGTGCTGTGCTCGATGCTATAGATGACAAGTATCTCTTTTTATTTTCTTCTAATGGTTTGGTTTGGTTTATGGGGTTTAACGTCCCAAAGCGACTAAGGCTATGAGAGACGCCGTAGTGGAGGCCTCCGGAAATTTCGACCACCTGGGGTTCTTTAACGTGCACTGACATCGCACAGTACACGGGAGTGAGTAAGCTAATAAATAAATAATCATGTACAGTAAGCAGAATTTCATCAGCCATATATAAACCGCAGCCAGTTTAGCAGTAATGACACAATTACTTTTTATCAGTGCGGGAATACTGTAGCCGCGCTACTCGATCATAACCAGGGTGTCGAACCGGCATTTTTTCGGGTTCGGTTCGGGTTCGGGTTCACGCCTTTCGGGTTCAGTTCCGGGTTCGGCTCCAGAAGGCCATTCCGTTCCGGTTCGAACCGGTTCGGACCGTCTCGAACCGGTTCAAACGGGTTCAAACGGGTTCAGGAGAAAAAACAATTAGAACGCAGATGGGTTTCAGTCAACCTTGCTATACGTTTTCTTTGTTCTTGCGCATCGCAATACAAAATAAAAAAAATGCAAAGATTTGTTTACGAGAACATAAAACTGGGCTAGTTGGTAAGGATTCCCAAGCAGCGCAGGTAATCGCCCTGTATTGGAAATGGATGGTTCCACTCTGGTTCCTTGTGGGACCGGCCTTTGCAAATACATTTCCAATATTGGGCCAGTTAACTGCGCTGCTTGGGTTCATGCTTAAGCAGCATAGTGAACAGGACGAAAGGAAGTACGGAGACGACATAGACACTGACTAACAACTGGTTATTACTTTGTCGGAAAAGTATATGAAGGCGCAGGACACAGGGAACAATCCAAATAACAGAAGAGCACAGATTAAAACTAAAAACCGTACTTCGCATGCACATCATAGTCGAGTCATGACATCTTTTTCAACGAAATTCGAAGACTATATTCCATAGTAGACGGCACTACCCTATCTCCTGGACCTCACACAGTTGCCACGAAAGCCTACCTCCTTATCAACGAAATTGAAGGATGGTGAAGCAACACGCTCATCTGCTTCCTTCCTGATCATAAAGGCCTCCACCATCTCCCTACAAATTCGATCAATGTGATTAAACAGGAGACTTGTCTTTCTAAGTGGGGAAGCAATGGGAATTTGTTCGAACATCAAAGATGGGTGAAAAAGTAGCGGTGTCGTACAACTTGGCTTTGCATTGCTGCGAGTGCAACGATTGCTTCCCACAGTAGATAAGACAAGTGTCCTGTTTAATAACCCTGTTTGCATTTGTAGGGAGCTGGTCGAGGCCAATTGGATCAGGAAGGAAGCAGATGAGTGTGTAGCTTCACCATCTGTCAATTTGGTAGATAAGGAGTCAGGCTTTCTTGGCATTGTGTGAGGTCCAGGAGATAGGGGAGTGCCGTCTACTATGGAAGATACTCTTCGAATTTCGTTCAAAAAGACGTCACGACTCGACTGTGAAGTGCGTGCGCAGTATGTTTTTTAAGTTTTAACCTTTGTTCTGTTTTTTTCGGTTGTTCCCTGTGTCCTGCGCCTTTATACTTTTCCCAGAATAAAACAACCAGTTGTTAGTCAGCGCTTGTGTCATCTCCCGTCTTTCTTTTGTCGTGTTTACTGCGTTACTTGAGCATGAAAAAATTGTTTAATGTGAGATGTTCTCACTTTAACCATTTTATTAATTGTCCACAGCAAAAAGACGAATTTACGGCAAGAGCCGCAAAATGAAATGAACTCCAAATTAATGAAAATCGGTTATGTATATACGCCATAATCCACCTTATGAGGTGTGAGGCGAAAAGATGGTGGATTTTGCATCTACAAGACCCTCCTGCTTGAGCAGGTCTCCCCTGAAGCTTGAGTCCGTTGGGACTTTATCGTACGCAGTGTACTTACGGGGCCTCAAAATTGCCGCCGCACGCGCCCTCTACGTTCCCGCGCACTACTGAGAAACGAAACTGTCATGTATCGGCACATATACATATAGACCTTTCCGTCACCCCGAAACCGACTTGCCAGTCCCCCCCCCCCCCTCCTTTACTACATGGTAAGAAAATGTTCGAGAATCCCTCCACCGCCCATCCCCCACCCAACGAGAGCCTTGTGGGAGCACTAGCTCTCCCTAAAATCCAGAACTTACCAAACATATTTTATTTAAATCACCTATTTGACATCGCCTTCGTGACTCATGTTATATATCCCAAGCCCCTATAGCTCAGTATGTTCAAAAACTCAGCTAATCGTGGCTTCTCACTATAGTAAAGTAAGAAATTTGTTTGTGATAGAATGTTTGCGACTTTTCCTGGGGTGCTATAAAAGGCAACCTTTGCGTCAGCAGAATTTTTTGCGCCGCTCATAGCGTGAAAAAGAATGGTTAATGTGGCATGCACCATTTGTCCGTCAACTTGTTTCAAGCATTTATTTTAAATCTACAAACAACCCCTTTCTGGCAGATGTGCTTAATAGGCGACTAAGTGCTCGCCTGTCTTTTCTGGACGTGCTCGCGAGTGCTGATTCATTCGGTTTTCTCACTCTTCGCTTTTACTTACCTGTACGGCCTCTCCACAAGGCAGATGACAAATGTTGCTATCGGTCATTACTTCCTCTACCCATACATCTACAGCCTTACCTAGACTTTCTTGATACTAATGTATTAAGTGTATTAAAGCGAAGTCAGCGGATGTACAGTGGAGCCCACTTTAATCGCTGTAGATATAACGAACGCTCGCTTATTACGAGCGGTTGTGAATATGCATAAGGGCAACGGAAATTCGTCGAAGATACAGCGAACAACTCTGGCTACACCACTCGGTTATAGCGAACGAGATGGCGTGGTGAACTACCCCGAGGTTGTAGAGGTCTTTCTTCTGGTAAGCACGCAGTTGAAATAGCGCCTCTCAACCTTAGCAGCCCCGGTGGCTCAGTGGTTATGGTGCTCGACTGCTGACCCGAAAGACGCGGGTTCTATCCCGGCCGCGGCGGTTGAATTTCTATGGGGGCGAAATTCTAGAGGCCAGTTTACTGTGCGATGTCAGTGCACGTTAAAGAACCCCAGGTGGTGGAATTTTCCGGAGCCCTTCACTACGGCGTCTCTCACAGCCTCAGTCGCATTGGGACGTTAAACCCCATGAACCAAACCAAGCCTCTCAACCTTCACGACACCGTCCGGACAGAACATGTCAACCCAGAAATGGAATTAAAAGGCGGCACTGCTGTGAGCTGCGCTAACCGGAAAGTCCGGCATCCGATAACACTTTAATCGCTAACGTGAACACGGTAATGATATGCTATAATTCTCTATGAAATAGTAAGTAACCGCGGCCAAACCCGCGTCGATGGCCAAAGAGGGCAATCATTGCCTACGCGTTCGCCGGCTCGGCAAAGCATCCCGAGTAGAAGAAGCGCGGTGAGCGTGAGAAAGAGGCATCGTCAAAAGCGAAGTTACGGGCCATGGTCGCGGATCAACTAACAGCAGCGATTAGACAATTCTGAAATCCTTGCTGGCCATGCCAATCACGTGGTATGCATAGCCTGCCCAGTCGTCTCCATCTTTTGCGCCGCTACCATGTGCAGCAATTGTCATATAGCGGGCAGTGCAACGGATGCATTCTGCGCCACACGCGCTGCGCTACATCTTCGCTGCATCAGCCCAGGAACGACAGAAGAAGCTCGAAAACACGCGTGACCAGATGCTTGCAGATTTCTGGCAACACTTCGTTGATCCATAGCCGACCAAACCGACAAAACCGAAGAAGCGCCTGCTCTGACGGAGACGTTGCACACCAAGTGCGAGCTCTCCGTACTGCCAGGAATCTCATTTATGTGGCCGACCTGCCAACCGTTGCCATGCACACTTCACCCATGATTAGTTATACCCCATCCCTGAATTCGATAGTTGGCAGCAAGGTCTCGACGAGGATTAATTGACCGCCTTATATAGCCTGGAAAGAGCCTCGACAGGCTCTGCTTTGCACAAGCAGGCACGCATAACGCAGCTTTATAAGAAATAATTGCCACTTTTAGCGGCCTTAGTATTTTTGGCTGCTGTACGAAGAATCCACTTGCTACGAACATCAGATATAACGAATAGAACCCGCGTGACCGTCAGGTTCGTTATAAGTGGACCCGACTGTAGTTTCAATTGGCCACAAAAACCTTTTTCACCCTTCAGACATGGACCTTACATGTTAGGACGTACCTTCGCGCCAAAGGGGCGTTTGTGCCGTGGTCAGTGCATTTCTACCGGTGCGAGCAACAAGAAACAATTTCAGCTATAAAATCATATTTTTGTCGTGATGCTGTATTCTTTTAGGACATACTTAAGCAGTCTCTTAAAAAACCCGTTGACATAATACATTTCACTATAACATTTATGTCTGCGATGAAAAACTCCGTAATTCCGTGCGAACTCTTCGTGGTCATAGGACTCAGAACCGCCGTGGTCCACTAGGTCACTGTTAAGACAACAGTGCACTTTAACGCAGGAGGAATATGGTGCGCAAGTTCAACCTCCTGACTGCATGGTTCCCCTTTCATGACGTGCGCACGGTCTGGAATTTTCATGTGCGGGCGGAGGCAGGGAGTTATGGTGGCTTGAGGCCGTATGCCGAGATCACTGAATTCGACGCGGTCAAGTAAGGCATGAGGAGGGTCAGAGAGGTTCCAAATATTCCATGTAACAACCATAAAAAGAAGCCTACAAGATAGCCGAATAGCCTACAGCATCTGTAAACAGAGTTTTCTGTTGCGCCGCCATACGAATCCCGCTCGGAGTCAGAGGTTAGACTATGCATACTCTTTTAGTTGTTCTTTTTACTGCGTTAGCAGTATAGCCTGCTTTCCCAAAAATAACCGCGCTGCGTGCGTCCAGCCTCCATCCTTGATGCTCACTCCGGTGGGTGCGCATCAGGGCATTCATTGGTAAAAATGCACCTTCAGAAACTTTCACCCATCTCCCCACCCCCCATCACCCACGTATACCCGATACAGCCGAGGAAGATTGTTGTGAAGGCTCAACGTATTCAGTCGCCCAAGCGTTCTACGAAAAAAACGTTAACAATCATAAGCCTGTCCTGTCAGACACTAAGAACGGGAAGTAACTGCGAGAAGTAGATATAAGTCGCCAGACAGAGAATTCAAGATCGAGCAGTGCGAGAACAGCGGATGGAGCCGCGCGCTGGCGATTGGCAGCAATATTTTCTTAGAAGCAGAGTGATTTCAGTGAATCGGCATAACGAAATCACTTCATATCGCAGTTACAATTCATCGCAGTAGCATCTCTCTGGGCGTAATCACTATCTCATGCCAGCGAGCGCATGTATTTCCGCACTGCCCTTTTGTGTAATCGGTATTTAATTTTTTTCTTATTAGTACATCTCCACCGTTGCCAAGAACCCGCCTTTCGTTGCTTATTTCCGTCGCGCGCAAACAAGAATATGCGCATGCCAAAAACAAAGAAGCTGCACCAATTTATACATCCTTCTTTTGGTAATAATAGTAGTAATATCTCGGGTCTAACGTGTCGAGTAGACATTGGGGCTATATGACAGACGGTGTAGTGGAGGGCTCCATATTAACAGAAACCAGCTGGGGATTTTCGACGTGCGACAGAGCACGCTCGTTTTTGTATTTTTGGAATCAGCAGCCGAGCTGCACAGCCATTGAGCCATTTTTTTTTCTTTATTGCCCTACAGGCCCATCGTGAGGGGTTTTATTTAGAACTTGCTGTCTAAGACAATGAGCGCCTACAAAAGTAAATGCTGCACTATCCACTTCGGTAGCTCAGTGGTTAGGGCACTGGGTTACTTATTCGGCGTACCCGGGTTCGAACTCGGCCCCGGTGGCCACGTTCCGATGGAGGCGAAACGTAAAAGCCACCGTGTGCTGCGCGATGTCAGTGCACGTTAAAGGGCAACTGCGCCACTTTTTGAGAATCTCGCGATACTCAAGGTTTCCAATCTATATAGGCGGTAGGTAAAGCATGCTAAGTTTTTTGCACTACCATTTAAAATAGTGACTTAATCGGCGATTAAACTTTGCACTTCTCCTCAAAGCAACAAAGGGGTACGGGGAAGTTCAGTATGATGTCACGGAAGGTATGATTTCAAATTACTGCTGCCGTCAGCCACGCCCTGCCCTGTCTCGTTGGACGCTGCCAAACAACGTTTCGGCGGGCTTTGACTTCGATGGCGTTGGTTTTTTTCCTTCAAAGCAGGCGTTTATGCGTTGGAAATGTACGGATACTTTCGATGACGTCATCATGCGTCCCCCACTTAGCGTTGTGCGCTGCGGAGAAGCTTGAAGGTCGTCGCATTTTTAATTGGTGATTACGTCACCGTTTCAAATGCTAGGCCAAAAGGACTTCACATACTTTACCTGGAAGTTTCACACATTCGAGCCTTTTAAGCTCGTCGATTTCTTAAACCTATGCAGTTGCCCTTTAAGGATCCTAGTAGAAATTATTCCGGAGCCCACCCCTGCTGCGCCTGTTTGTCTTTTTTCTTTCACTCCCACCTTCTCCCTCTCTTACGGCGCGGTTCAGGTGTCCATCAAGAAGCGAGACAGACTGCGCCATTTGCTTTCCTCAAAAACCACCATCGTAACATTGTTGGGTCCTCGCGCTAATATTTTGTCTATTTGTGCGATATGACGCAAAGACAATACAGGCATTCTCAATCGGTACTAAAATGACTATAGACACCCAGTTTTATTGCGTGTTTTCTCCTTTCAAATCATGCCATAGATATTAGAATACATGGATCACTGTGTGGTATTCGCCTACGGCCTCTAAATAATTTAGAAAATATTTTTTTCTCCCATGCTGTTTCGGTTTCATCAACCGAATGATGGCTGTGACGTGAGTTCAACAGTAGGTGACGTGAGGCACGGGAAAACTAATACAAACGCTGATACGTTATTTTGGCTCACTATAGCACTTAAATCAGCCGACTTCAAGACCTATAATTACAACGAACGACGTATCAGCAGTTATATTGCCGTTTTATACCACCTCCTGCGACCTATATTCCACTACACGTCCCAGCCAGCGTTATGTTGGTGAAACCAAAACAAGGTCAAGAAGAAATTCAAATATAAATTATTTATTATGTGTTCGTGAATACCACGCGGTGCTCCATGTACACCAACGTCTAACGCATCGTTTGAAAGAAGAAAGCACGCAAGCAAAAGTTTGGTGTCTATAGTACATTATTGAGTTAGAGCAGTCCTAACATTTTGATTAAAGAATTACGCAAATATGTAAAAGGGAGGAGTAATAACTCAAGATTTCATATAAACCTGACGTACAAGTGTTTAGAATTGGCGGTAGTACATTACAGAAGTGTCAATTAGGTTTCTTCCCAGGCACGAGACCTCCTGTAAGTTTGCTGTCGCATATACTGGGTACCATTTTCGCACTTCCCAGCGCCGACAGCTACGGGTGGGTAAATCTATGCGATAGATAATCTCATTTTGTCGGAAAACAAGACGTATGCCGGCGTGCAAAAAAAGTGGGGCTGAACCGGGTCCCGAACCGGTTCGGAACGGTTCCTTTGAATCGTTCCGGTTCGTGTTCAGTTCCAAGATGGCGAAAAATATATGGGTTCGGTTCGGTTCCGGTTCCGGGCGAAAATTCGGGTTCGGTTCCGGTTTCGGGTTCGGGTTCAGTTCCGGTTCGACACCCTGATCATAACGTCTAGCTAAAGCCATTTATTCGCAAATCATTCTATTTCTTGCATGAACACCTACAACGTTATATTGAAAGCATACATGCAGTCAAGCTATACACCTTCTCAATAAGAGCATTTCTTTCCAATCTCTTGAGAATGTATCGAGGTGGTTCCTCACCTTAAGGGCGACGGCATCCGCACGTATACGAACTACGAGCGGCGACATCCGATCGAAGTGCTCGGGCAGAAAATGTTTTGAACATACGCAGGTCCATTTTGCTGGTTCCCAGTCGCTTTGGCCTGGTCTAACGGCCTCAGTCCACTGCCTCCTTCGCTCTGGATCTTTCGGAAACCTGTTTGAAAACAATTATTCACTGCACTCGGACAAAGAGCCACCAATAAGACCGGGGCGGTACGAATACCACGTTCACGCCGTGTCGTGCGTTATGTTCTGCGAGCATGCATTTTACTCATTACGCAGTCAATTAAATACGAAAACAAAATGCAGTATACTTACGTGTGAAAGTGACGCCGGGTTCTTGTCCTGGCGTGCGCGACCGACACCCAGGAACGCAGCAGCTGAGCATCGCAGCGTCTTTGTTGTCAATGGGAGCAGAAGTCTCACTTTCCGCCGTGTCTGACAGCTGCCGACAGCCTGGCGCGGCGCGAAATTGTCTGCTAGCGCCGCTCGCGTTGATCTTCGCGGCGCTCGCATGCCATTGGCTGAGAAAACGGCCAAGTGTCATGGCGGAGCCCTCGCTTCCGGCTTCAAAAAATGTGACGTAGCAGCCTCTCCTCTTTTCCTTCTTTCCTCCATGATTTGCCTGCACGACGAGGGACCGTCTGCTAAATTTTTGCTAAAAGAGTAAAGAAATGCACAGCGATAAAAATAATTATTTTATTTTGCCAGAAAATGATGTTTAAAGCTGAAAAATAGCAATAAAGACAAGAAGTGTACGAAGTTGGACTATTAAATTTCCTGGTGGGTAGCTTTTGCTGCCGCGGGGATGCGCAGACGGCGGTAAAACGTCAACAACCCGCTTTGCACGGAAACAGCTGTTCCACGCCTTGATACTGTTTTCTTACGCGGCGTCGAAAATCAAGGTACTGTGCGGTTGATCTAAGTGAGGAAAAATCGACGAAGCCAACTTGTTAAGGTCTGTGTTGTTCGGCTTTTACGATCGATGACAAAAGTGTCAAAGCGTGAAGCGTTGTATGTGATGTATGGTCGTCTGTTTCTTTTTCCTCGACCTGTGAACAGAAGACGACCACGAAGTGCGATCTTCAGGGGAAAATAAATTTCTTTGCCAGCATAAGCATGTTTGAAGTTTGAAGTTTATTTTACCACAAAGCAAAAAATTGATACATGAGATGTGGTAGGGAAGGTGGGAAAAAAGCTACACATTAGTAGCTTGACTAGCCCCACCTCCCAATAACTGACAGCGGACGCTTTGACAAAGGTTAGTAGCACAGATTCACGCAGCAAATATAACGACTACGAAGTTAGTTTGCAAACAATAGAGATCAAATTCAAAGAACTCTATTACATAAGGAATTGGAATGAACAGTGAAGTATTAGCAAGCATTATACAAAAAGTGAATACAAGTCAAGTTTAGAAAGTGCGCGCAATTTCTCTGTTGTCAGGTGGTATTTATTTAAAATCTGTGGAATGTTAGACTGAACCATCTGAAATCCATAATTCGTGCGAGATCTTGGAACATCCCACATCTGTGTGCCTCATTAAGCGTAAAGATGTGTTTCTTTTCAAATTTCCCAATGTTGTGAGAGTATGTGTGCCTTTACGTATTTCAGATTTAAGTGTTGACAGTAGCTTAAAGTCATACAGGTTTTGTAATTTCACGATTTTGAGTTTAGTGAATAATGGAGATGTGTGGGCATCATAAGGCTGCTTTGAAATCACTCGTAGAGCTTTTTTTTGAACTATTATTAGGTTATACATTGCCTTCATGGTGCCGTTTCCCCAGACTAAATGGCAGTAGCGCAAATGTGATTGGAACAAGGCTACATAAATTAGACGGTTTTGTTGGATTGAGAGAAAAAACATACACTTCCTTAGCATACCTAAAGCCTTCGAGAGTTTAGTGCGCAGGTAGTCAGTCTGATGGTCCCAAAGCATAAATTCATTAAATATTACTCCTAAGGATTTAGCATCAGGAGAGATTTCAATAACAGTCATTTAACTTTAGCATCTCATCAAAGGTTCGTGGGACAGATTTTGGACGGAATAAGACAGCTTTTGTTTTAGAAGAAATTATTAGTAATGAATTCCCGAGACACCATGCACTAAGTTTAGTCAGAATAAGATTTCCACGCTTTATTAGGTCATTAGCATCTGTTCCTGTTAAAAAGATACTTGTGTCATCTGCACACATAATATAATTAGCGGAGTTTTCAATGTTTACGAGATCGTTTATGTATATAATGAACAAAAGCGGCCCCAGGATACTGCCTTGGGGAACGTCACATTTAATATCGCGGGCAGTTGAAAATTCTCGGTCAACGCAAAGGGATTCATACCTTCCTGATAAATAGCTCCTTAACAAATCAGCTGTTATACCTCGAATTCCATAACAAAACAGCTTTTCTAACATAGTAGTGTGATTTATTTGGTCGAAGGCTTTCGAGAACTCGATAAAAATACCTAGTGTTAGTAGTTTATTCTCAATGTTGCGAAGTATTAATTCCTTTTGGTGTAACAAAGCTACCTCCGTTGATAAACCTGGTCTGAAACCATACTGAGCTGAAGTAATAAGGGAATGCCTATCGAGGAAAGTGAGGAGCCTAGAGTGAATAATTTTTTCTAACGGTTTCGAAAACAACGGCAAAATAGATATAGGCCTATAGTTACCTAAATTATTTTTGTCACCGCTTTTGAACAAGACTATTACTTTTGCTATTTTCATTTCCTGAGGAAATATTCCGGTAATTAAAACTAGATTGTAAATATGCGTTATGCATGGAGTGATAATGTCTAGCACGAAAATGGCTGGTTGCAGTTTAATGCCATCAATATCTTCACATTTGGTTTTCCTAAGTGCAATAAATGCATTAAAGACCTCGTTTGTGTCTGTCGGAGTTAAAAATAATGATGATTGAGAAGGAAGTCTCAAATAATTATGTATAACAGGATTGTGGGAACCCTGAGGAAGAGATGTGAAATACTCGTTGAAAACATTTGCTAACTTTTCTCCCTTTAGTTTTGTGTTATTTATAGTTAACTCTTTCAAATCAGAAGTCTGGTTACGAGAAAAGATAACCGAAGAAAGCTGCTGCCATAGATGTTTAGTGTCCTTGATACCATCGAACATATTAGACAAGTAGTTGCTTTTTGCATTCCGAAGTTTTTTGTTTAGTTGATTTCTGTATTTTTTAAATGCCTGTAATGTATCAACATCGCGGTTTTTCAGAAATGCGTTGTACAGTTTATTCTTTTCATTTATCATTTTCAACAAGTGCTGCGTCATCCACGGTTTACGTGCTCGTCTCGGATTTACAACCTTCTTGTATGGAAAATTCTTTTTGTACAGGGTGCTAAATACACCTATAAAGGTATTAAACGCTGTTTCCGCAGAAGAAGATGAGAATACGTTGTCCCAATTTGTTTGGCTAACTTCGTGCCTAAACCGACCCAAAGTGACTGTGTTTATGTCCTGAACAAAAGTTGATTGTATCGATTTACAACCAAGTCCTTTTTGCTTCTCTGCAATTAAATAAATTGGCAAATCACTGATAGATACTTCAATTGTACCTGCACGCACACTTTCTTGTAGCATATTTATCAGAAAAACATCAATAACTGTAGCAGTGTTCGAAGTTACGCGCGTAGGAGCAGTGAGCACATTTGTTATGAGATATGACTCAAGAAGCGTGGACAGTTCGATTTGACTGGAAGTTTTCTGCAGCATATCAATATTTATGTCACCGCCAAGCACTAATGTATGGGTATGGGTTAAGACAAATGAAAAAAGTTCATCTAACAGCAGTAAAAATCTTTCAACACAACCATCAGGGGGTCTGTAAAGGACAACAAGAATAAAGCTCCCTGACTTCACACAAACCATTTCCGAATCAGGCTCGGAATGAGAAAATTCTTCAATGTATCCTTAACTTATCCCTTCTTTGAAATATAAGCAAACACCACCAGCTCTTTTTGTTTTCCTGTTTAAAAAAATATTGCTATATCCCTCAAGATGAAACACACGTCCTCGTCATTTGCAAACCATGTCTCTGTCAACATGATAGCTGTGAATGCACTAGTCACGTTTTCTAGAAAAACACAAAATTCATCGTATTTTCTCTGCGCTGACTGCATGTTCAAATGCAGAAATGTGAGAGGGGACACAGGCAATTGATTAACTAGTAGATTACATCCGGATGGGGAAACATAAAAATTGTCCATGACTGAAAAAATAAACACTTGCAAAGGAAAAAAATATTATACCAGACTAGCAAGGTCGTCCAGGTGTTTGACCACATGAACAGAGCACCCATCCGTTTCACGAAGGAAAACCTTGCCATTTATACACCAGGCGTACTTATAACCATTTTTCTTTGCCCACTGTTTGGTTGCAAAGAGAAGCTTCTTGGTTGCATTCGATAAGTTCTCGGCCATGAACACGGAAGGCTCGTTTTCCGCGAGAACCTTTCGTTTGGAAAGCCAGTTATCACGCTCTGACTGATTCAAAAATCGAATGATAACACCCGCCTCCTTGCCTTCATTCGTAGGAAACCTGTGCAGGGCCCCCATACGAGTAGCAGTCAGTTCAGGCACATTAATCACCTTAGCAACTTCATCTACCTTACTCATTAAGTCCTCATTCTCACCATCAGTTTTAGGGATCCCATGAATCTCTAGGTTCGTGCACCTTCCTCGCCTTTCCAGCTCGTCAACAGTTGCACGGAGATCAGCAATATCTGCCGTACTGCTCTTTCGCTCAATTTGTTCAACTCGTTTGTTAAGTTGCTTAAGGTCCTGGTCCTGTCTCGCCATGGTTGCGAGAATTTCATCGTATTTCGAAAACATCAGGGCAATAGAAGATTCAATGTTGTCAACCTTCTGCGACAGGGGCCCAAGTGACTCAAGCTTAGTGATAATGTCGGCAAGTGCGGTTTGAACATCAAGCTCGTGGCATAATTTCTTTGTGCTGCCACCACGCAGTCTTGCAGTACTACAAGTAGGGCACTTCCATGGATCATTAAGGGAACCTTTCTTTGATTTCAACATCGCCTCGGTCACTCCAGAACATTTTCCTGTGTGGTACCCATGATTACACTTCGTACATTTTGGGAACCCAGTCTCTGGGAGCAGTACATTGCAGGCCAGGCATACTTCATCATTGTCAGTTGGCATAATGAAATGATCACTTTCAAAACGGAGTTCGGCAAGTCAACAGCAAAAAGTAAAAACACACTGGCAGCGGATTTGCAGCAGAGGGGATAAAAAGAAAAGCGACAACTGCTCGCAATGTGCCAAAAACAATACTACCAACCTGTTAAAAGGTAGAAACAGACGAGGAATCAGGCCACGTCCCTCCGTCGCTGCCATCGCTGCCAGAAATGAAATGTTCCGCGGCACGACACCAGTCGAAAAGTTCGCTTTCAGGTGATTCCGTCGATAACACCAAGGGGCGGTGGATTTCGGTGCAGTCGTACGGATAAACTTGATACGCCTATCGGTGCGTCAGGCTGAAGACCGCAAAAGGTAGCAGAAATCCAGGCTGGAGGCTACGCAGGGCCGAAGAAAATCAGCGGCTGGTGTAAACTGTAAAAAGGTAAAAACAGACGAGGAATCAGGCCACGTCCCTCGGTCACTGCCACCGCTGCCAGAAATGAAATGTTCCGCGGCACGATACCAGTCGAAAAGTTCGCTTTCAGGTGATTCCGTCGATAACACCAATGGGCGGTGGACTTCGGTGCAGTCGTACGGATAAACTTGATACGCCTATCGGTGCGTCAGGCAGAAGACTGCAAAAGGTAGCAGAAATCCAGGCTGGAGGCTACGCAGGGCCAAAGAAAATCAGCGGCTGGTGTAAACTGTAAAAAGGTAGAAACAGACGAGGAATCAGGCCACGTCCCTCCGTCGCTGCCGCCGCTGCCAGAAATGAAATGTTCCGCGGCACGACACCAGTCGAAAAGTTCGCTTTCAGGTGATTCCGTCGATAACACCAAGGGGCGGTGGATTTTGGTGCAGTCGTACGGATAAACTTGATACGCCTATCGGTGCGTCAGGCTGAAGACCGCAAAAGGTAGCAGAAATCCACGCTGGAGGCTACGCAGGGCCAAAGAAAATCAGCGGCTGGTGTAAACTGTAAAAAGGTAGAAACAGACGAGGAATCAGACCACGTCCCTCCGTCGCTGCCGCCGCTGCCAGAAATGAAATGTTCCGCGGCACGACACCAGTCGAAAAGTTCGCTTTCAGGTGATTCCGTCGATAACACCAAGGGGCGGTGGATTTTGGTGCAGTCGTACGGATAAACTTGATACGCCTATCGGTGCGTCAGGCTGAAGACCGCAAAAGGTAGCAGAAATCCACGCTGGAGGCTACGCAGGGCCGAAGAAAATCAGCGGCTGTTGTAAACTGTAAAAAGGTAGAAACAGACGAGGAATCAGACCACGTCCCTCCGTCGCTGCCGCCGCTGCCAGAAATGAAATGTTCCGCGGCACGACACCAGTCGAAAAGTTCGCTTTCAGGTGATTCCGTCGATAACACCAAGGGGCGGTGGATTTTGGTGCAGTCGTACGGATAAACTTGATACGCCTATCGGTGCGTCAGGCTGAAGACCGCAAAAGGTAGCAGAAATCCACGCTGGAGGCTACGCAGGGCCAAAGAAAATCAGCGGCTGGTGTGAACTGTAAAAAGGTAGAAACAGACGAGGAATCAGACCACGTCCCTCCGTCGCTGCCGCCGCTGCCAGAAATGAAATGTTCCGCGGCACGACACCAGTAGAAAAGTTCGCTTTCAGGTGATTCCGGCGATAACACCAAGGGGCGGTGGATTTTGGTGCAGTCGTACGGATAAACTTGATACGCCTATCGGTGCGTCAGGCTGAAGACCGCAAAAGGTAGCAGAAATCCACGCTGGAGGCTACGCAGGGCCAAAGAAAATCAGCGGCTGGTGTAAACTGTAAAAAGGTAGAAACAGACGAGGAATCAGAACACGTCCCTCCGTCGCTGCCGCCGCTGCCAGAAATGAAATGTTCCGCGGCACGACACCAGTCGAAAAGTTCGCTTTCAGGTGATTCCGTCGATAACACCAAGGGGCGGTGGATTTTGGTGCAGTCGTACGGATAAACATGATACGCCTATCGGTGCGTTAGGCTGAAGACCGCAAAAAGTAGCAGAAATCCACGCTGGAGGCTACGCAGGGCCAAAGAAAATCAGCGGCTGTTGTAAACTGTAAAAAGGTAGAAACAGACGAGGAATCAGGCCACGTCCCTCGGTCGCTGCCACCGCTGCCAGAAATGAATCCATTGAATGTTTTATTTGTATGTAGCTGTGGCACAGAGGTGTCGTCGGCTGCCGAAGCTTGCATGAAAGCCGCCGGTCGCAAATAACCGCTGTGCACACAGCACCCGCTGCTGCACCGACAGCGCACTCGCGCGCACACCTGCCAATTCATCGGCGAGTTCGTCGCACAGCCACACCGCAGTCTGCTCCTCTAGTCGAAAAAGGCGTCGGAACACCTCGTCCGGCAAGTCAAAGGCGTCTTCGTGCGCCCTCCTTCGCCGTTGCTCGCGTCGCCGCAGCCGCCTCAGTCTTACAGCCACATACGCCGCCGCTGCCGCCGCCGCCATTTTCTGTGAAAAACTCAACGGTCCGATTTTGACCGCCTCGAAGCCGTCAAAAAAAAAATACGTCAAAATACGCCTGCATAATTAGGTGTGCAACGTCACCACTTCTGTGATGTCCATGACGTAAACGCCAGCCACCCATGACGCAAGAAAGCAACATGGCCGCCGGTCACGCCCGACCAATAGGAGCGCGGCTACGGCGGGGCTTTTTGACGAGTTTTTGACAAGTTTTTGATTTGGCAGTTCCGTAATACGGGCCCTGGAACGGCTCGCGCTGGGTATGGGCGCAAGACTGCCGTCTGGCACTGCGAGTTAACTTGCCCGCTCATGGCCGTGCGGCTATTGCTTCGACGAAGCTAAGCTCAGCCCGACGCTATCTCAGCCCGACATCGACACTGAGCTCAAGCCGTTTGGAGGAAGGCAACTACTGGCGGTGTCGTCCGAAATAGGGCAGCACCTTTCGAACATTCATAAGGCCAGGGTTGAAGTAAAGAAGGAGAATGGCGACGAGCACTCTCACTGGTCGCGGAGAGCCAGGTGCTCTGGCGTCCATAGGTGGCGCTTTTATGCAGTTTCTCCCAGTGGTCCTTTATGTGCTCCAGCAGGGAGCAGATTTGCACGAATGCCCACCGTTTTGTTTTGAAGCATTGCGGAAAAGCCGCCTCTCGTATGGCAGGAGCCCCACGAATAGGAAGTTAAGAGGCACCCCTCCTCATCCTGGAGGGGGCTTCACAATACCTCCTCAGTCGGATAACAAAGCCAACAGCCCTCAAGGTGGGAACGGCTGGCTCCATCCCCCTCCCGCTGGGGGCTTAACAATACCCCCTCAATCGGATAACAAAGCAGGCTGTGCTCAACCAAATACCGGCTCTCCTCCTCCAGTTCACATGTTGGGCATGAGCCGACGCGATTTGGAACAGCATACGTGAGCGGGATGATGTCATCGCCGCTCGGCTAATAATGTTACGAGCGGCGCGGGAAAAACCGTCACACAACTCTGCTCACTGCGGGAGCATATACAAGAACACTAGTTGCTCATAGCTTCGACGCCTTTCGCGTGCTCCGTATTATTCTGGCCGCAGCTGTACTGTGACCAGACAGGCCTATGCGTCAGCGTTCGGTTAATAAAACTGAAGTCTTCACTCAAAGGCAAATCGAGCACCTGCTGGGCTGCGCTTCTGAATACTCATACATGGGCTCCGGCTTTAGCAACACAAATATTCTGTTCCCACGAAGGAAACTGCCGCATATTTAGGGAGCATAGGAGCGGTGTGTGTAAGCCATTGCAGTGTTCACACCACGTGCACATTCGTCAAAATTAGCGGGACATGTACATTTTTTTTGTTGAGTGATTTAGCTAGTTTCAAAGCTTCAGTTTTGGATTACACTTTTTGATGTTACGTTTCTTTTTAAGCTATTCCTCTATATACTACCCTGGGTGCTTCTAAGAAGTGCAGAAAAAGTTTCTGGGAATACGGGAGTTCGAGATATAAACAAAATACTTTCAGAGGCGAACTGTCAGCCACGACGGACTTGATCAGTTACTTTAATGTCGTTCTAATTAAGTAGATAAATAACAAACGTTCAGTGTTTTATCTATTAAAGAAATATGATGATAGTGCCCAATGACATGTAACTAATGATGCAGAAATAGCGGAATGAAGAATTTAAACTTTTCAGTCATATTTTAAAATTGAACATTGTAGTTCATGGAATGGACTCCACCAAGCGCTGCTTGAAAACTGTGAACATTTTTACTCGAACGTGCCAGAATGATTTCCTTTAGTCGCTGATTATTCGCACGACCACTGCGTGATAGTGTGCATGCGTCTATAATACGCCGTGTTTGTCAAAACTAGGTGGCATCAAATATTTTCGCAGTAAGGTGACCTGTGCTGGCACAAGTCATTTTAAAACCTCCCAGTCAACTTGTAAGTATAATTAACATTTTACATTGCTTTCAGTACTGTTACATTTGTTTTTTTAATACCAAAGGATTACACGCCCCATGGGGCAAATACGCATCGATGGTCATAAAAAATCGCCCATTTTCTGAAGTAAAGTGAGCTCTCTAGACCGAAGCATTCCCATTGGCTGGACAGAAGCGACGCCACCAGACCGGAAGTGACGTAATTTTCGGTAAAGGCATCAACCGCTGCTGAGGCTATCACATTCTCAACAGGCAATGGAATTAAGTGTTCCTGTGAATATTTTTCCAGGCACTGCTCCTCCATTTAGGAATTGCATACGCTTATACCAAGCGTAATTTAACCAAGCAAATTAACCGCAGATGGTGGGCACCGACGACGTCTTCAAGAAGCTTGGACCATGGCACTACCCGGTGATGGCCTTCTGCTTTCTTCGCGGGTTCCCCACAGCGTACCATGCCATGGCGCCGACCTTCATCACACACCAGCTGAAGCACTGGTGCGCCAAGCCTGCCCAGCTGGCTAACTGGTCCACAGAAATGTGGCTAGAGAAAGGAGTTCCCTGCGAAGAGCGTGAGTACCCTGGTTCGGTCTCATCGCTGAAGCCAGTAGCTGTGTCCCATGCGAGAATGCTCTCTTGTGCTCTGAAACTGCGTGACGAATCCAGTAGTAATAGGCAACGATCATAACTCTGAGAAATGTTACTATGCGTGCAGAAGCTCACCCGCCTCTGTGCTATTTACCGTAATTGTGGTATTTCCGATGCGTGGAGACCAGGCGGCGGTCCCGCGGTTTTTTCTAGGCATTTAGCTACGAAGCAAACAGAGTTTAAACTCTGCAGTGCATTATGGATTAATCTGACATTAGCTGAAGAGTTTGGAAGTGACCATAGCGCGTCATTCCTGTCTTCTTTGCTTGAGAGCGTGAGCCGCATTCAGGAAGCTTCGTATTCAGTGGACTATAGTCAGGTGCAACTCAAAGTAACCCCTCTTCCCGATGGCGTCGGCCGATTCTCCCCCTTGACCGATCCTTTTGGACCTGTTACCGTGATATCGCTGGCGGTGTCAGATGAAAGGGGAATAACCACGGCTTAAATGAATTAGAGGAATTCAGAATGTCGCTGCAGAACAGATTTTCCGCTTTAACTGAAGAACACGACCGTAGTGTTGAAACAATGAATGGTAATCTCACAGCTATCGTTACAGAGTGCGCCGCAGAATTCGGTGGTAGGAGTCTAAAGATCTGATTAAGAAACGCCAAAGCATGAGGACGTCTAACTCCACAGACTGGATAGAACTAGCAGACCTATCGAAGTTAATAAATAAGCGCAAGGTGGCCGACATAAGAAAGTTTAACATGGAGAAAATCGAGCATGCTCTAAGGAACGGGGGCAGCCTAAAATCAGTGAGGAGAAAACTGGGCATAGGTAAAAACCAGATGCATGCGCTAAAAGACAAATAGGGCAATGTCATCAGCAATATGGATAAGATAGTTGAATTAGCCGAAGAGTTCTACACAAATCTATACAGTAGCGAATGTGATCATCAAGTTACTGAGGGAGGCAGTCGAGCACAGCAATGGGACATCCCACCAGTAACGAGGGAGGAAGTAAAGAAAGCCTCAGGAGCAATGCAAAGAGGGAAAGCAGCTGGTGAGGATCAGGTAACAGCAGATTTGTTGAAGGACAGAGGAGAGATTGTGCAACAAAAACTAGCCACCCTGTATACGCAATGCCTTGTGACCTCGAGGGTACCAGAAGCTTGGAAGAACGCTAACATTATCCTAATTCATAAGAAAGGAGACGTCAAGGACTTGACGAATTACAGACCGATCAGCTTATTGTCCGTTGCCTACAAGGTATTTACTAATGTAATCGCTAATAGCATCAAGACAACCTTGGACTTCAGTCAACCAAATGATCAGGCAGGCTTTCGTAAAGGATACTCGAAAAAAGACCACATTCACACTATCAATCAGGTGATAGAGAAATGCGCAGAATATAACCAACCCCTATATATAGCCTTCATTGATTACGAGAAAGCATTTGACTCAGTGGAATCCTCAGCTGTCATGCAGGCATTGCGGAATCAGGGTGTTGAAGAGTGTTATGTGAAAATATTGGAAGATATTTATAACGATTGCAAAGCTACTATAGTTCTCCATAAAGTCAGCAATAAAATTCCAATACGGAAGGCTGTCAGGCAGGGAGACACGATCTCGCCAATGCTCTTCACTGCCTGCTTGCAGGAGGTATTCCGGGGACTGGAATGGGAACAGTTGGGGATAAGAGTTAATGGAGAATACCTGAGTAATTTGCGATTCGCTGATGACATTGCCTTGCTAAGCCACTCATGACAAGAACTGCAAAGCATGATCAATCAGTTAGCCAGGCAGAGCAGAACGGTGGGGCTAAGAATTAACATGCAGAAAACCAAAGTATTGTTCAACAGCCTAGCAAGGGAACAGCAGTTCGCAATTGGTAGCGAGGTGCTGGAAGTAGTAAGAGAATATGTCTACTTATGGCAGGTAGTGAGCGCAGATCCGGATCATGAGAGGGAAATAACTAGAAGAATAAGAATGGGGTGGAGCGCATATGGCAGGTTCTCTCAGATCATGAACGGTAGCTTACCAATATCCCTGAAGAGAAAAGTATACAACAGGTGTATCTTACCGGTACTCACCTATGGGACAGAAATGTGGAGGCTAACAAAGAGGGTTCAGCTTAAGTTAAGGACAACGCAGCGAGCTATGGAAAGAAAAATGATAGGTGTAACGTTAAGAGATCGGAAGTGGGCGGAGTGGGTGAGAGAACAAACGCGCGTTAATGATATCCTAGTTGAAATCAAGAGGAATAAGTGGGCCTGGGCAGGGCATGTAATGCGAAGGCGAGATAACCGCTATTTTTAAGGGTAACGGAGTGGATTCCAAGAGAAGGCAAACGTAGCAGGGGGCGGCAGAAAATTAGGTGGGCGGATGAGATTAAGAAATTTGCGGGAATATGGTGGTTGCGGCTGGCGAAGGACAGGGTTAATTGGAGAGACATGGGAGAGGCCTTTGCCCTGCAGCTGGCTTAGTCAGGCTGATGATGATGATGATGGAAATGGATTACCCGTGGCGTCGTCAAAATTTATCGACGTCACTGGCTGGAGGGCCACTTTTGAAGGGCATCTGCCGTTTCGTTCTTTAGTTGTATCCGACCATAGACTAGGCGCTTTTCGTTGCTCCGAAAAGCGCAAACGCCGCCGCCGGCGTCTCGGAACGCTTTAGTTTTAGGGTAGAAGCTCGCACATCTTAAAATCAGTCAGAGGCGCGTGTTTGCTGTCTCGAACGCTGTAATGTAAACCGCTAGTGGATTGCAACTGTTTCTTCAGCATTAATTTTCGCATTATAATCTGTAGTGTCATGGCAAGTGCTACTTCAGCTGAGATTACTGAACAGTCAAAGATGCGTCACCCGTGTTCCTACAAAGGAGCGGACAGAAATAGACGTGTCTACTTAGTGGAGACTACCAGAATACGGGGCCTGTGTTTTCCTCGATTTTTCTATCTTACATCGCTTCATTAACTACTCCAAACCCCGCCGCGGTGGCTCAGTGGTTACGGCGCTCGGCTGCTGACCCGAAAGAGGCGGGTTTGTTCCCGACCGCGGCAGCCGAATTTCGATGAAGGCGAAATTCTAGAGGCCCGTATGCTGTGCGATATCAGTGCACGCTAAAGAACCCCAGTTGGGCGAAATTTGCGGAGCCCTTCACTACGCCGTCCCTCATGGCCTGAGTGGTTTCGAGACGTTAAACCCCAATCAATCATCATCATCATCATCATCAGCCTGACTACACCCACTGCAGGGCAAAGGCCTCTCCCATGTATCCCCGCAAACTTCTTAATCTCATCCGCCCACCTAACTTTCTGCCATCCCCTGCTACGTTTGCCTTCTCTTGGAATCCACTCTGTTACCCTTAAGGACCAGCGGGTATCTTGCCTTCGCATTACATGCCCTACCCAAGCCCAATTGTTCCTCTTGATTTCAACTAGGATATCATTAACCCGCGTTTGTTCCCTCACCCACTCCGCCCTCCTTAACTTAAGCTGAACCCTCTTTGTTAGCCTCCACGTTTCTGCCCCATTGGTGAGTACCGGTAAGATACAGCTGCTGTATATTTTTTCTCTTGAGAGATACTGGTAAACTGCCATTCATGATCTGAGAGAACCCTCCATATGCGCTTCACCCCATTCTTATTCTTCTAGTTATTTTCCTCTCATGATCTGGATCTGCGGTCACTACCTGGCCTAAATAGACATATTCTCTTACTACTTCCAGCACCTCGCTACCAACTGCAATCTGATGTTCCCTTGCTAGCCTATTGAACATTACTTTGGTTTTCTGCATGTTAATTTGTAGCCCCACCGTTCTGCTCGGCCTGTCTAACTCATTGATCATGCTTTGCAGTTCTTGTCCTGAGTGGCTTAGCAAGACAATGTCATCAGTGAATCGCAAATTACTCAGGTATTCTCCATTAACTCTTATCCCCAACTCTTCCAATTTCAGGCCCCGGAATACCTCCTGCAAGCAGGCGGTGAATAGCATTGGCGAGATCGTGTCTCCCTGCCTGACACCTTCCGTATTGGAATTTTATTGCTGACTTTATGGGGAACTGTAGTAGCTGTTCAATTGTTATTAATATCTTCCAATATTTTCACATAACACTCTCCCACACCCTGATTTCGCAATGCCTGCATGACCCAAATAAATCAAACCAAACTAAACCATTAACTTCTCTAAGCTTGCGTTCGCAAAGATTCACCACGCTCTAGTGTCTTGAGCGTCGTTAGAAAGTACATCGAGGAATCGGCGTTCAGTGGGTCGTATGTTTCTGCTATCGCCGAAGCAATGACGCGATGACAAGCAATGACAGTGTTTGTTCTTATTCTGCTTCCAGGTAGCGGGATAATGCAGCCAAGCAGGTGTTAAATGTACGCCTTCGAAGAAGCCCAAGATGGGTCGTTCAGGTTCTTGAATGAGAGCCGGTTGGAGTGCTCAAGGTGGGAGTACGACCTGGGGGACCACACGAATACCCTTACCAACACGGTGAGGTCCGAAGAAAAATGCAAAGCAAAGGTTCAATAGTACGTTTTACGCTACCAGTTAAGCATTAGCGTACTCCTGACTTCAGCACTGTTCGACCGCATTAACGTGAAATTACTGTCTGGTTCTGTCACTTTTCGCATGTGGGTCATCGTTACTCGATTATTTACTTTAAATGCTTCCAAAGCTAGCAAACGTCATTGCGGAGCTCACCAGTTTTTAAGTCACAAAAATGTCAAAAATGTGGTGTGTAACAACTTCAAATTTGAGAAATATTTTGGTCCACTTACCCTTAAGGATCTCACAGAGGGGCTGCACTAAATTTGCGAAACTTTTCCACCTGAGAAGGCTGCGATTCTGACCACTCGGGATGTTATTACGTGTTGCAAGGCGTCTTTATAGTGACTACATCTGACATACGAGGTCTGTTAGAAAAGTATCCGACTTTATTTTTTTTTTGCGAACACCTGATGGATATGAAACAAGCGCGCTTGCATCAGCCGACCTTCATCTTTGACCTTCGTGCGCATGCACGAATGTTTTCCCGCCTGCCGATAGCGTCAGTCGCTGGGACGCAGCATTTGAGTGTGGCAGTGCGTAGTGCTCTCGTCGGTTTTTTATTGCAAGGAAAATGCCGGAGTGAAAAGAGCAGCGCTACTGCATCAAATTTTGCCACAAACTGGGCGACAGCCAAGTGGAAACCATTCGAAATATTAAGACGGCTTTCGGTGACGATGCTATGAGCAGCACACAGATTAAGCAGTGGTACAATTGATTTAAAGATGGCCGCACATCCATGGAGAACGAACCACACTCCAATCGGCCATCAACATGCCGAAATGACCAGGTCATTGCCGAACTGAACGCTATGGTGATGCGTGACCGCCGCGTGACTATCCGAGAAATTGAGAAAGAGGTGGACATGAGCAATTTCTCCGCACATTCCATTATCACCTAAGATTTGGCCATGGAGAGAGTTGCGGCGAAATTCGTGCCGAAGCTGCTCACGGTGGAGCAAAAGCAGCTTCGCGTTGAAGTCTCACAGGACATGCTGGATTCCGCAAACGGTGGCCCCGACTTCATCAACATCATAATCACTGGTGACGAGTCTTGGGTGTACACGTACGACCCGGAAACCAGATCCCAGAGGTCACAGTGGAAGCATTCCACGTCACCAAGACTTAAGAAGGCCCGCCAGGTGCGCAGCAATGTGAAAGTGATGCTGACTGCTTTCTTTGAAACCCTCTGTGTGGCAGACCACGAGTACGCACTCCACAGGGTCAAACAATGACCAAAGAGTACTACAGGGATGTCCTCCGTTGCCTACGTGATGCTGTGCGGCGCGAGAACCCGGAGCTGAGGTCAACAGGAAATTGGCGCACCCATCGCGACAATGCTCGTGCACATTCCTCTCACTTGATTCAGATTTTTTGGCGAAAAAACAGACTCCTGTAGTTCAACAGACTCCTTACTGTCCTGATATGGCCCCTTCCATTTCTGGCTGGTTCCCAAAATCATAAGGTCATTGAAAGGAGCGCGATTTCAGACAAGGAAGAACATTACGGCTGCAACGACAGCTGAGCTAAACTCCATTCCGAAAGGGGCATTTTCGGAATACTTCCCACAATGGCAGCACCGCTGGAAGAAGTGTGTGGAGTCCCAAGTAGACTACTTTGAAGGTGACTAGGTTTGCAACGCTCCAGTTATGCAAGTTTTTTTTCTACGGCCAAAGGTCGGATACTTTTCTAACAGACCTCGTATAGGCTACTGCGAGGAAAAGAATTTGCGTATGCCACTTGGGCTTGAACTGTACGACATCCCAGCGGCAGGGTTTCCGCGTTTTTCTTAAGCAGCAGCCTCACGCATCAAAAGGAGGAAACTGGCATGTTTTCATATGTAAAAAGTCTCCCTTTCGGCTTTCTCGACGTCAGACACCCGCATGACATATGGCGGTACGATGGAGCTTGGGTAGTATACAAGCTGTGGTAGTAAACACAACTTTTCCTTTCGAATGCTGCTGTATGCATCCTTCTAGCCCATATATTTACTGCCTTTAATTTGCACAGACTGCATACAGTTGCTGCTATCGCATAAAGCTACAGACTGCATATAGTTGACGGCTATATTTGTCTACCTAATAAAACGGAAGCTGGATCCACAGTCCTGCCTTTCTTTGTCATATGTTTTACAAGCTCATAGAACGTAGGGCTAGTTGTCACTTAGTCATCATTTAATACAGCCCACAAAAAGAGACACCAAAAGACTCTAGACGAGCACCAGCTCTTCTATAGCAGCGCTTGTGTTCGTCCTCTTCCCTCTGGTATGCTGTATTGCACGATGACCTGTTCTGTACTTAAGGGTCAATTTTTTCTGCATTCTGACCTATGCAGTTTCACCGCTCTTTGGCATTCACGGCGAAATCAGTTATCTAAACCTCAGCGTGCTACTTATGGAGGATTGTGCGACACAGTAGATATTTCGCAAAAGGAAAGCCTTCGGATAACGCAGACCTTATGCAGCTTGGCAGGTGCTCACACACACAAGAGGCAAATAATGGTTTCATTTGGTTTATTGGGGTTTAACGTCCCAAAGCGACTCAGGTTATGAGGGACGCCGTAGTGGAGGGTTCCGGAAATTTCGACCACCTGGGGTTCTTTAACGTGCACAGACATCGCACAGTACACGGTCCTCTAGAATTTCGCCTCCATCGAAATTCGCCCGCCGCGGCCGGGATCGAACCCGCGTCTTTCGAGTCAGAAGCCGAGCGGCGTAACCACTGAGCCACCGCGGCGGGAGAGGCAAATAATATTAAGATTGGTCTATAATACTTATTTCAAATCTGAAATATTTGTGTTAATCTCAAATAATTTTGAGATTGAGCCACCTTTCAGTCGCTTGCTCAGAACAGCATTGTATTTCTATCGGCTGTCTCTTTAAAATTGTTTTCTTCGAAACCTAGAATTGCACTGTCCGCCCGTCCGTCGGTGTTTACACGCAAAGTTCATTATTGTGTCACGTACTGGATTGACAGATTATTTTGAGAATTTTCGGGAGAAATCGTTTTGTAACGGAAAAACTGAGCTGAACTGTGTTTCTCAAAGGGACATGGAGGAAAAATAGAAGTTAGCCTGCATCTGTGGATTAGTGCATATTAGTAACACTGACGTGACCTACTGAAAACCTAGCTTTTTCGTGCTAGGTGTTGCCTTACACACAGCAAAGTCAAGACGAATCTTAGAAGCGATTTTTACCCTGGACGAAAATTAGATGGGATTGTCTTCAGTGCGTCTTGTAATTTGCATGCTAGGAGCTACTCCTCTGATATGAGCAAAATTTCAGCTAGCATGGTTGTCTGCTAGCGATGCTGCCAGCTCTTGAGCTCCTCGTGATTAGGACTGAAAGAAAGCTAGTGTATTATACATTATACCCAGACCAGCGTGGGTAATCGTTGAAAAACTGGCTCGATAATGTTTTATGACAAATTTCGGCATGAATGAGCCAGAAGAACCCACTGCGCTCCTTAACGTTTTAATCCATCGAGTTTCGGCAACACACGCTCATTGATGTGTGTGTGTGTGTGGGGGGGGGGGGGGGGGGGGGTGGAGGAAGAGTCAATGCTGAGAAACATTGATACGGCACTTATCCCCCCTGCAAGAGGGTATGTGTGGGTAGCTTGTATAGTGCACGTGCATTTCCGTTCCTCGTCTCTAAAATACTCTCACCCCACTGACTCGACAGAAGCTCAGCGGATATGAGGCCAACGTGGGCTGCCTGCGGCGGTTCTGCGTGCGCACTGGGTTTTGCTGCATGAAAGTACAATGCAGTGCAAAATCGAAGCCTTGAAGACTGGGCCGCATGTACCGCAAATCTGAAATAAACGCAATCTTGACCTCGCATTGTTATGTAGACCAAAAATGCACGCTCTGAATAGGTAAATACACAATTCACCTCTCGAAGACACGTACTACATGCAGCGTTATACCTTTGAAGAGCAAAAAATACACTGACAGGAAAAAATGACGACACAGAAGCGCTGTGCCTTTGTGCTTTTTTTGCGCTTCAAGAATGCAGGATTGAGCCCATGACAACTTGCCCCATTATCGTTACTTCTGCATGCAGATACAAGTTCTTTGAGAGTACTAACAGGTTGCAGCTCAATATATTTGCGTTTTAAACTGATTTATTGCTGTCATGTCACAAATATACGATAATAGTCCGCAGTCAAAGTATACAGCTTGAAAAGCGAATAGTCAAAGCGATAAAACACTGATTTGCACTGTCATGCGATTGGTCGCAGGGCAACAAAAAAAAATCTCTTACGTGTTAGTCGCCTTAACTTTTCAAGCAATCAAAATACCAAACCGACGTTCTTCCGAAGGCATTGTGTCACTACGCACTTGAAGACGTAAGTATATTCAACAACTGAATACGCTCGATGTAATTTTTGCAGCAGCTTCAACAACGGCGTAAAAGCATATTCGCAAGATTCATACAGTCGTTGCAACGCTTGAACCTGAGAAGATATTCGCTATGAATAAAAAAAAAACTTCACCGTTTACGCCCGAGCTTAGCTGGAAGATTTACAGGGTGTCCCGGCTTACTTTAGCCAAAGGTTAAAAGATAAAATATTTGAGGTAGGCCAGGGAAACCACTTACATACACCTACCAAACGGCTTGCGCATCATTGGCAATTTTTGTTTTGCAATTATCTAATTAGCAATGAAGGTAACTTTTCTTAACGTGTAAATATTTATTTTCGACAGCAAATGTGAATAGCAAAGTTGGAGAGTACCTTCAGAAACCACCTTTGTATTTATTTGCGATAAAGAAAGCCTCAAGTGTATTTTTTTTTCCGAGCTCCAGAGAAAGCCCGCGAAATACAAAAAAAAATCACGTGACTAGCGCATTCGCGCGCCACGATTGTGCTGCTCTCAATCCTGGCTTGAATGAACGAAATCAGCTGCTGGCAAGGCGCGACGACCTGATTGCTCCGGCAGGCCGTTATGTCGACGGTGGTTGCGGCGCAACTTGCGCCGTCACGCTTGCAGACTGGCTCGCGCGGGCGTCGCAACCACCGTCGACATAACGGCCCGCCGGAGCAGTGGGGGCGACGCGCCTTGCCAGCAGCTGATTTCGTTCACTCAAGCCAGGATTGAGAGCAGCGCAATCGTGGCGCGCGAATGCGCTTGTGACGTGATTTTTTTTGTATTTCGTGGACTTTCTTTGGAGCTCAGAAAAAATATACACGTGAGGCTTTCTTTATCACAAATAAATAGAACGGTGTTTCTGAAGGTGCTCTCCAACTTAGCTATTCACATCTGCCGTCTAAACTCAATATTTGCACATTTAGAAAAATTATCTTAATTACTCCTTAATTAATAGCCATAGAAAAAATTGCCTAGATGCGCAAGCCGACTGGTAGCTCTATGTAATTGGTTTCCTGGGCCTACCTCAATTATCTTATTTTTTAACCCTTGGCAAATGTTAGCCTGGACACCCTGTATAGGACCCTTAGCAGAGTACGCAGACAAGTTGGCGTATTTGCACAAAGTATTCACCAAGTCGCCGCAACTTCCTTACCAGTTCCTGTCTGCCTACACAGACGTAGACAAGGACATGCAGCATTGTAGAAGATTACACCTGACGCATCGCGAGCTTCTTGAAATGATGCTTGTCATTTCCGAGAGTTTTCACATGTTGCATGTCCCTCACCTTGTCTTTAATGAGGTTTGTTCAGTCCATGAGTGCGGAAAAAGAAGCTGATGTATTGCATGTTGCTTATTCCTTTCTCCTCAGTTGGACCTAGTGTGCGACCGTGTGTGGCTGAGGGCCACTTCTCAAAGTATTTACATGGCGGGGATTATGGTGGGCAACACGGTTTTCTCCCACCTCTCCGACTGGTAAGTAGTACCGGATTCCTGCTATTGGAAGCATATCTGTGATAAGCGTGTAGGACTGACGGTCGAACAGAAGCAAGGGTGAAATACTATTGGCGTTTCTTTTCTTGTAATTCACCAGGGAAGGCCGTCTGCATGCGGTGAGATGAGGGGAACTATTTATTCAGTCCACGTGGCTCCCGAGTTCCACGTGCGTGGTGAGAGCTGCACGTAAAATAAAGGGCTGATTGGGACCAATTAAGTGCTGCGAGCTGCAGCAATCAGGGCGAGCCTTATGGCATTGAGTAGCTGTCAAGCTGAGCGAAACTAGAATTCGCGGAACAGTTTACTTGTTCT
Source organism: Amblyomma mixtum (assembly GCF_055824585.1). Lineage (NCBI taxonomy): Eukaryota > Metazoa > Arthropoda > Arachnida > Ixodida > Ixodidae > Amblyomma > Amblyomma mixtum. The sequence continues at coordinate 86,920,515 of NC_143021.1, forward strand.
TTCTGCGAGAACAAAAAAAAAACTTGCAGCTACACGCACGGAACAGTGGGCGCAACTGGTGCAAAAATACATCCTCCGCTGGTTGCACATAGAAACCTTAGTATTAGTCGATCCAACTTATTTATTCATGGTCCTACATTGCGCCCAGAGGGCATTATATGTTACTAAAAGTGAGACGTCAAACAAGGCGAAAGAACCATCACGAAGGGCAAGTCGTCAAAGTAACAGTGAAACAGTCAAGTGAGAAGACGGTAAGCAGGTAAGTATCCCCGACACAGACAACTCACCAGCGAGGTGATCTTTTTCCATGATTTCTTTTTACTACTCCGTCATGTTCTTATACTTCCAAGCTATTTCCACCTTCCCAGGGGTGGGCATATTGACAGCAACCCTTGGAGGAGGCTGTGGAGGGGGGGAGTGGGAGGGTCTACTCTTTGCGTGAAACATGTCTTAAGTTTTCTTCGAAGAGTTTATCATAATTCTGTTTTCAAATACAAAATTCTTGCCTTGAAGAAGGATTTGGTCATATTCCCGCCACTGCGACTTCCCTTCCGTCCCGGCCATGAATTTTTTTCCCTACTACTTCATCTTCCTATACCCCCAAGCTCATCTGGAATACATGGGCCTCTTATCTCCCCGGTACGTATCCAGGAATGCTGGTATGTCAATTGCGGCTATGCGTACAGTGAACAGTCATTTGAACATGCGTGGTCTTTGCTGTGGCTCGGATAATATTGGGCCTTAAGTGTTCGTCCAAGTGACGTCAGCAGTGCGTACGCAAAAGCTCTGCCTCAGCTGGCTCAAAAAGAGAGACAGTCACCGCCAATTAAGGGGCCGTCGTTTTTGAGAGCGAAGAGGCGAACGGAAATGCACGCTGTAGTACAACGTAGTAATTTCGGAAGAACTGGGCGTCATAGGAATTGCAACCTGTCGCTATATGACGGTGAAATAACGCTGAACTTCCTACGGACCACCTCTCACGCTCGCTTTCTGCTTTCCGCCGAAAAAAAGGACCGACTTCCTTGCCCTGCTGAGCTTTTGAACACCACTTTTCGTTACGGTTCGAAGTTTATGTGGTACCCGCCGCTGTGGTTCAGGGGGCTTGGCGTTCAGCTCCTGACACCAGGGTAGCGGCTTGGATCCCGTCTGCGCGGCGGCATTTCGATGGCGGCGAAATAGAAGAACGGCCGTTTGCTGCGCGATGTCAGGGCACGTTAAAGAGCCCCACCTGGACAAAGTTATTCCGCACCCCTCCATTGCGGCGTCTCTCATAGCCCATGTGTGATATCGGGACGTTAAAGGGGATTAAGCGTAGAAAGTTGGGCTAGTTGGTTGGTAGTACTATTATGATACATTCCAGCGGCTAAAAAGACACGGACGAAGGTAGACGAGACAGGACGAACGCCGGACTTCAACTGAGGTTTATTTCACAAACAGCGATAATATACAAAAGGGGGCGCAAGGAAAAGTAATCCGTGACAAGATTAACCCATAATCAAAAAAGTGCAGAAGGCTCCTTTGCCATGCCACTCATGTTTTCCACATCGGCGCACCTACTATCTATCGCCTACCTGGCTGAATCCACCCGTTTGCGTCAGCAGCCCTTCTGTGGCGCTAAACAAAAAAGAAATAGATTACCTGAAGGCAAACGGGTGGATTCAGCCAGGTAGGCGATAGATAGTAGGTGCGCCGATGTGGAAAACATGAGTGGCATGGCAAAGGAGCCTTCTGCACTTTTTTGATTATGGGTTAATCTTGTCACGGATTACTTTTCCTTGCGCCCCCTTTTGTATATTATCGCTGTTTGTGAAATAAACCTCAGTTGAAGTCCGGCGTTCGTCCTGTCTCGTCTACCTTCGTCCGTGTCTTTTTAGCCGCTGGAATGTATCATAATAGTGCGTTAAAGGGGAACTAAGAACTGCGTCACTCAGCTATAATTCTCACTAAGAATTGATTATCTGGCTTTTTCTGGCTACGCTGGTGTTTATCCATATGCGCATTCTGTCGCAGTAAAAATTTAATTTGAAAATCTTCCCGCCTGTAGGTAATAACTCGTGACATCCTTATCGAAAAGAACCGGTTGCCACCATTTAGAGGTGAATTTCAGTGTCGCGTACCCTACGTAATCCCCGCCAAAAAATCGGTGCTGATGCACGCATTTTACTCGCGAGAGCGGCTGGTGACGGCGATAGCTGTATTTTGTTTCTGGGTCGTTTCCACCTTTTAAACGCAGCCGCCGCGGTGGCTAAGTGGTTACCGCGTTCGGCTGGTGAACCGAAAGACGCGACTTTGATCTGGGCTGCGGCAGTCGCATTTCTATGGAGGCGAAGTGCTAAAGTCCCGTGCACTGTGCGATATCAGTGCACGTTAAAGTACCCCAGGTGGTCAAAATATCAGGAGCCCTTCACTACGGCGTAATGCATAACCTGAGTTTCTTGAGGACGTTAAACCCCCATAAACCAAACAAAACCATTCCATACTTGGTTTTGCTGCTTCCTTCAGAAAGCCTGATAAACAACGGGACACTACTCTAGTCCCTAGCGCGGAAATAAAGTTAGCCTGTTTAATATGTATATCATTAGTACGACGACCATTTTTCGCCATGTTGTGGCTTATCTAGTTTAGTTTATTGCGGTTTAACATCCTAAAGCGACTCAGGCTATGAGGGGCGCCGTAGTGAAGGGCTCCGGAAATTTCGACCACGTCCGTCGGGTTCTTGAGCGTGCGATGATATCACACCTCATACGGGCCTCTGAATTTCGCCTTCATCGAAATTGGACCGCCGCGGCCGGAATCGAACCCGCGTCTTTTGGGTCAGCAGGCGAGCGCCATAATCGCTGAGCCACCGCGGCGGCACAAGTGTGGCTTGTCGAATTTTGAACTCAACCCTTCTATCCGTGGGCCGTCACATCATGTCACTGGAATTCCTCGATTGCGTAGTAAAATTCCGTTATCGCGCTTCCGGTAATGGCTACATTTTTCCTGATATTGTCCGCTCAAGCAGGCGTGCCCATAACCTTAAAATTAAACGATACAGTGGTCTTACTAATTATTGTATTGTACTGTATTGGTTTTTATGGCGCACAAGCTACTCAGACCATCATGCACCAAACTAATGGCAAAACGTCATTAAAAAATTTGGTGTGCTCGGTGACAGTCTTTGTCATAGAACGACTGCGAGGAGCCCAACAAATGAAATAAACCCCCCAGCCCTCTTCTCAAGCCTGCGAAAATGGATGAGGTGCGTCGCCATATGTGTCAAAGCATAGGGTAAGAATTTTCCGAGTTCATAGTTTTTGTGATATTATAGTTTTTTTAATAACGCCGCTTCTTTTAGGAAACTAAAATCACATAAAATATATGCAATTGTATGACCTCCTAAATGTAAATTGAGGTGGAAGGGAATACGTTCATTGTAAAACACAGTAAATTATTTTTTCCTTAGCCGTTCCAATTGTGTGCACGAAAATAAAATGTGATTTACTGTCAGCTCACCTCCAGATTTCTAACTTAGAGGTTTTGTCTTATTTTGTCGGTAGAAAGTTATGTGTTAGGTGTGCGCGTCCCGTGCGTATGCGGCATAACATTACCTCTGTAAAACGTTTTTGATACCTGCATGATCTCCATCCTCCTAGAATAGGTTTTACTGAATGTAGTTTGTTATTCATTTAACTATTCCATGTAGACTGTCATTTTCTTTAAGTTTATTTTTACTAACATTATGCAATCTGCGTAGGGTTTATTTACAGTCCTCACTTTCTTATGATGAGCTTGAGCAGCGCACGCGTCAGCTCTCTTGTTGCCACTAATTCCAATATGGCTTGGTAGCCAGCAGAACTTAATTTCACTTCCTTGTGTTTCAATAGTTATGTTAAGTATTATATCTCCTATTAAAGGTTCTCTTACATTTTTGGAGTGCAGTGCTGTGCTTACACTCAGTGAATCCGTGTAGACGATGATGGTTTGAATGTTCTTCTCGACTATACTTGCTACAGCTACGAAAATGGCATAACGTTCTGCTGTGAAAAGTGACGCGCACTGAGGCAACCTGGCTACCTTTTCTCATTTATCTTGCCCTACAGCACTTCCGACGTAATGTGCTGCTTTTGGAACCATCTGTAACAATGCTGTGTAGTCTCTGTATTTCTAATCCAGCGCCAAAAATTCTTGTAATATGTGTTCACTTGGAGATTGCTTTTTGTGAAATTGTCAGTGTGTTGTCGCCTACAGCGGCAACGGTATACCAAGGTGGCATTAGTTCAGGTCTCTGGGCAATATCATGCGGTGTTTCAAGAATATCTAATTCCCGGCAAATTTCTTCAAAACGGAGGACGAGAGTTCTCGTTGCATTGGGTGTGTTACTGAACAGCTGCTTCGACGGCCACTTCTTAACTATGGAGTTGCAGAGATGTTAGCTAGTGAACGGGTTTTCAGGACGTATGCACATGTGAGCATGGCTCTTCTATTTGCAGTGTGTGGTTCGTTACATTCTACATATTGACAGCGCATGGGCAATGTCCTGTATGCCTCACTTGCAAGGCGCAGACATGAGTTATGTACTGGAGCTATTGCTTGAGGTAGGCCGGCCGAGCTGAACTGTACACTATGCACCCATAATTTTGGCAAGAGCAAACTATGCTGCGGCAGGTGTGTGAAAGACAGGTCCTATAATACCCCCAGCGTTTACATGAAAGCACTTTTAAGATATTTAGGGAAAAAGAAAGCGTGGCAGAGCGCCCGCCTCGGCTTCGGGAGGTGGTGGGTTCGACTCCCGCCACCGGCCGGGTACCCACCGGTTTTCTCAAAATGGGTACAAGCTATGGCCCGGCCTGGTGCTCGGCTTAGTAGGGCTACATTGCTTGGGAAAGGAGCCTGCGCCTTTAATTCCCGTCACTGTGGGCAGAGAGTCGTGTGGACAAAGCGACAAAGGACAAAGCTTTCTTTTTCTGGTTCTTTTTATGGGGCAAGAAGGGAAGTTTTTTGTCAAAAGTTATGCTCAGGAATTTGTGGTCACTTTTTGTCGATAATTCGGTTTCTTTCAGTGGTAGGCTTGTGTCTGTCTGTAGGCCGCGTGTTAGTGCGAAAAGAATGGACAGTGTTTTCTATGGGGAGAACCGAAAATCAATTCGCCCAGCCCGTGTCGAAAGTTTATTCATTGTTAACTGCACTTGTCTTTGGCATGTTCATGTGTTTTAAAGTACTTTTTTCCATACATAATTTACGCATAGAAATATATTCCTAGAATAGCTGGGTCGCTTTTAATGTATTGTATTCATTGAATAATGTTGGAGATACATTTTGCTTAATATTGTACCTTTATTATACTATTTGTGCGCTTTATGTCACCAGATTACGCTAACTTCATAGTGTGTATTCTTTTTGTTCTTTTTTTGCCCCACTCCTGCAATAACCCGGCTAGCCGATTCGATATACATCAGTTAACTAGATAAATCACGGTATTTCAGTGGTGCAAAGCTGCATAATTTTTAGTACGTTGTAAGACATATTACTAAGCTCTCCAGGTCTCGGATGCGGATATTTCTATCGCCAAAGTTCGCGTTACGCTTTGCACCCTGGGGGCATCACCATTATAACGCCATGATGCGAAGTAACAATATACAGCCAACTAAGCAGAAAACAGTTATCGATCCTCTAGAGCAGTAATCGAAGTTAGGCCTAGGACTGCGCTGGCCTTTGAAGGAGATATGAAGCCGGAATATTCTTCCAGGCTAGTTGGTATATATCTGTCGAACTGGTAGTTGCTAAACATCTGTCGAAATTTGGAAGACAGGTCAAGGATACAATCATACCATGTGTTTGGCTTGAGGCAAGCAGTAGTGATACTATTGCGCTATTCATTGCCAGTGACGGCTACAGAGAATGCATGAATGAGAACAGAGCAATCTTGACATGAGCCACTGTTGTTAATTCTGGCGCAAGCATTTCTGCACGTTGTTTCGCCTCGGCGATCTCAACGCACCCAAATGCAATGGCGTTTGCATGAATCTCACCGGCAGGTTCTGACCTCGCCTTGTCTGTGTCGAATTCACGCGAACGCCGTCACAGTCACTCATTTCGGGAGACCAGGAAGAAAAAAAATATCCTATAAGTTGATGTGGAGGAAGTAAGTTACCTGTTCCTCCTGTTATTCCCTATGGGAACTAAAGCACGTCCCTAAAAGTGTTCGCCTAAAACCGAGCACTAGTTATAGCTGCCATTTAATTCCCTCTAAGTTTCGGGCCAGCTATTGTCTCTCTGCAGCCCACATCGGCAAAGAAATGTTGTTTTGCAGGTTCCCCACAGCATAACTGGTGTTGCCGTATTTATCAGTCTCCCAATCTGTGTCAGTAACCACAAAACAACATAGCAGTGACACTCACACCGGCGTTTTAATTGAGACAGGCCAGGGGGGGTACCCGTTGTCGGTGGCAACGCAGAAGTAGGCTGTACCCCTGGTGGCAGAGCAGAGGTCCCGTACTTTGTTGTCAATATCCCGCCTGCAATGAAAACAAGTAGGGACATGCGTGAAAATGTTGAACATAAAGAAGATTGAAGCAAGTTTCTTTAATGTGCGATCTTGCGCCTTCCACTATTCTATCACATCAGCAGAGACAAAAATAAATGCATGAAAAGCAGAACACGATCACTTTTCGTTTCATGCCAGGTTGTTTTTGCGCTGAACATGTTTACTTATTTTTCACAACTGCTAATATTAGTTACGTCAATAACAGTTTCAGTTTATTTCCCACAAGTACAGGGCATATACGAGATGTGGCGAGGGTGACGGGATAAAAGCTGCGTCAAGGGCAGCTTGACTGGCCCCGTCCCCCCGAACAACATGGCAGGAAGCATGACAGTTCGGAAGTACATAAAGGGTATATATGACGGGAAGAATAAAAAAAAAGAATAAAAATATATGATGGGAAGAATAACAAGGAACAATGAAAAAAATATACGAACAAGATAAGTACGAAAACAGTGAATCAGTGCATTAGTTAAAAATACAATCAATTTTTTCTTGGTTAGAACCCGCAGCTGCTTTTCCGTCTTAGGATAAATTGGATCGCCCTATTAGCGATAACTGCTGCTCCATCTTCTGATAGCCACAGGTAGTACCGAATGTTGAGATAAGGTTTTTCAAAGAGGACGTGTTGCCAGTGCGCATGCACTGGAATCAAACACCGCTGCAGTCTTGAAGTAACTGGCTGTTGCTAACGGACAATGTTTACTAGTGCGGCACAGTAAGAGAGGATAGAGTCAGGCGACAAGCCGGTGATCGTCGCAGAGGGCGCCCTCGTTTTACTATCAATTCGTTAGAGCTGCTGCATTGCGTCACACGGTGACGGCAAATCAGAGGCGCACATAGCATCCTCTTAGTTTCAAGTTGTCTTGCTTATAAAAGCTCCGCTTTCGGTTAGAGTGGTCTCTTTGTCATTAGAGCGAGGTCACCTGTTGATACAGGTCGAAAAATTGTCTCTCTAACAGAGCAACTGCGCTAAGATGTCGTTTTATTTCTTCTGCCGTGCATGACTCAAGAGCTGTAGAGGAACTTTTTCCTAAAAGTAAGCGCACAAGAAGACCTGCAGAAGCAGTAGAAAGACAGGATAAAGTGCTAACTTGTAGCTTGTTCACATTCTAACTCCGAGGCCACTCTACGCAGATATTTTCTAAACTGGGTCCTAATCTCTAAATATTTCTGCCTGGGGGGGGGTTTCACGTATGCACCGCGCATGCCGAGCAGTTGTCAATCGCTGCTTGCGCGCACATCTTATGAGAGACAATTTGAGCGACAGTTGCATTCCCCGGTTTTGCGCTTGCGCATGCGCAGCAGACAACGCAGCAGATGACGCCGCTGCTCCCAGCGTTGCTACTGGCTGCGCCAGAGGCCAAATACTCCCAGCAGCCCTTGCGAAAGCGCCTGACTTCCGGCACAGTTTTTGGCGTGCAGCTCGGATAGCGAGGGCCTCTCCTGAGGTTTCCTTCCGCCATGACGCTCCATAATTCGCAAAATTCAGGAACGGTGGTCGAAGTCGGGGATTAGGTGATATCGCTGCGGCGACGCGAAGCGGTCGAGCTTTTGTTTTTGCCGTAGCAGTTTCCGCATCGCTTCCTTATGCTGCGTGCAATCTGGATGCCGGAGCTTGTGTCACGAATTGCCTAGTAGTTATGCGCAAATAAGTGCACATGTTACTATGAATTACTTCACTGCAAAATCTTTTCTTCAAATGAAATACATTACTGATTTCATGAATCACAAAGGTAATTCATGAAATGATAAATTGCCAGAAAGTAATCAGGTTGATGCATTATTATACATCTGCATGTTGGTAAATTAGAACGTGCAAGTTGGTGTGATGGAACCCAGAAGATAAATGGCAGAACAAATGGCAGATTGAATTCAAGTAAATAATAAACATCACCTAGTAAAACTCTTCATAAGAGAATGGAAGTCTTGCACCAAGAATGCTTCATTTTATGCCGCCTCCGCATTGGACACACGCACCTTATCAGTTTTTTTCTTGCAAAACAAGAAAGACCTACTTATGAGCTATGCTAGAAGAAGCCACCATAACCCACATTTAATGTTCATGTACACAGTTCAAGAGACTAAGAAAAAAAATTTCCCGAAATTTTTCGATGAACACATCCCGTTCAATCCCAGAATACCTTGAAGAGAAAATTCATTCGTCAAAATTTCCTGCGTTATATCGGTCTTAAAAAAAAGCAAAGCCTCTAAACCAGTTGTACAGTTTAAAATATTTCTAGCTCCCGCCTTCCAAACAAACATATTAAACCCTAAGTTTGGCTCAGTGGTTATGGCACTCGGCTGCGGACCCGAAAGACTCGGGTTCGATCGCAGCCGCCGGCACTCGATTTTCGATGGAGGCGAAATTCTAGAGGCCCGCGTAATGTGCGTTGTCAGTGCACGTTAAAGAACCCCAGGTGGTCGAAATTTCAGAGCCCTTCACTACGGCGTCTCTCATAGCCTGAGTCGCTTTGGGACGTTAAACCGCAATAAACCAATAAATGAAATTAAACCTTAAACCTTACGTTTGGCGCATGATGGCTTTAGTCGCCTATGTGCCATAAAACACAACACAACTTAACACAACCCATTTCTTCCTTTTGTTTTCGACAGGGATGTCATTAACCCAAGTTTGTTCCCTCACCCACTCTGCCCGCTCGCGTTGTCTTAACGTTACACCTATCATTTTTTTCCTTAGCTCGCTGCCTTGTTCTTAGGTTAAGCAGAACCGTTTTCGTTAGCCTCCACCTTTCTGCCGCATATGCGAGTACCGGTAAGATACGGCGGTTGCATACGTTTATCTTCGGGAGATATTGGGAAACTGCCATTAATTATCTTAGACGACATGCCAAATGCCCTCCACTCCATTCTTATTCTTCTAATTATTACACTGTCGTGATCCTGGTCTGTAGTCACTACCTGCTCTAAGTAGACGTAGTCCCGTACCACTTGCAGCACCTCGCTACCCATTGTAAACTACCGATCAGTTCCGCGACAGTAGAAGATTGCTTTGGTTTTCTGCATATCAATTTTAGAGCGCAGGTCTAAGGCGCCCGTTTCTGCGTTTCGCGGGTCGCCGTCGCCGTTGTCCGTTGTAACCAGCAGTGGACAACCCTTTAAGCTGCGATGGTGCGGGAGCTTGGAAAGGAGAAAGCGAAAGCGCAACCTCCTCCCCTCCTTAGCAACCGGCGCACCAGTGGGAGCCCAGCTGTGCATAGCAACCATGACGTCACACAGTAGCGGTAGAACGAGCACGAGGGCGTCGGCGGTGGAAGCTGCACCACCGCTCCTTCGCCAGACGTCTCGTTGCAGTCGAGTGAGTGAGACGCAATGCTCTGAAGCGGCCCAGTGGTTCCGCGCCAAGCAGTTCGGGGAATCGGCACTGGGCTGACCACAAGGCTTTCGCCAAGCACACTTTAGAATATCCAAAGTGTCTTCGGTTTTTTTTTAGGAAAGGAAATGCGCGATGTCTGTCTCCCACAGCTGCGAAACCAATAGAGCGGGGGCTTGGAAAGCGCAGGGTAAAATCTGTAAAGTGGTTTGTGAGGAAAGGAAATGTAGAGTATCTGTCTCACACATCTCGGTGGACAACTGATCCAGAGGGAAGGTGCATAACTGCCCTCTTGGAACAGTGGACACCTCAATCGTTTTTTAGGCTACGAGGCGGTACTGACAGATGTGCGCTGCATGCTTTGGCATTGACAACGTTCTCCTAGAAACGCCGCTACCTGCCAGGGTGGCAGGGTGGGTGGGGACTTTATTGCAGATATAAAGACAAGCGGGAATTTCTTAACACTTATGCGGGAGAACATCCCGTTCCTCTCGCTCGTAACGGCTCAAACAGCTGTGAAAACCTCGCAAAATACTTGCGCAGACCTCGTCTTTGAGAACCAGGCATTGGTGCAGCAAGTCGAGCATACTATATCCGTCTATTTCTCCGTCCACAAAGCTTCCTTCGTGACAACCAAAACCAGTTAGTGGAATGTTTTTTGAAGAAGGAATATGTGTAAAAAATAACAAGTCTGTGACTGTACATACATGTCTTGCTCGAATTCCTTGCCTCAATCGATCGAAAAGCTGAAACAGCTGATGAGCTGCACTCAAATTTCGCATTAGGAAGTAACGTAATCGTCGGCAATTTTTTGGACCCACTGTTGTAATTTGCCTGCCTAATTCAATGATTATGCTTTGCAGTTCATCTCCTGAGTGACTTAGCAAGAAAATGTGGCCACCCAATAGCAAATTGCTAGGGCATTCTTCATTAACTCTTATACCCAATTTTTCTCGATTCAGGCCTCTGAATACCTCCTGTAAAGAGGCGATGAATAGCACTGGCGAGAAAGTGTCTCGCTGCCTGACACCCTTCCTCATTCAAATTCAATTGCTAACTTTATGCTGTGCAGTGGTGCAGATACCTTCCAGTATTTTCGCATAATGTCGTTCTACACCATGTGTCCGCAATGTCTGCATGACTGCTTAGGTTTCCACTGAGGCAAATAGGTTCCCGTAACCAATGGAGGCTATGTATTGGGGTTCTTTATATTATGTGCATTTTTCTATCACTTGATTGATAGTGTGAATGCCGTATATTGTCCGGAATTCTTTACGAAAACCTGTCTGATCATTTTGTTGATTTAAGTCTTAGGCTGTCTGTATTCTATTTGCGATTATGTTAGAAGATACCTTGTCGGCAATGGGCAGTACGCTGATCGCTCTGCAATTTTTCAGATACTTGTCATCTCCTTTCTTACGAATTAAGATAATCTTAGCGTTATTGGAAGCTTCCGGAAATCTCAAGGTCATAAGGTATACAGGTTGGCTAGCTTTTCTAGCACAATCTCCCTTCCGTCCTTAAAAATATCTGCTGTTAACAGATATTTACCAGCTGCTATCCTCCTTTACATTGCTCTAACGCTTTCCTTACTTCCCCTTTTGTTACTGGCGGGATGTCCCACACCTTTGCGCTATTGCCTCTCTCATTAACGTTATGATTACATAGGCTACTGTATAAATTTGTGCATTGCTCTTCGGCTACTTTAACTCTCTTATCAATATTGCTAATTACATTGCCCTCTTTCGGTCTCAGCGCATACATCTGATTTTTACCTACGTGTGTTCGTGTTTAATTTAATTATGAAAGTTAGAACTAAGCGATGGCATTATCCGCGCACACTTTATTCGCAGCAGTTAACTGCGCTTTCCGTTCTGTTTCTACTTTCACACTTACGCGGTCAATAGAAGATATTCGTTCTTTGCTTACGGCGCGCCCCTTTATCGATAGTATCCAGCGAGATCGAGGGAATGACGCAGCAACTAAGTGCGAAACAAATAACAGTTTAGTAGAATAGAGATCTTCTCATCTAACACCCTTTAGCTCGTTTATGGGGGTTTAACGTCCCAGAGTGACTCAGGCTATCAGGGCCGCCGTAGTGAAATGCTCCAGAAATTTCGTCCACTTGGGGACCTTTAACGTGCAATGACATCGCTCAGTACAGGGGCCTCTAGCATTTCGCCTCCACAGAAAAGCGACCGCCGCGGCAGGGGTTGAACCCGCGTCTTTCTGGACAGCAGCTGAGCGCCAAAACCACTGAGCCAGCGCGGCGGCTAAACGCCCTTTAAGTTGATAAAGCATTGAAGGACTCTTGTAAAATGCCATATTACCATAAACGACCGCCACTATGGAGGCACACAACTCTTCGCGTTTTAAATATGCCCGTCAGGGGTGTGCGCTCAAGATGGTCGATATCCTTAAGCTTAACGGACTGGATTTGAAGAGAAGGCATGTGTAGCAGCGGACAGCAGAAGGTTATATGGGCGGATAAGATTAAGAAGTTTGGGGAGGGGGGGTATGGTGGCATCAGCTGGCAGACGACAGGGTTAATTCGATATAGGAGAGGCCCTTGCCCTGCAGTGGGCGCATTCAGGCTCATATTGATGACATATTAGGCATGAAATGCTTTTAGCTCCCGTTGTCGGCAGTGTGGTGACGTCACGCCGAGACCGAGAGCCAACATCCGGGCACTCAATTCTACTCATCCGGGCACTGAATTCCACACATCCGGGACCTGAAACGAGAGCATCCGGGAACCGTACGAGATTTAACGATACTCTCTAAGCCCTTCTACAGGACCAGCATACAAGCGCCAGTAGCTTCACGCCGAACGGGTGGTGGCGTTCCTCCCTTCCTCTAGGGTGCGGTTCGGGTGTCCACCGAGATGACAGAGAATTACTGCGCCGTTTCCTTTCCTCAAAAACCCTTGCGTTCAAAGGGCAAGGCATCGCGCCCAGGTGGTGGCTTTCCTGCCTTCCTGTACGGTGCGGTTCGGGTGTCCACCCAGATGACAGAGAATTACTGCGTAATTTCCTTCGCGCCGGACGGATGGTGGCATCGCGCCGGACGAATGGTGGCGTTCCGTGGACTGCCTGGCAGCGCTAGAACACGCTGTCGCGTTCCACTCCTAAAGGCCAAGCTTAAGCGCCATTAATTAGCAGTTAATTAGTATTTAGTCATTATTCAGTAATTAGTAACTAATTAGCAATTTGTCATTACTTCATCATCAATTATGTGTGGCGTAATCCAGTGGTGACGTCACCAGTGTCAGATAGGCAAAGTGGTGCGGAAAACGCTTTCGCCTCTACGCACTTTTAGACAGTTTCGAACGCGCTGCATATACATTCTTGTCAGGCCTGCGTCTCGTCGTGTCCGCGTACGCTTCGTGTTAGGGCCGTAAACATTTCATGCGTACTCTACTCTCGGTTACGGGAGAGGCAGAGATTTTTTACATTTGCGCTTCTAGTCCTGGTAAATGTTTTGTTTGTCTCTTTAACGAAGACTCGGTTTCTAACAAAACTTTCCCCTGTCATGGTTCTGCCAGAGTACACCGCGGAAACTTCCTGGAGCTCCCGCTATTAGTTGCACCAAAAAGTCTCGCAATGACCTTCAGCTGTTGTTAAATCTCGTTAGTTGCAAACATCCATGTAAGTAAGCTCCTAGTGCACCGTATACACTCTGCTATGATTCGCACATTTTTCCCCTTACGGGAGAGGCAGAGATTTTTTACATTTGCGCTTCTAGTCCTGGTAAATGTTTTGTTTGTCTCTTTAACGAAGAGGTGGCCCTTAGACGAAAGCCGCGTTTCTCAGTTAAGTTTTCGGTGAAACTACTGTTTTGTACCATACCAGAGTCCTTCAATACCTTTATGGCCTCCCGCCGCGGTGGCTCAGTGGTTACGGCGCTCAGCTGCTGGCCCGAAAGACGCGGGTTCGATCCCGGCCGCGGCGGCTGAATTTCGATGAAGGCGAAATTCTAGAAGCCCATGTGCTGTGCGATGTCAGTGCCACGGCCGCTCAATGGAGAGCGCAAGTGCGCCTCCATTGAGCGGCCGTGTCAGTGCACGTTAAAGAACCCTAGGTGGTCGAAATTTTCTGAGCCCTTCACTACGGCGCCCCTCATAGCCGGAGTTGCTTTGGGAAGTTAAACCCAATAAAACAAAACAAAACAAATACCTTTATGGTGATGAAACTCCCACCGAAGTTTAGCCTTGTGGCCAATCTAGAGGCGCCACCACCGATCGAGAATCAGCGACAGTGCACCGTCCCAGCGGCGAATGGTGGGGTTGTACCACGAATTCTTCCTTCCACTCCTGGGCTGTTTGATCTTTTAATGACTCATGAGAGTGAAGCGTACGTCTTGCATCTGTTACAGTTCCGTAATTCTAGCCCGCTTGACACGCTCATAGAGAACGAACGCGGCCGGCAGTGCCACGGCTGGCTTCATATCCGTGATCGACTGGCCGCTGTGTAGAGACTTGTCATGCTTAATGTGACATTCAAAACATTGCCGAAAATTGGGGTGTGCCGAAAAGTGTGGTGTGCTCATTAACCTACAACATACATGTGAACGCAACCCAGTGTGCGGTAAGGCAAAGGCCGTCTTAGCAGACAGCATTCACCGGACGCGACTGCAAGTTTAACGGTAGGCTACGTTAAACTACTGTACGCTAAGAACTAGCTTGGGTGAGATATTATTCGAGGGTTTAAAATATGGCATGACTAAGCGTCTACGACTGAAGCGGAAAAGCGCGTCACAATGCCATGCTGGCTGTTGCTGCGCGTGGCATCAGGGCGTTCCTCTTTCGGCACCACACTGCACTCGACACCGATCAGGAAAGTTGAGGACCAGACAGTATTTCACTTGTTCACCTTTTCAGCTTTAAATGGTGCATTTCGGCCTTGGTAGCTTTACTGTTTTGCCAGGAGAGTACCGCTATTTTATAGTGACAATGCTACGGTATGGCGCCTGTAGCTGCCCCGATCGAATAATGTCGTTTTGAATTGCTCTTCTTAGGTGCGCATTGCAGAATTGCATCGCGCTCTTCTTTAACATACTCATGTAAAATATTTTCAAAACTTACCCGCCACCGTCTTCGGTTGATCACATGCGCAAAATGATAAAGCGAATGCGTTAATAGAATGAATATTTTATTCATGCATACTTCAGAAAGCAGAAAGACAGAGGGCGAAAAGCAGAAAAGAGATGTTGCTATTGGCTCAACTTTTCGTCTCCACTTGCTGGGCATTTCGCACTCACAGTCGCAGACTTTCTTTGCAGGTGCTATAACTTATCTTGCCTCTGTTGGTATGTTGGTGGAGCTGGTACTTCCTCTGGCGAAGCGGTGATTTAAGTTTTCGCAGCTCGCTGACTGTGGGCGGAATTTGTAGTTTGACAGGCTCTGTCCAAACATTGCACAGCACTTGAAGAAAAATCGGAAATGTGTGATTGCCGCCGGTGCCTTTTTTGAGCATTTCAAGCTCTCACGTACTTAACTAACGAGCGATCAGTGCTGGAACTGAGGCTTACCGTCATTAGACGCACCTGTAGCGTCGGCGATGGCCGGGTAGTTCGGGCATTACATATCCAAAACCTCCGCTGTTGTGCACGCATCTGCTGAAACACGGCGCCGCTTTGCTGATGTCCGAAAGAGTGCTTTGGTCTTCGCGATGCATTGTGGGAATCCTTCGAATAATCTAAGGACAGCGTCAAGGTTCGGCTTGCGCAGCTCACATCACAGCGAAGCAACGTTCCTGTGCCCTACGAACTCATCGTAGAGAACGATATCCATTGCACCGAAAAGTTTCCACAAAAGCGCAGGTAGGCATATCAATGGAGAAGCCACCAGCTTCATTTCAGAAGATGGCGCGTCTCCACTTCTGTCGCACTTCGGCGTCAGACGGAAAAGAGTAAAGTAACACCTCCTCGCAGCCTGAGCGGCAGCCCTTCACGCATACAGATGAAGACATCTTTCACAGCACGCACTCGTGTCACAACAACACAGGCATTTACGTACTTACACAATACACCTGATACAACGCCCGAATAAGAAAATGGCACAACTCCACACCGAAAAACGTTGAGCTCGCGCCAACAGCACCGCGCGGCAGCTTTAGGCAGTGTACAAGGCTCTCCCTTACCGTTACGGGAAAGATTCATGATGATAAAGCTATTGGATTACTCTAACCATAGTTTTCGGCTGTGTCCGGCTCCTACTGGCAGGTTTCTTTAAGGGAGTACTGACGCCACACTTTTGGTTCAGTGTTTTCAGCTTTGTAATGGTGCCTAAGACATTAGCATTGCATATGGATCACCCCGTTATATTCGCCCACGGCCGCTGAGTAATTTATAATTAAATTTATCTCGCATGATATTTCGGTTTCTCTTTCAACATCAAACGGTCCCTGTAGCGTCGGGCTTGAAGAAACAGCATACAATAACTGTTTTTTTCGTTTTAATCCTCTACAAATCTAAAACCCTGCCTGCTCAACGGCAGGAAGGATAACGAATGCAGAAGCAGGTATTGCGGTTTTTTCGTGCCCCAAGTTACCTATACTCAGCTTTGACCTCACAGCACTGTTGAAACCGACACTGAAACAGGAGAGAAAAGAAATTATAAGTTCTTTAGTGGTCGAAAGGAGATACCACGTGGTGATCTACGTTTAGTCATGTATTGCGCATCGTAACAAAAATGAAACGTGACAACAAAGTATCGTCACGATTCCTGTAACTACTGCTCAGGTCTGGCTCCTCGTCACTCTTGTAAACGAAGCCATCTTCATTTCAATTAGAAGAACGGAAAGTTGGGCAAGTTAGTTTATGTTATCCATTGTAAACAGCGCAAAACGGACGAAGACAGAACAATCACGACCATATGAGCGCTGACAGTCAATTGGTGGTTTATCAAGCACATGTAAAGTTATACTTCTTGTGGCCAAATAAAAAAAAGTTGAAAGCAATACTGACTCAACACTTATTCACATCTTGCTTTTCAGAAAATGCGCTCTCCAGGAAGGTAGTTTCGTGGCTAACCAGTGACACTGAAGGTTTGCTAAAGCATGGAGAACCCCCGTTATCAATGTGATACGCTTCGACCAACTCTCTGTTTGATCCTTATTCTTGAAAATATAGGACTGAGCAGGGAGGATATAGGAATGTAGAATATAAGACTGAGGCATGAATCTAGCCACGTTTGCTGGATGTATTCGCCACGCTCAGGCAAGCACTTACTCAGTTTCCAGCCAGGGAATTCCAAGTTGGTAAACAATGGCATCATCCTATCTTGCATTCGCGCCGCTCCCAGCAAGCCATGCTTCCATCTGCTCGAGGAAACTGTGAAAGGCGAAAATACCACGCTTGATTTCGGATATTTCCAGAGATGCGGATCGGGAGATTGTTTATTTATTTATTTATTTATTTATTTATTCCGATACCCTCATTGCCCACAGAGAATAATTGAGGGTAGTGGTACATAGATATAAAATGAAACAGTCACAAAAAGGCGGGGTAACGCATACATAGACATGCCTACAAAAAATGATACGCACGATCGCAAAAAGAAAACTAGCTGCAAGAAAATACATGATTCGAAAAAGTGAAACAATATAGTAATTAGGAGCACCAACACCAAAACGAATAAATTTATAAAAACAGTCGAAAAACGTTGCAAGTAAACACAAAGATAAGTACTAGAAAGTCACCATTCGTAGAAACATTGAACGAGCAACTGGGTACGATGGCAGATGGCTATAAATAAAATAGAGTGCATACGATAAACGGAACAGTGCTAAAAACACAATATTCAATACAAAGTGAACCAATTGAGGCTATGGTAAACCATAATGTAATGACAATATTGTCCTAAACTCATCAACGTCCTGTGCAGCTACAATACAATATTTGGTGGCAGGTGGTTCCACTCCGACGATGTTTTTGCAATAAAAGAATTTATGCAGGATGTTGTCCGGCAACGAGGAACGCCAACTTGCCGTGAGTGACCGATGCGGGATGAAAGATATGTTGCTGTCGTCAACAATGCATATTTAAGAGTAGAGCTCATGTTGTAAACTTTAAAAAACCTACACAGACGTGACATTTTTCTGCGCAGAGCAAGAGGGGTTAAGGACAAACTATTTTTGATTTCTCTGACACTGGAAGCAGCACGATCATAGTTGCGCACAATAAAACGCGCTGCTCTATTTCGCACAGCTTCTAGGGCGTCAATAAGTGTGTTTTGAAAGGGTCCCATACAGAGTTAGGGTATTCTAATTTTGAGCGCACAAGTGACTTATACAGAAGAATCTTGACAGGGGCTGGTGCTAAGTAAAAATTGCGCTTAAGGTATCCAAGCATGCTGTTAGCGGAAGCTATGATAGAGCTGACGTGTGCTTTCCTAGTTAGATGTGATGTTAGAATGACGCCGAGATATTTATAAGATTCCACGGGTGTTAGCAAGGAAGTAGAGATAGTGTAGGCAACGGGAATTGAATTTTCGCGACTGGAAAATCGCATTACTTTGCATTTAGTCGTATTAAGCGTCATTTGCTATTGTGAACACCAGTTAGAGATATTGGTTAGGTCTGCCTGAAGTAATTCAACTTCATTCATATTTTTTATTTCGTGGTAAACGACACAATCGTCCGCAAAGAGTCCTACCGAAGATGTTACATTGTTAGGCAGGTCATTAATGTATACAAGGAACAGCAAAGGACCTATGGCAGAATCTTCTGGGACGTCGGAGGTCACAGGAATGGATGACGAGTTAAGGCCATTAACGTGTACATACTGCAATCTGTTAGACAAAAGCACTCAATCCATCTTAGCACGTTATGTTCAATATTAAGTTTATTTAGTTTGTAAAGAAGTAAGTTGTACGACACTGTGTGAAATGCTTTGCGGAAGTCTAAATATATACAGTCAGCCTCGTTGCCATGATCAAGTATGAAGTTAATGTTGCTCTTAAGACTTATTAATTGTGTTTCGCAAGAGAAGTATTTTTTAAAACCATGTTGTGCACAGTTGAAGAAAGAAGATGACTCAAGAAAGTTCGCTAGGTGAGACAGGATGACGTGCTCCATTATCTTGCAAGGAATGCTGGTTAATGATATTGGTCGATAGTTGAGTGAAAGGTGTTTGCGGAGTGGAACCACCTTACCCAATTTCCAACCATCTGGGAGTTTACCGTCTTTTAGGGATAGCTGAAATAATTTTGACAGTATTATGGCAGAATATACTTTAGTGTTTTTCAGAACTTTACTACTGATATTATCTGAAAGGATGGTTTCTAAAATTAAATCGGAGACCAATTGTGTTCTTCAGGAAAACGAAGGTTCTGAGCACCGGAACAGTGCCGTTATTCCTTATATCCACTCCATACCACACCGCCTGAAAAAAATGGGGCGAACAATTTCAAGTCGACGCTGTGCTTTCTTCTCGCAGAAAAATTAAAGTGCTGAGGCGTGCAACGAAGGCGTGTGCCATTACTCTGGAGTAGGGCCGGAGGTGTGTGTTCCACAATACACGCCGAAAGGAAGGTCGACTATGTCAAAGACAGTGTATACCGGATTCCCCATTAATGAGGTGGATTATTTGTCGGTCACACAAGACAATGTCTGAACGACCACCTGAGAGAGCACAGTAATTCATTGGCCAAGGTAGCCGGTTCAATTTTAGCTCTAGACATTTCCCAACCCGAACACACGTGCACCGCTTTGCTCCATCAGACGACAGTAATTCTCAAGCAGAAGGATCAAACAGTAAGAGAGTTAGTCGAAGCTTATCACATTGATGAGGAGGGTTCTGCATGCGTTAGCAGACCGTCAGTGTCGCTTGTTAGCTGCGAAACTGCCTTCCTTGAGAGGGCACTTTCTGGAAAGCAAGATAGGAATCAGCAATGACGCAGTTTTGCTTTTTGTTGTTTTTTTGTGTTTATTGGGTGTTTTGGCGGGAAAAGTTTAACTTTAGGTGTACTTAATAAATAACCAGTTGGAAGTCAGCACACGTGTTCCCATGCTTTTTTTTCGTCTTTTTTGTGCATTTACTTCATTCTTTTGTGCAATTTACTTCTTTACAATTTACTTCATTTATATCCATTGCATTAGAAACATATTTTTGCAATATTCTTGGACGCTGCACACCACCCATTCAAAAAGCATAGACGCCTAACTTTTGGGTGTGTGTTTTCTTCTTTGTTAGGATGCGGAAAGCATTTATATACATGGATTACCACGCGGTATTCTCCAGGGCCCGCTAAATAATTTACGGTGAAATTTATTCCTCATGCTGTTTCTATTTCAGTTTAGGCAGCCTAACAAGGACTATGACGTCAAAATGTGGTCACGCACCCCCAAAACAGCGCAATTAAAAAGTTAGTGCAAATTATGGCAAACGCTAATTTACCAGGTTCAAGTGCTCGTAACAGGATAAATCTTAATGTGGATATCTGCGTGCACAAATTGTATTTGAAAGCAACAATAAACATTACCTAATTGGAACAATATCGAGTTTTCTTCACTCTAAACGAAATTTTCTGCTCACGTTCTACTTTCATAATAACCTTAGCAGGTTGGTTGAATGTGCCAGCGAGGGTTCGGCAGCGATCGCACATCACATTATTATTTTGCGCCCTTGATGACGTTTATACATCAAATTAGAATTATCTTGGCTATTTGATTCTTGATGTTTACTTTGTGTATTCCTGTGGCTGTTGTGCGTGTAACTACCAAATTAACATGTCTATAGTCGTCCATACACGTCTAGAGCACTGGGAGGCCGCTCTTGCTTGAGCACTGATGACAACCGCCGATGCCTGGCCGGCCAAATACCGCTTTTAAAGCCACAAACTGTTAAACACGATGGATTGGAGTGTGTATGCAAGATTAGATCAAGTTTAGAGCCCTACGCCACTCGCAAATGACACAAATGTACACCTTAGTGCTCCGTTCGAGCGCTCTAGACAGGTGTGTGTGGACGACTGTACGTTTTAACGCGTGTTGAAATGTTTCTATTTTTTGTGTTATAATGTCATTTGAATGGTCCGCCAAACTGTGTTATGGTGCTCAGGCTTCGTCAGGCTTCTCTTCCTTCAGCCTTGACTGCCTCTTTCCCTGCAAATAAAAATAAACAAAAGAAAGATTCGTCTCTTCGGCAGCGTTGATGTGCCTCGATTTTGTGCGTCGGTTTCTTACCCTAGCTCGCAATGCACTCCTTGCTGACGCGATGTCCCTCCATTCAGGTCTTCTTCCTGTGAACACGAAGTCGCTTGGGGTCAGCTTTTTCAGCCCAGCGCCAGTCCTGACTCGCTTCTGTCGGTTTCATATCATCACCATTATCACCATCAGCCTAACTGCAGCCGCGGTGAGTCACTGGTTTTGGTTCTAGGCTGCTGAAACCAAAGACGCGGGTTCGATGCCGACTGCATGATCGCATTTCCATGGAGGCGAAATGCTAGAGGCTCGTGTACTGCGCGATCTCAGTGCACGCTGAAGATCCCCAGGCGGTCGAAATTACCGGAGCCCTTTACTATGACGTCCTTCGTGGCTTGAATTGCTCCAGGACAACAAATCACATGAACCAAACCTAACTACACCCCCCCCCCCGCCCCCCAAAGAACCAACCCTTTCTCATTGACCTCGAATAAAATTAACCCTGCCCTCCATCAGCTGCGGGACCTTATTCTCGAGGATTACCTAACCGCATCCAGCCGCCTTACACTCTTCTGCCCAATTGAAGTGTAGCTATAACCTGAAATATTGCTTTGTTCATGTGTCGGTTGTTTTACCGACACCCTATTGCAAGCAATGCTACGTGTCGCTTGTTTAACAGCGCATGCCACTGTTGCAGGTATGGCCGCAGGCAGTCTCTCGTGTTTTCAATGCCGCTGCCCATTATTGCCGGCCTGCTGACGGCTCTTGCGCCCACCTTCTGGCTGTGCAACCTGGGGCGCCTCATCGCCTCCATCGGCATCGGAGGCATCCAGAATGCCACTTTCACGATGGGTACGTGCGGGGGGAGTGAAGAGTGCTTGTCAATGATCGCTCCGCAGCAGCGCTTCAGATTCAGCGCCATAATTTTACAGGCAATAGTAAATGTGTTTTATGAGTACCCTTACTTTCATAAAAAAAAGTGGTTGTGGCTCTACTCGCTGCTTCTGATGACATCGCCTACGTGATCTATGTGTAATCGGCGACAAAAGTGCGGAAGATGCGCGAGCACCGGCCGAATATATTGGCGCATCACCTGGGCGCCCGAATTTCAGAGATCGCGACTATGCGTGGCGAGTCGATACAGCGCGCCTGCTGTGGGGCTCATCTAGAAGCGTGTACTATGTTTACCTTGGGCTTGGTGCGAATAGTGACCGTCATAATGAGTCGGCAGGCTAGCGGGCCTCTCAGCGTGTGTAGGTAATCCCATAACGCGTCACCAAGAGTACCTCATCTCAGGAACAATATTTCCTTCTTTAGATTTCAATAGCAGTGCGCCGCCGCATGCTGCCCAAATATGATTCGCGTATCGAACATCTCCGGAGACATTTTTGGTCGAATGCCGGATTGGGCACGAATGAACACGCCATGTGTAGTCATGATAGCAGAGTGCCTTGCAATGCAGCTATACATTTTTGCGCCTTTACTGCCCTGCTTTGAACAGAAGATCACTGCGTTACATATAGCTGCTAGATCCATTGATTCATACATACCCATTTTTCTTAAAACACATTTTGCTGAAAACATACTAAATATTTGAAATAAAACTCGTAACCTATGCTCATATTGGAATTATGCATGGTCAGGTTTCCTTTTTGCTTTATACCTACAGAGTCAAAAAGTGTACAATTTCAGGCATAGCCGTTTTCAAACGGCTTTGTTGAGAACTAATTATGGTGCTGAGAACCTTGCTTACTAAATAATATATTTACTAAAGAAACTCCCCCGCATTACGAAACTTGCACATCAGCCTCATGGCCGTCATAACTTTAATATGAATGCAAAAACCTTCCTCTCTTCATGTCCCTTATTTGCACTTTCTGCATTTGGTGCTGTACAAATATGTATTACCATTTTGCTTGTGTGCTGTTGTTATTGGCTCTTCTTCCTTTTTTTTCTTTTAACAACGTAATAGTATACAATGCTTTTGTCTAATTCCCTGCTTGATGTATCATTGTTTACTTTTGTATAAATTGCAAATTGTATTCTTACGTCATCCTATTGAGTAATGTGTGGGTGGCGGGGCTTCGTCAGGCAAAAGTGATCTGCCTTTTGTCCCGTCACCTCGGACATAGTACCCCTTAAAATATCAACCAATTAATCAACCGATCAATCGTTCAATCTTCAGCTGAATCCCTATCAGTACAACGCCCGCAGTTTTAATGTCGCTGTATATTGCCACATGCAGTGTAGCATCAGTTTACTGTGCAGCGCTGTTTGCTAATCGCTCATCGACTTCAGTGCCATAATTTTTCAGTAAGTACTCAAACTATTCGATGATTACCGTTGCTGTCAACTTTAGCTAAGTTCTCTGTGCAGAGGCTAACATAGTGGGGGCGATGGCTGGAGAGCGAAAAGATGTCGACGAATTAAATGTTTGCGGGTTGAGAGCACGAGTGTAGGTGTGAATTCGCAACCACCCTTGCTGCGAGGCGAATGGGCTGAACAGTAGAACGACAAGGCAAGTCGCGTTCATCTTGATCGGTGCCTGCAGAGAGCGAACGATTTTCCTGGTGTCTGCTAGCGCCTCAATACAAGCACGAACTCTTGAGCTTTTTCAGGGTAGCGCCGCCGAACGCGAAGGACAGCCGAAAGCGAGAATAGTTGGTCTAGGGGTTGCCTTTCAAAAAGGGTTTTTTCATTTTAATCAGACAACTTTGTTTTGTTTACCGAGTAGTTCATGCTGAAGTTCCTCTTCTTCTGTTTTTTAAGTGATCGAGGTCCTGTCTACCCGGCACCGACCTCTAGGGGTGCTGGTCGCCAGCGGTGGTTGGACTACGGGACTCGTAACCCTGACCGGCATTGCGTGGCTGATGAGAGACTGGCAGCATGTGCATATAGTCATATCACTCTGCTACCTAATCAACGCCCTCATCTGGCTGTGAGACTGCAACAGTTCGACCATTTTCTTTCATTTTCATTCATGGCATGGGGGTTGGATACTGCACATACCACTAACGGAAATATGCCGACCTAGTGATTTCTAAACCGATACAGTCTGCGTCCGCATTTTCAAAAAAACTAGCTCGCCTTAAAATAGCTTATCATAACTTTTCTTTCTTTATTCTGTTGCGACACCTAAAAAGTTCGTTCTGCTGAAAATATTAAAACCATTCGAATTTCCCTCTGATTTGGGGGTTTTTCATGCACGGATAAAGCAGAAGACGCCACAAGTGGGCTGACTTCAACTTGTTCTCCTGTTTAGCGCCCAGTGCCGCCGATTCGCGCTGTACCAAGTGCCCATCTTTTGTTGAATTATGGATGAAGCTTCGACAAAAAATTTGATCTCAGCACGCTCCCATTAGGCAGCGATTTTGCACAGAAATTAGCGGTGCCACTGTGAGGTCACAGCGTAAAGAAAAAAAAATGTGCACCGGCAGTCACAGGATGTGATGCGAGAAATCTGCGTGAGCAGTATTGGCTTTACTTTTGACTTTTACATGACCGCCTTCTAATTGCGCCTTTTAAATAGATCTCGCCGTCGCTTTTTCGTTCAGCTGCTGCGATGGCTTCTGCTGGGTGAATGCTTGTGTAGGCTGGATGTGGGCGGGTGGGTGGATGCCCAAAAGTGCGTTCACGCACCGGAGGCTGCCCCTTCGGGCCCCCAGTGCACCCGGACGGTCCCTTAACCCGCTGTGATCTGCTGCATGCGTTGGAGGGTGCAGGTTTCCCACGCACGCGCCGACAGTGACTTTTTCGCTCCAAGACAAACTCACTGATGACGCAGTGAACGTGGGAGCAAATGTACACGTGCTAGCTAAACTTTTAACGACGAATTGCCCTTGCAAATTCCCGTTGCCATGACCAGACGCTTTAAACTCTTGTTTTTAGTAAAAATTTATTCATTAATGATAAATCGCAAGTTAGCGACAGTGAGCATTCGCACCACATTTGATCTGTGGGAGAAAAAAAATTAACAAAAACGAAAATATACGAAAGTTATTGAGATGACCTGAAACACGGGTTCGATCGCGGTCGCGGCGTTCGAACTGCCATGCAGGCGAAACTCTAGAGGCCCGTGTACGGTGCCTTGTCAGCGCGCGTTAAAGAACCCCAGGTGATTGAAGCTTCCGGAGCCTTTCTCTACGATGTCCTTCATAGCCTGAGTCGATTTGGAGCGTTAAACCCACATACAACTAAAATAACTGGCCTGGATAAAATGGGCGTTTATTCTGACATATAATCTATATGGCGCAATCGTTACGAGTCCATTTGGTGATAGGCGCGTGCACTACAGAGATTTCCGCGGGTAGAAATGAAATCTGTGGTTTCATTAAATCAGGAACAACTGTTTAAACAGTTTTCGTATTAGGTCTTGCGTATGCAACTAGCCCTAGTTAAGCAGTTCTGACTGAGTTCCCAATGTTGTGAAATAGCGTCAAAAAAGGACATTCTATTCCTGTTGCACTATAGAAGGTGTTTCACCCAAGATTTTCGTAATTTTTAACAGTAGGCTTTTTGAGTTAGAACAGCGCTTTTTTTGGGCACAGCATTGCCATCAGTGTTGTACATCAGAATACAGCTGAGACGTGCTAACTCTCAGGTTGGTTGACAAAATTGAATAGTTAACCTTTTAAATATTACAGATAGGCTCCTTTTTTGAAAGGCGTATACGTGTCGCACTTAATATACATACCAATTTTTTACAATTTGGAAAACGCGGTTACCCTCCGCGCTGTGGCGCAACAAATTCTGTCTGTTCAGACAATTACCCACACTGGAGAGATTACTTTGCCTGCAAGCTTCTCGAATTCGCGTCTATTTTGGCGCGATGTAGCCAAAATTTTTCCGCCGCAGGGCCGACGGTAACCACGTTTTCTAAATTCTATAAACGGATATGGATACTAATTACGGTGTTCTGCACTCCTCTGAATAATTAAGGAGCCTAATAGTAATAGTAAAAAGTTAACTCTTCAATATTAGTTAACCAGCCTGCTAGTTAGCACGTCTTAGCCGTATTCGGAGCATCGCTGACAATGCTATGTGGAAAAATGCCCTGTTCTAAATCATAAAGCCTATTTTTAAAAAAGTTTGTAAAGTCTCTGGTGAAATATTCTCTATAGACTGACTAAGAAGAAGTGGATGTTCAGTATCTAGTTGTCTTTTTTTTTCTGAACAGTCTCTAACTCATAACCCGCATGTTTTGAGCGCCTCGAAGACGCCAAAAAAAAAAAAGATAATCCTGCGAAGTCTATATTTCCCCAAAATGGGGAAGAAAACTCAGGGAAGCGTGAAAAACATGTTGAGGGCAAAGCATTCAGCGGACCTAGTTCATTAGTCATTCTCGGATCCTAAGCAATGCTCTCATGATTCGGTTGTGCCTCTTGCAGTTTCATGGCCGAATCTCCATTGTGGCTGCTTGCCACGAAACACTTTAAACAGGCGGAGAGAGTGCTCACACGGGCCATCAAGAAGAACAATGTCGCTGAAGTCGATGTGAATGACATCATTAAGTCGTACGAGGACTAAATGGAGAGGGTGAGTAAAAGAGCGTTGTTCAAAAATAGTTTAAAAAAAATCGCAAGCTGCGCAACGTGGCTGCAGCCTATTTTTTATTTCGTCACTCATCTAGTGTCATGGTGCTCATTAAGCGCTTGCTCTGCCACTTTGATTGCATTTTTATTTTATTTTGTCATATTTTTGTTTAACTTAATGTCCCGAAACTGTTGGCTGCTCAATTCCTTGGCCACCTGGCGTACCGACACGCGTCGTACAAAACCTGGAGCAGGAAGTTCCGAGCAAAAACCACTGTTTATGATTGCGCATTGCCAAAAGTCCAAAAGGACTGCTTGCTTGATGCAATTATTGTGTCATCCTGCACAAACGCAACGACTCTACCATGCAGTGCAATGTTTGAAGTGGGCGTGCTTAATCAGTAATCTAATCTATCGTTGTTGCATGGAGTCTCATGGGTTAAAATAATTCTTTAGCGCTGTATAGAAGAGTTTTGAGAAAGTTTTACGATTCGCAAAATACTCAAAAGGTATTCTATCAAGGCAGGCAATCATGCAAGAACAAAGGTGGTGTACGAAATGTCTAAGGCGTCTGCAAAGTTTGCAGCCCATGGAGACTGTCAGACGCAAAGTTTCTTGAGACATGAAAGCCTTCAGGGATTGCCAGAAATAATTTTCAGTGTTAAGTGAGCGCTGGCCTACCTGAACGTTGTGTGTCCTGCTCGTGCTTACAGGAGCGGTCACTTAAGAAGCCGATGTTCGCTGCGCTCTTCCGGTACCAGTATACGGAAGACAACGTTCATCCTGACTTTCATATCGTAAGAATGCCACTGCATCTCTTGTTACTGTCGCGTTATTGTAGAGTGCAAATGAATCATATCAGGTCTACCAAGCCCTTACGCTTCTTCTAAGCTTGGTACGCACAAATTTACAAGACTGATGCGCTGGGATCGACCAGGTGTGGGTGTAAGAAGACGCCTTCCTCGTTCCCTTCTTTCGCCCCTCTTTTCCCCTTTTTTTCCCGCCCTTTGTTCCTTACTTTCAGGTGATTTAAAGCAAAACTGCCTTTTTAGGCATCGCAAAATGCCGAGCAAATGCCTGACCAGGCTATTCCACATTTACACATATGCCTACAAAATTTCACACATTGCGAGCAGGTTTTCTTTAGAAACTAAATTTTTACCAACTGCGTCGCTTTATTCTAAAAAGGCTGAGGTCTTGATTTGATTTCTTGGGAGCCTCCAGATCCTTGCCTAGCAAGGATTGCCATTGAGGTTGCCTTACCTTTTTTAAAGCGTGTAGTATTAGCCAATTTTAAAGTTTTGTCTTTATTATAACTAGGTATTACAACCAACCTTTTAGGCCCTCTACACCACCGCTCGTCTTCACATTTTTATAAAATTCGCGAGTAAACAATGTTTCTACAACCTTACCTCGGGCCATGATATCCTTAGGTGCTTACATTTCACTAAACCTACCACAGCACAATAGCAGCGCATGCTAGCCTTGAATGCTTACGCGTCACTGAACCCAACACAACACTACACAACCTTTTCACATTGCGCCTCCACTGCCCCGGTTATACAGAAATTATTCGTCTCACAGTAACTCAATTAATGCAAAAGCAGTGACTTTCATACTTTTCTAACTTTGCAATATTTGGAAAAGCTGAAACGTAAGTAAACTATGCCCCTGTCAAATGCATACACTAGAGGCTAACAAATATAGTAGCTTCTAAAGAGATGTCACTACCGTGAACTGTGTGATATGCCAGACGACAGTGGAAACAAGCACCGAATTTCAAACAATACAATAAGCTCAACTCCTGACCTTCAGGAACCAATAATCTCTTTATTTGTTTGCTAGCTTGTGTTCGAGATATTGTTATTCATTAAGCTCCTTATATGGGGGCATTCGATCGTGACATAGCATTTATATTCTGTCATAGCGCATATGTATCGTGTTCGGCGTCGTACTTTGCATCAGAGCGCAACATATGGTCGAGTTGGTTACGATACGTGGTGTCAATCAGCGTGAGTACGAGACTAGGACAATCGGACGACGCGAACGCTCATATCGTCTGATTATCCTATAATTGAATTCATGGCCTTCGACGCCTTCATATTTTGTCGGAAGCAACGTTTTCTTTGCTCTATGTTAAGGTAGAGTTTCCAGGAGTATAGCACGGGGCTGGTTTCAGTGAATAGAATGTTTCAGTTGGTTTTATTGCGAATTCTGTACTGATAAAATAGGACCAAGGTTTGTATCGGTTTTCGTCATCCATACCAGCAAGAAGAGCAATTGACATTAATATAAGGGGATCGCTCCAGGTCGCATGACATTAAGGGTGACCACATGAGAGACAATTAAGTCATATGTGAGTGAAGAAGTGCACAGTAAGCTTTGAAAATAAAATTGCTCTTGACTGCCAGATAGACAATAAAGACCGAGTCTGAAAAGTAGGCTCTAGTTACACCGGCAGATGTTCCCAAGTAAACAGCAGATGCTATCCAATTTAGTCCTTCCCTTGCCGGTGCCAGACGCCGCTCTATCAGCATGGACCTGCGGTGTGAAAGCCGCCCGCACTCTGTCATGTATTTAGATAAATGGCCCCGTTAAATGAGCCGTGCTTCTTGCCTCCAGTGAGCATGAACGGTAACAATGGTAGGTATCGGATCTCTTGGCGTCAGACATTAGAAGTTGCTTTTTCGGTCACCGAAAAAGAAGGCGAACTGAAATGAAGGGAGGGCAGGGATGATAGAGCAGTGGGTTTCCTATTTTACAGAGTTCTGTCCACGCTGCTGTACTACAACCTGACCTACACAAGCATCCTGCTCGGTTCGAATCCCTACCTGAGTTTCGTACTGATGGCCTGCATGGAATATCCCCAAAAGTTCATCGCCATCATATTTATCAACTACATGAAGCGACGCACAGCCTATGTCTTTCTCTGCGGCTCTGCAGCCCTATGTTCGCTGGCTGTTATATTTGTGCCTCCAGGTAAAGAGGTTCCCAAATGATGCATGCTCGTAGGCGCCTGGCTATAGAAGTTAATTTTCGCAGTAAGAGACAACGTTCCTAATACGAATCGTAGCATTGGTTTCATTTCCACTAGTAATATAATCTTCGTGAATGAAAATTCAAAGTGTCCACGCTCATAATACTGTAGAATTCACATGCGATAAGTCAGTACCTACTTTGTGCCTCTGGGTTGCTTTGAACTGATATTAACCCTCTCCAGTCAGGTGTATTTCACCCACTGATTACTGCACCGGTCACCATTCCTTTGGGCCTTCTAGCCCATCGCAAAGGAGGAGTGTGCCACGACATGATTTGGACATAAAAATTTATTGAAAACATTTTTATTCAGTTGCGGTAGGGCATCATCGGAACTTCTTTGAAGTGTGGAACCTCTCGAAGCGCTCTCCTGGGTGGAGGCCAGGCTTCCTCTCGCAAGTCTTGAAAAAGAATGGTCTCCCTCCTGCCACCGTTTGTCGATCTGTCACTGAAGACAGCGTGATCCGTACTGCTGCGGCCTTCAAGCCTGGCTTCAATTCATTAGACAATTTTCCGTAAAACGCGCCTGCCGGATTGGAACTCATGCGGCGAGTTTTTTGCGCCAATTCGGAGCCTGAAATCCACGTGATTTTAAAGCGGTATGGTGCTGTCATCGCTCGAGCAGAAAAGCCAAATAGCCAGTTTGCATGATACAACAAACCCAACCAAAGGCGTGCGGAGTTACCTGCAGAAATATTAGAAAAAACGTTGTGTCGGGCCATGCCCGACAACTGATCGGACGGGTACTTTTCCGCTGCCTGGCGATGCGCGAGAGATGACCGGAAAGGGTTAATGGAATGTCTCTGCAACACGTCCAGGTTTCTATGCATTGTTGAGTATTTTTTATTCTTCAAATCGTTTCTTTTCTTGCGCAGTGAATAACCGAGATAAGCAGAATATTGGCACTCTAAAACCATTATTTTATCACAACAATGCTGATAACACACTCTAGGTTATAAGCTTGAGTGGTCGGGAACAACTCTACTACTTTGTTTCCGGGTTTTCAGT
The DNA here is from genome assembly GCF_055824585.1 of Amblyomma mixtum. Classification (NCBI taxonomy): domain Eukaryota; kingdom Metazoa; phylum Arthropoda; class Arachnida; order Ixodida; family Ixodidae; genus Amblyomma; species Amblyomma mixtum. Next base: position 86,951,091 of record NC_143021.1, read on the forward strand.
CCTAACAATGATTCATCCCACTAACTTGCCGCTTACAGCGGCGTGGTAACAGAACAGGCTTGTTATCCCAACCCCTCGCGTGAGCGCCTTGGCGGAAAAGATAAAAAAATGGCAATTATAATCGTCGAAATGCGAATAATCAGCTCTAGCTTCTCCTTGTCATGCTGTTACAGTTTCTTGGTTTGCTCTGATTGCTGCTGACAGACATGAGTGGGTGGAAAGTGTATTTTGCTTTTGGCAGGAACAAAAAGAGTGTCTATGGTGTGAAAAATGTGTTTGCACGTGTCTCAGCGTCTTTCCGTGCAGCGCGATTGTCGTAAGCGTCCCGGGAACATTCCCACTGTGTTAGATCCACCGCACGTTTGCGCCTCTAGCCTCCCGGATACGAATAGCGCTCAGGCTTCGGCATAGGCTGCTAAGTTAGAGCACCGTAGGCTGTGGCCTAGGCTACATGCATGGCCCTCCTGCAACGATACTAATGGGCCACGTCACCGGCGGCGCTCTAGCATCATTGCTGCAGCTCCTACTGCGGAGCCATATAGCCATTTTTAAGGGGTGTTTCGCGACTTTTAACCCCGTTCTGTTGCGACCACGCGTTGCACCTGATAACGACAAAGCGCAGGATACCGGCTATATGCACGCTATGGTCACATGATTGCGGGCGCTTTCAGGTAGCGAAAGCGACAAACACAACCAGGCGTTCGTCCAAAACCTCAGTCTTTCTTACATAGCTCTGTTAAATACCAGCAGTTCTAACGCCACACTAATTTTGCAGCTTCCGCCATATTATGAATGCTAATACTAGAGGCAAGGCTGCAAAGACTGCACCTTCTGACGAGAACAAAGATCATTCTGAAATTGGCAGCGCAGTCGTCCTTTACACCATAATGAAGCGGCTGAAAACACAGAAGTTCAGCAACTGCACTGCTGAACGCTGTTTCGTTATTGTGACTATACGTTAAGCTCACACGACACTGTTGTTTATAAGGATTGATAGAGTTCCTACTAATAAATCTAAATGTTCCTATGCATATCACACTAGCATAAATATTCCAGCTGCCTTCTTTCACGCGCCGGAGAAAGATTGAAGCACCAGTAACTCTGTGTCCTCCCTCTGCACAGGCATCTGGTGGTTGCAGCTTTGCTTCATGCTGCTGACTAAGCTGTTCAGCAGCTGCGCCGGCTACGTGAACCTAATCCAGATATCTAAGCTCTATCCCACCCAGGTCCGGACGCTGGCCACGGGTTGGACGTTCACAACAAGCAGGGTTGGCGCGATTCTGGCTCCGTTCACCAAGGAGTTGCTGAGTATGCTCAGTGTTACCTACGCGGCCGGTCCTGTCAGCGAAAAACCCGATGATTGGGCACTGGCGGCAAACGTAAATTCGGGTTGTACTGTGTCGTTACCTCTCAGGAACTGAAGCAACCACAGTTCTTAAACGAACGAATTCGATTGCCTTGTTTCCAAGAAAACGTGGTACTGGCTGCTGACGTGGAATTTTCCTCGAGATAAATTGTTATCTCTTGGAGAGTTCTCGCGCTTGCACGAGGAGGTAAACTATTGCTGGTTTCTTAATCACACAGAAAATCAGTACATCTCCGAAAAAAGGGGACCAGCCAGTACCAAGGTGTAAGTTTCGTCCCAGGCGCTAAGTTTGATTCAAGCTGCGGAAGTTTGATTAAAGCTGCGGAAGTTTGATCAAAGCTGCAGAAGTTTGATCGAAGCTGCTGAAGTTTCGTCAAGGCTCCGGAATTTTGAGGCTATGAATAGGGTTTGGATTTCTCGGCTCTAATTGTTTTCAAAGTGAGGCGGAATTTTCTCGGTGTTTATTTCATAATGCTGTTATTGGTTTCCTCCGACAGATGAATGACTGACTTTTCCCACTGATTTATTGTACAATACTTTGTGGCCAAAAGTCACCCAAAGTCTGTCTCAAAGTTTTGTTACCATACGCAGTTTATTTACCAATAATTAACGTGCAAGTGGTAGTACTTGGAGCTGTGCTTATAAGGGCTGCTGCGGTGGCTCAGTGGCTATGGTGCTCGGCTGCTGTCCCGAAAGACGCGGGTTCGATCCCGGCCGCGGCGGTTGAATTTCTTTGGAGGAGAAATTCGAGGCCCGTGTACTGTGCGATGTCAGTGCACGTTAAAGAACCCCAGGTGGTCGAAATTTCCGGAGCCCTCCACTACGGCGTCTCTCATAGCCTTAGTCGCTTTGGGACGTTAAACCCCGTAAACAAACCAATCTGTGCTTATAAGGAAATGGTTCCGTTGTTAAATTTAACGCAAGTTAAGTGAGATGGCTGGCACACAAAAACCGAACTGGAATTTTACATCTGACAGTTAAGCTAAAATGTTATCGTTGGTGTGTCGCACTGGACAGAGGTCAGGGCGGGGCCTCACTGGTCTGTGTGTTTATCGCAGCGATGGAAGCGGCGGTAAATTCCTCGCTACCTGCAGCAAGATACTTTTTCACGAGCGTCTTACATGCGTTCGATGACCTAGTTAACTGACTTACTGCTCTAAGCGGAAGAATACAGTGAACAAACAGACCTTAGCTACCAGGCGGTGAGCAGGTGACGCCCCCCGGTATGCAAGACGTGGAAGATAACGGAACACCACCCCAAATAGCACAACCGCGCCGCTTATCCAACGCTACCGCCGTCTCATCACGCCCCTGGCTTCCCTACTTGGTTATTTTTCTCATCTGACTGAGAGTAACTGGCACTGAACAGCCAACTAGCTATGTCTTGCATGGTAAGAATATTGACCTTTTTTGGTTACGAAAGCTGAAATCGGCGTAATTATTTTTTTTATTTTCGCTTAAACTGAAGAGTCAAATCCCTGGTTATAAAAAAAATATGGTTTGAAACGAAATGACATTTAGTTGTTTCAGACTGGCTCCCGGAATCAATGTGGAATACAGCCGTTAAATCTTTCATAGAGACATCCTGAAATTACTGTGTGTTGTGTGCGCGCGTGCGCGCGTGTGTGCCCGCGTGCGTGCGTGTGTGTGTGTGTCGAAGAAGGGGGCTGCACGAACGAAAACGCGTCTGTTCGTCTCCGTCTTGTCGCGCTTTGAAACCCATCATGAATGTTTACCAACTTGCCCAACTTTCTGCCCTCCTTCAATGCACGAACGAAAAAGCGATTTATTTCAACACTTCGGCTAGGGCCTGACCTTTGTGTCGGAAGCGTCTGAAATAAATTGCCGCTTTCGTTCGTGCGGCCCTCTTCTTCGATACGTATTTCTGGATCCTGAAAGACTTTTTATGTGAAGCATACTACTTTAGCTACCACTTCAGCCCTTCACCGTGGTTATGCGCCTCCAAATCACGTGATACATGACGTCACACCACGTGACACGATGTCGTCACGACAGTGGAGAAACGGGGGCCCACCTCGCGCCGTCGCTGTGGTTGTGCGCCTACAAATCACGTGATAGAAGACGTCACACCACGTGACACGATGACGTCACGACAGTGGAGAAACGGGGGCCCACCTCGCGCCGTCGCTGTGGTTGTGCGCCTCCAAATTACGCGACACGATGATGCTTCGCATTCTCCAGGCTTAACCAAGTTAAGCCTCAGCCATTTTTTAAAGTGTGTGTGTATATATATATATACAGGGTGTTTCACCTAAGACTTTCTGCAATTTTTAAAAATAAGCTATTTGAATTAGATGCGCGCTTTTTCTGGCATAGCATTGTCAGTGGTGTAGTGCATCATAATGCAGCTAAGACGTGCTAACTAGCAGGCTGGTGAACCAATATTTAATAGTTAACTTTTAAACTATTACCGTTGGACTCCTTAATTATTGAGAGGCATGTAGCCTACCGCAAGTAATGTCGATATCCGTTTTTAGAATTTCGAGAACGCGATTTTCCTCGGCGCTGTGGCCGAACAAATTTTGGCTATCTCGACGAATTAGGTTCACTGGAGAGGTTGCTTTGCCTGCAAGCTTCTCAAACCGCATGTATTTTGGCGCGATGTAGGCGAAATTTGTTGGGCCACAGCGCCAAGGGTAACCGCGTTTTCGAAATTCTAAAAACTAATATATGTATTACTTACGGTGGACTACATGCCTCTCAATAATTAAGGAGCCCAACGGTAATAGTTTAAAAGTTAACTATTAAATATTGGTTAACCAGCCTGCTAGTTAGCACGTCTTAGCTGCATTATGATGTACTACACCACTGACAATGCTATGCCAGAAAAAGCGCGCATCTAATTCAAATAGCTTATTTTTTAAAATTGCAGAAAGTCTTAGATGAAACACCCTGTATATATATATATATATATATATATATATATATATATAAACGTAATTCGGTTGACACACGGTAGAAAAACAACAACTTTATTCTAACGTTTCGACCAGGGTCTGGCCTTCGTCAGAGTGAACTCTGACGAAGGCCAGACCCTGGTCGAAACGTTAGAATAAAGTTGTTGTTTTTCTACCGTGTGTCAACCGAATTACGTTTATGTTCTACCGGATCCATCCGATCTTCACCCCCTTCTTATATATATATATATATATATATATATATATATATATATATGTAATAGGTTGCGAGAGCATGAAGTACTTGACTGCTTACTGGAGTATATAGCGAAGTATACGCTTCGTTAAAGGAAACATATTCGTTTCGATCGGAAGACCGATCTTCTTCAGGAGAAGAAGAATGGTCTTCCGATCGAAACGTCGAGTCGAATAAATATGTTTCTTTTAACGACGAAGCGTATACTTCGCTATATATATATATATATATATATATATATATATATATATATATAAACGTAATTCGGTTGACACACGGTAGAAAAACAACAACTTTATACTTTATAAAGTATAACTTTATAACAACTTTATAAAGTTGTTGTTTTTCTACCGTGTGTCAACCGAATTACGTTTATGTTCTACCGGATCCATCCGATCTTCACCCCCTTCTTATATATATATATATATATATATATGCGTGTGTGTGTGTGTGCGTGCGTGCTTGCGTGCGCGTGTGTGCGTGCGTGCGCGTGCGTGCATGTGTGTGTGTGTGTGTGCGTGTGTGTGTGCGTGTCTGTGTGTGTGTGTGTGTGTGTGTGTGTGTTTGGAGAGAGAGAGAGAGAGGTTGCGAGAGCATGAAGTGCCCGACTGCTTAGAGGAGTATACAGCAAAGTATACGATTCGTTAAAGGAAAGATATTTGTTTGACTCGACGTTTCGATCGGAAGATCGATCTTTTTGAAGGGTGATTTTTCGTCGCTGGTGTTTCCCCTTTTATAGGGGTTGGACACAGAACAGGTGAGCGAGAAAGAGAAATAAGTAGAGAGAAGCAAAAAATATACAAGTAAAAAACAACGAAATACGCATGCATAAGAATATTGGAGAGGGAGCCGCAAGGAAGAATGGAGATTGCGCAGAACATGTAAGGAAAAAGAAAAGGCAATATCCAGATGCGGTCTCTGTTTCGTTAACCACCGCATGCTTGCTTATTGACAGGCGTATAGAGCTGAGCTGAGATGGTCGACTGAGTGCGTGGCGGTGCAGCAACCTTCGCGTCAAAATGCGGGAACGTCGCTTCTCCTGGCCGTGAGGGCAGGTGGGAAAATAATCTTGACACAACAACAGGTGCAATGAAGCCGAACTTTTTGCTGGGCTTGTCAGTCCATTGTGACATAAGTGAAACAGCGCGAAAGAAGAAGCCCGAAGGCGAAACGAAGAAAGGACCACTGCAACTGTAGACCACACGGTTACTACAGGCAGGTTTTCCGCACACTGTGATATCGGCCGTGACTGATGCTTTGCTTCAGAAAGTTAAAGGCAAGAAAAGAAACGTTACTCAGGAAAGCAACAGGAGGGTGAGAGCAGCCGTTGTCCCGTATTCCCACTGGGTAGCACGTAATATGAAAAAGGTTGCCAATTAATATAAGATTCCCGTAGTGTTTTCTGCCCCTTGGAAGTTAGCTACGTTTTGTCATAGGATTAATAACGAAAAACCAAATATCTAACCTGTGGCGTAAAGCATGCCCACATGTTCGCCAGGTGTAGTCAAGCGGTGATTTACCAGACTCCGCTTGCATGCGACAAAGTTTATATTGGACAAACCGGAAGGTGCTTGAAGGAACGTTTAAGGGAACACGAGCGCTCACTTGAAAAAGGCACTGGATCTAATCTAGCACTTCATTGCAAAGAATGTAAATGCATGCCTCGTTTACGCGAAACTGTTTTTCTTGATAGAAGTATAGACAACGTAGCCCGGGAGTTGAAGGAAGCCTTCTTTATAAAAAGAAAGGGCTTGGAATGTGTCAGTGATGCGTCAAAATCATTGTATGGGAGCCAACTTGCCTTTTTGGAGCAACATTGCTAAATTTTTATTTTTGACTACGCGTGTCTGAATCATTGAGTGTCAGTGTTTCATCGTTTTCATTGTTAAAGTCTGTGCACTTTTTTTTTAGCCACACGTTGTCACATTCAGTCGGTTTATATTCTTTCCTCAATTTCATTCTGTCAGTTTTTATCGCGTTTACCCTTGTTACCAGCTAATGATGTTTTATCGGTTTTGCTGCTCTTTACACCATGTGGCATTAACTGTTTTAATTCATCAAGTGTATTTTTTTTAATTTTGTTACCATCCCTCCTGAGATTAAGTCGACTTTTAGATTCATCACCCTGTTATGCTTTTTATTGCTTCTATTGCTCTTTAAACCATGTGACGTTGACTGGATCTCATGATCTTTGCCACAGCTTTCCTATATATTGTGCGAGTTTTTCTAAAAAAAAATCAGTTGCCAGATCAGCACTCTTTCCTGTCCCTTCTTCGTTTCGTCTTCGGGCTTCTTCTTTCGCGCTGTTTCACTTATGTCGGAACAGAGGGAGCAGGAAAAAAAAACCTGGAAAAACCTTAAAGCAGTGCTTTTTCTCCGCATTCAGCAATAGTGCACCTACCGCTGGTTTAGCTGCTGCCGCTGGACTATGAGAGAAAAGGGGGGGGGGACGAAAGGGAGGTGCCCGACGAAATGTTACCAGCATAAAAAATGTAAGCTTACAGAGTAGCCAAAGTAGACATTAAAAAAAAATCTATTGCATTCGCGGGGCCAGAAGATGAGCCAAACCGGGATGCAAGCAACGACACAAATGTGGCATGCAAAAAGGGGTATGTCGTCAGACGACGCAGTCAGTGGTGCTTTGTGTATTTTCGTAGGCCTATGATCTCGGAAGAAAGGTGAGGGTACCGTGGCTTTCGTCAATGACCCTTTGCACAGTGTTAAATTTAAAAATAATATATGATTCTCGTTCCTCGCGGTAACGAGTGTTTTCCTCGCGCTAAAGAGTCTGTCAAACTCGTGGCCTTTCTCGAGCAGGTGCTTCGAAAGAGAGAGGCTGGGGAGGGATTGAGTATGTGAGCTGTGGTTTTAAACCTGAATTGGAAGGAATTATCTCTTTGGCCTATACACTGTCACCACACTCGAGCATGTAAACAACGTTGCTGGGATCGCAATTTAAGCCTTCCCTGGTAGAATATTTGAAATTTCAATGGGTGCTTTTTTTAGTGAGTGCCGTGGTTTCCATGCGTTTGCAGACTTGGCATCGGTTTTTTCCACATGGTGCGCAACCCACACATCTCCGTTTATTGGCTGTCGAATGGACAACATCGTTTTGTAATTTTGTTTGGTTTTATATTGTTACCTGGAGGGCAGTTGAGAAAATTTTGAAAAGCCGGTCACTCTTTTCAGTGATACTAAAGAGTTTATTTGGGATTTTGTTAATGTTCGGGAAGTTGTTTGTGAAGGTTAGTATGAGATTACAGTGCTGTGATGTTGGCTGAGATTCCTCGAAGACGTCATTATGATTAGTTGCTTCTTCCTTTTTGAGGGCATTGTTGACTATAGAGGACGGGCAATGTTTCGTTACAATTTTCCACATGCAATCAGCATTTTGGTGAAAATCTTCCGATCGTGATAAAATTCGTTTGAATCTGATGGCTTGTAAGTATGCGATTGAAGTTTTAGATTGGCGTGGGTGGCAGCTGTGGAAATGAAGATACTGTTGTCTGTCTGTGGGTTTTATTACTGTGCTTCCTTCAACTCGAAGCAAAAATCCAGGAAGTTAATTTTATTGGTTGATTAGGTGATTGAAAGAGATATTAGAATGTGTTTTGTTGAATGAGGTGGTAAACTGGATGAGTTTGCCCTCGGTTTCTGTCCGAACTATAAATATGTCATCCAGAAAGCGTTTCTAAAAAACTGGTTTGGTTGGATATGATGAGAAAAAGAGTGATTCAATTTTGTTCATAAATATGTAAGCCCTGAAGAGCTGGGGAAAGGAATTTTCCGACGTCATGGCCGCCTGTTGAAAGGAGTTCAAAATCCTCCTCTTACCCCTCTCTCTACTTTATTTGTACTTCCCTCGATATATACTATATATTTTCGGTCTGCTCCTTCTGAACACCTACCTCCACGTTTAGGGCATGGCCATTTCAACTTATCATCGATTCTCCCCCCCGACCCCCCATATTGTTTTTGCACTGATGCGTTAAGCCTGTACCTCGCGCGCGCTTTAAAAGCTGCGTTTCGAATACTGTAATACACTCGATAATGGCAGGTCCTCCAAACAAAACGTCGTTAATGAAATCCTGTTATGTTTCTCAATTTTGGGGTTTTTTTCTGATAAATATATACAGCGTGCAGTTTTTAACGTTTTATAGATGTCTTTTTTTAAAGCTGTGACAGATACGTCGGTTGGTCTGCGCAGGTGGATTCTGCAGCAAAGTGCACATCATGTACGTGATAGAGCTGACTAATTACAAACTTAGCTAGAATTTATCGACTTTTTACTTTAGATTTTAGGGGATAAGGTTATATTGCGAAGTTAAAGGCAGTCTATATAAAGGTTGTTTCACATAACTGGAACTACGTATTTAAAAAAGCGCAGCGGAGCTGAATGAAACCGACGTCATATTATTACCCGTCGTTTGGTGCTCCGCAGAGTATTTTTTAAAATTCCGCTTTATTAGAATAGTTAAGCAAATTTTTAAATATAATTGGCTTTTGTTAGTGAGTATGCATCCTAATAAAGGAGTAATTACTCACTGGCATCCACCCGAGCGCAGCCATACGGCTACAAAGGAAAGCTGTACAGCTTTCTCAGAAACTTCGTCGAACTCAGAAAGCTGTAAAGAAAAATTCGTCCTGGTCCTTTTTTCGTCCTTTTTCTTCTTCTTTAAACTACGAAGTTTCTGAGAAAGCTGTACAGCTTTCCTTTGTAGCCGTATGGCTGCGCTCGGGTGGATGCCAATGAGTAATTACTCCCTTATTACAAATCTACTCCACCTTGGGGGATTCCCCTATACATTTGACCAGTATGCATCCTATTTTTGCATTGGCACTATTTGGCCCGTTTTCAAATTGAGCACATCTGAGCTGGATTTGTGAAGTTGGCGGTGGGTTGACCGATGACGCCCAAAGGTGTCATTAGATGGCAGCCATGTAAAAGCACTGCCAGAGAAAGTCTACTTGTACCGTTAGAAGTGGCTCTTTAGATTATCCAGTACTCTGTGATAGTGCCCTTCACTGTGTGCTGATCTAATATGGCCTACTGAATGCATGACTCGAGGACGTGGTTAAACCTTTAAACCGGACCATTTATGGGGGGGGGGGGGGGGTACACAACAAAAAAGCTATGCTCGATTCCTCTGTCTTGAAGAAAAGACTCAAATTCTCGGGACGTAAACTACGGTCCGTAATATCAGACCATTTCAAACAGGCTGTCCCTCACGTGCAAATATTGACAAGAGGAAGACCGCCACAGTACGGAAGAACCCATCCCTGGACAAAGCAACATCTGGCCATTTGGAACTGCACCAGTTACTGGTATAACAAACCAACGTTATGCTGATGCATGCTCAAATGGGCCTACAATCTCAACTGCTTTCTTTCTCTACGGCCTATCTGGAAGAAGCACTGGCTGCTGTGGACGTCGATAGTTCTTGACACTTTTGTCTGCAGCTGGACCAATTGCGCAGCTGCGGATAGCAGTCTCAACTTTCTTGAGCGGGCCTGACCACCATTACTTTTATCGAAGACCTCTCTTGGTCTTCACGATTCCCGGGTGCGATTCATAGGCCGGCTGCACTAACGTAGCTTTAAGGTTTGGTGGAACCACCGCTCGTTCCGTGCGCATAAGCAGGCAATCTTCTACTGACAGTTCCTCACGGACTTCGTTCCTAGTGAGGACTCAGTTGAGCTGTGAACTTTTTCTTGGCTAGCCATGATGTTTGAAAAAGATGAGCAACCACTTGGAGCTTGAATTCCTCGGCTGTAGCATATCAGAGGTCATTAATGTGAAAATGAAGATGCTACCAGAGACACTATTTTCTTTTAAACTTGAAGGCCATCTTCGGTGTCTGGGATAGGTAGCCTGGACAAGCAGTCCAAAGCGGCAGCTCTCCAGTTCTTTGTGTGGAAAGCAAAGATTATGGAGCCAGGTGATCCGTTACTAAATTGAGCGATCGACACCAGACACAAATGTCCCTTTTCTCACACGCCGACAGGCAGGCAAAGGCCTCACGTTCTCTCACTGAGTATTTCCGAACAGTTTCTATCAGTGCTCTGGATGCGAATTCAAGGGTCTGAATGTGTGGTCCGTCAGATTCTATCCCTACTGCACCCAGGCCGTACGCAGATACAGCCGCGGCCACAATAACGGGGAGCATCGGGTCGATGCTAGATGCTTGTTCGAAGCTTGTTCGATGCTAGATGCTTGGTCGATGCTTGTTCGATGCTGGAAGCTTTTTTACTCTTGTCAAGCTCTTTTCAGCAGCGGCATCCCATTGAAAATGAACTTCTTCCGAAGCAGCCCATGCATAGGTTCTACCTCTTCAGCCAGGTGAGAGATAAACGTAGCATAATGCTCGACCAGACCAAGGAGCGAATTCACCATGCTTGCTTCTGTGGGGGTGCCAGCGGGAGCAAGAGCGCTAACTTTAGCTTGGAGAGGAAATATTCGATGCGGTGTGACACGATCACTCAGGAACATTAGCTGAGACTAATTGAAGATCTACGTTGCACACAGTTTCAGTCCAGCTTCAGAGCGGCACAGGAGAACCTGCTCCAGGTTCCTGAAGTGCTCCGAGTCCGGCCCAAGATTATGATGTAGTTCAGATAGGAGAGGACCTCCTTGCAACCCTTCGGACCTTTGTCATGAAGTGCTGAAATACAGCTGGAGTAGATGCCAGTCCGAAGCACACCCTTTTTAAATGAAAAAGGCCATCGTGCATAATGAGCGCAGTGAGGTCTCCGCTGTCCGGGTAAAACAGGACCTGGTAACAGGCACAGGCCGAATCGAACTCCGAGAAGTGGCTTGCTCTAATCAGCGAGTCCAGCATGAGGCAGAGGAAAGCTCTACAATAGCTTTGTTGGGCTCTCTGAAGTAAACACAGGGGCAGATGCTGTCGTCTTTCTTGCGTACAACGATAGGCGACTTCCATGCATATGATTGAACCCTTTCAATGACATCGCCAGCAAGAAAGTGTTGAAGTTTGCTGCTAAGTGGCTTGCGCAGATAAATTGGCAAACGTCTGAGCTTCTGCACAACTGGAGGAACTGAATACTTCACATTGGCCTCTTGTTGGACGCCCTTGGTCAACCTAAGGCCTGGTGAGCTGCCATACCGAAACGAGGTAGCTTAACGAACGTTGGAGGATTTGCGGGCACCTCATATCCGCTGCATATAGGGGGTTTGGGCTCTTGTACATTTGTACCCTTTGTAGCTGCATTTCGGCTCAAATCTTCTGAATCTTCTTTGAAGCCGTGTGCAGGACAGGTAGCTGTGTGCCCATAATATGCAGTCCTAAAGCTTGTGCAGCTTTCAGACGAAGTGCGACATGAATGGCTATCACAGCCGTTTTTTCCTTGAACGAGGCGCTAGCTTTCGCTTGGCCCAACTGGAATCTTCCTGTGTGCAATGTCGAAGAACGTAGGTTTACAGCTGGTCAGGTGTCTTCGAATACGCTTCGGAATTCTTGCTCCTCCATGACTGACATAGCTGATCGAATGTCGATCAAGAACTTTACAGCGCGCGGTTGTGAAATGGAGGTAATTAGCGCCACTGTCACAATCAATGTAGACACCCATGCACTTGTCACCGTTAACAGTCAGAATGCTGTTTACACCTGGTGCATCTCGTTTAGGAACTGCTTCCCGAACCTGAACCGGGCGTCGTCCCTGTGCGCTTGCGGGAGCTACGGCAGACTTGCATGAATTGGCCGCGGCGGCCCCATGGGAAGCAGGTTTTTCCGAGAGCGGTGCATACGGACGGCTCGCACCTTGCTTTGCCGCAATTGCTACAGGCCTTCGGATTTCTGCTCTACGGAACAATGGTGGTGGTCGTTTCTGGAGTAGCGGCCAGCATGACGAGATCGTCCAAGGCTGGGCCTGCTCTGGATAAAGGGACATGCACCGTTTTTGCTGAAACGGCGGCTATCTGGCGTGTTCCGCCCTACGGCGCAACGCTGGCGTGGCTGTTGCCGAACGACGCGTTAAACGGGGTTAGCAAAGGCTTCTGACCCGAGCTGAGCTCTCTTACGAAGTAGCGCAATCTCAACTGCACGGTCGAACGGCAGCGTGTCGCCTTCCAAGAGCAGCCGTTCTCTTCACTGCGGAGGTGCGACGCCAGTGACTAACTGCTCGCACATGTTTTCGTTGACTTGACTGCCTAAATTGCAAGAGACTGCCAGTTCTCGAAGCGCGAGAACGACGTCACGGATAGAGTCACCATGCAGCTGGCGACTCTCGCTGCAGGGGTGTCATTCTAGCGGAATGTTGTGTGTGCCGGCGAAATGTTGTCAGAGCACGGGCTATGGTGTATTCATGTTGGGGAAGCGGTACTAAGGCCTCTTGCTTGGAGTCCATGGTATGGTGGTTTGGTTCAGTGGCTGCAGCAGGTTTGGTCGGCAGTAACTGGAGCGTCGCTGGCGGTGAGAGCGCATCAAAACTGCATTGTCCTTGCGGGCCCAAGCAGTGCAGGAGATGCGCTCGATGGCGCGGCGCAGGAAGCTCGGCAACCCCAGTTGCCCTTGGACTCTACACTATCTTATTTAATTTGCCTTTATCTTGAAGGTGTTCTGTTACGCAAGTGCACTTTCAGCGGCACATGTTTGCATTGTTGAGCCCTAACAGCGGTACGTCGCGGAGTGTGCTCGAATTCGCAAGGATATAAATCTATCTTGTCTAATCTTCTCGCACACTTGCGAATTTATTACAACGCTCTCAAAGATTGCGTAACCACGAATACGGGACCCAGAGCTTCCTTAGGAAGCGAACGCCAGTGATTACTGATTACTGCAGGCACGCCCTTAAAGGCTGCACCCACACATTTCTTGCGCAGTGCTTTTCGTGCATGAAAATTTGTGCTGAGCATTCTGTATACCCAGTGGAGCATCCGACTGCATAGGCAGGGGTAGTATCAATGGAATGTGTGCGCTGAGGGTAATCTTTTGTTATAGGGTGTGTATTCATGTGGTAAAATATACCTGTCTCGTAGAGTATAAAAAAGGACAACAAGCACGATCACCATCAACAACGCAAAAAATTAGGCAGTGCTTAGTTCTGGTTAAGCCTGGATATACAAGCGAAAAACTTCAGTTATGCTTGGTTTGACGGCCGTCCACAAACTGCCTATACGGAGGCGGAAGAGGAGACGGAAATCAGCGAGGTGAAAACTGCCCGCAGAAATACGAAGACGAGGGTTGCCGGCTGCGACGCGGGGAACAAGCCGCTGCAAAGAAAGGTCAAACGGTGGGTGAGGAGGCGACCCACATGCGCAGTTGTAGCGACAGTGAGGAGGCGACGCTCATGCGCAGTAGCGCCCGCCGAAAGGCCCCGCGACTGAGTCGGCGGCGGCGAGGAGCGACCACCTACGCGGCGCGTGACGTCATTCGGTTTCGCGCGTGCGCATAACTCACCAGTACGGCTCACGCGAAGCTCCGCTCTGACCAGCGTAGTGAAGCTTTTCGCTTCAAAACGAGCGCAGGCCAGCGTGTCGTCTGCAGGCGTTCCCCTTTCCGTGCGGCGCCGCGCAGCGTTGCGGACGCACAGCCGGCGCCATTTCTGCATTACACTGGCAATGTGTCGTACACACCCCATAGCTGTGCGGCAGTCGAGTCTGCAGTGTACTCTTTAGACCATGCCATGACCGGCGGATCGCGCTGCTTACAGTGGAACGACGTCGAAATGTAGACACGGCGCCAGGAAGCGGCTGCGGAAGCGAGGGAAGCGACTCGAGCAACGGCAACCCGAGGCTAACACGAACAAGCACAAACAGCAGACTTGGCGCTGCTACGTTCAACGCCGTCAACGATAAAATGCATTTTTTTTTTCACCCTGATTCCAGCGTACCAAAAGCTGAAATGGTATAAATAATTGACACACACAAAAATGCCAACATTTACAAATGCGTTGACAGTAACGTCTTTAGAGCTGAATGAAATGTTCTCTAAGTACGGGCTTTTATTTATGAGCAGTAGAAATATCCCTCATTCGCTTTCATATTTCATTTATTGATCGCGTTAAAAAACCGGTCCTATCTCCACTCTGCAGCAGATAGTTGTGGCGTTAACGGCGAAAACTCCGAGAGCAAGTATGTTAGCAAATAAAGGTGAAGAGCATCATCATCGTCAATAGTCTGACTACGCCCACTGTAGCGCAAAGGCTTCTCCCATGTCTCTCCAATTAACCTGGACTTTATCGGCTGCAGCCACCGTATCCCCGCAAATTTCTGAATCTCATCCGCCCAGCTAACTTTCTGCAACCCCCTGCTACGCTTGCCTTCTCTTGGAATCCACTCCGTTACCCTTAAGGACCAGCGGTTACCTTGCCTCTGCATTACATGCATTGCCCAAGCCCATTTCTTCCTGTTCATTTCGACTAGGATTTCCTTAACCCTCGTTTGTTCTCACACCCACTCTGCCCGCTTCCGGTCTCTTAAGGTTATACCTATAATTTTTGTTTTCATAGCTCGCTGCGTTGCCCATTACTTGGCCTCCACGTTTCTGCCCCGTAGGAGAGTACCGGTAAGATGCAGCATTTGTATACTTTTTCTCTTGAGGGATATTGGTAAACTACCATTAATGATCTCAGAGAACATGCCTTATGCGGTCAACCCTATTCGCATTCTTCTAGTTATTTCCGTCTCATGATCCGCATCAGCGGCCACTACCCGCCCTAAGTAGACGTATTCGCTTACGGCTTCCAGCACCTCGCTACGAATTGCGAACTGCTGTTCTCTTGCAAGACTGCTGCCCATTACTTTGGTTTTCTGGACGCTAATTTTAAGGTCTACCGTTTTGCTCTGCCTGTCTTACATTGATCATGTTTTGCAGTTCATCTCCTTATTGACTTAGCAAGGCAATGTCATTAGCGAATCGCAAATTATTCAGGTGCTCTGCACAGTGCGCTTCATCTCGAGATGAAGAGCACTGCGCGCATATTCTCTGGCGCGAGCGCTTTGCGAAGCCACAAATAGTTTTCTTTACAAGTGTATCGCGCTACACGAAACAAAAGAAATCCATAAATGCGGCGAAATGCACGGAGCACGTGGAGACTTTGGCGCGACCGATCGGGAAACATTGCTTTTTAAGGTCATTCTTGAAAGTCTCTTTGTGTTCTATTCGAGCTTTCAGGTCTTAGAGCTGAGTAGCGTAATTTAACGAGAATGTTAGCGGTGGCGTCGCTATCCTAATAAAACATGATATTAAAAGTGAGCTTTTGCAGCAATTAGATAACCATGAAAGTTTATTCCTAAACGTTAATTACTTTGGTCACACTTTCATTCTGGGCGCGTTGTATAGGCCTTCAGATTCTGGTCCTGACTATATGCACAAATTGCAGGATCATATGCATTCATTTAGGAACAATAAAATCATTATTTGTGGAGACTTTAATGTTCCAAATATGAATTGGTCTACTGGATCTTTTGTACCTTCTGAAAATGCAGACTTAATTTCGGACCTAATGATTGCTCATGACCTTGTACAAGTTGTAACTGAGCCAACAAGGGTGCGAGGGATGAGCAGTTCTGTTTTAGACTTAGTATTTCTCAGCTTCTTGTTTTCTGCGCACATTTCATCTGTATTGGAGGGAATATCAGATCACAGACTGCTACTTGTTTCTCTAATATTTTCTTCTTGTGATAAACCATGAAAAAATTTGCTTAAAATTGTAAAAGACTTTTCACGTGCAAATGATGAATCAGTACTTGATTATTTAGACATTGCTTTCGACAGATTTTTGGGTGAAAATGTCTCAGTTTTGTGGGCTACCTTCAAGGAGCACTGTGAATTTTGTCAGCTGAATTTCATTCCAGACATGACGAAACGCGTCAAGAAAAAGAATCCGTGGATTAATCGCCGCATTATTCATCTCAAACGTAAAGTCAAGCGTCTAAAGCGTTCGAAACGGCCAAACACAAATCTTTTAGCAGAACAGAACTTGCGGCTGAACTTTCTTCAAATATTAGATTGGCCACGAAACGGTACTTCACAAAATGTCTCCCGCAATTCATAAAAAGTAATCCTGCTAAGTTTTGGAATCATATCAGAGAGTCTCATCAGCCGATCGAAAAAATACTCACGAATGGATGCGTTGTTACGTGCCAAAAGGGCATTGCCACAGCTTTTAATAATTATTTCCAGTCTGTTTTCTCAACTGATCACGCTGAAAAAATTGACGGTTTTGTTTGTGATTACTTTCAACCGTTAGACATTGTATCTGATGAAGGTGTCATAGAAATGCTACTCCGATTAGATACGAAGTGTTCTCCCGGCCCAGACGGCATTCCTAATGCATTTTTGCGGCGCTATGCTGAATCATTGTCTCGTTTTTTGTCCAAAATATTTCGTCTCTCCATATCTTCTTGCTCCTTGCCGGCTGACTGGCTCACAGGGAAGGTTATTCCTGTCAAATGCATGCACTAGAGGCTAACAAATATAGTAGCTTCTAAAGAGATGTCACTACCGTGAACTGTGTGATATGCCAGACGACAGTGGAAACAAGCACCGAATTTCAAACAATACAATAAGCTCAACTCCTGACCTTCAGGAACCAATAATCTCTTTATTTGTTTGCTAGCTTGTGTTCGAGATATTGTTATTCATTAAGCTCCTTATATGGGGGCATTCGATCGTGACATAGCATTTATATTCTGTCATAGCGCATATGTATCGTGTTCGGCGTCGTACTTTGCATCAGAGCGCAACATATGGTCGAGTTGGTTACGATACGTGGTGTCAATCAGCGTGAGTACGAGACTAGGACAATCGGACGACGCGAACGCTCATATCGTCTGATTATCCTATAATTGAATTCATGGCCTTCGACGCCTTCATATTTTGTCGGAAGCAACGTTTTCTTTGCTCTATGTTAAGGTAGAGTTTCCAGGAGTATAGCACGGGGCTGGTTTCAGTGAATAGAATGTTTCAGTTGGTTTTATTGCGAATTCTGTACTGATAAAATAGGACCAAGGTTTGTATCGGTTTTCGTCATCCATACCAGCAAGAAGAGCAATTGACATTAATATAAGGGGATCGCTCCAGGTCGCATGACATTAAGGGTGACCACATGAGAGACAATTAAGTCATATGTGAGTGAAGAAGTGCACAGTAAGCTTTGAAAATAAAATTGCTCTTGACTGCCAGATAGACAATAAAGACCGAGTCTGAAAAGTAGGCTCTAGTTACACCGGCAGATGTTCCCAAGTAAACAGCAGATGCTATCCAATTTAGTCCTTCCCTTGCCGGTGCCAGACGCCGCTCTATCAGCATGGACCTGCGGTGTGAAAGCCGCCCGCACTCTGTCATGTATTTAGATAAATGGCCCCGTTAAATGAGCCGTGCTTCTTGCCTCCAGTGAGCATGAACGGTAACAATGGTAGGTATCGGATCTCTTGGCGTCAGACATTAGAAGTTGCTTTTTCGGTCACCGAAAAAGAAGGCGAACTGAAATGAAGGGAGGGCAGGGATGATAGAGCAGTGGGTTTCCTATTTTACAGAGTTCTGTCCACGCTGCTGTACTACAACCTGACCTACACAAGCATCCTGCTCGGTTCGAATCCCTACCTGAGTTTCGTACTGATGGCCTGCATGGAATATCCCCAAAAGTTCATCGCCATCATATTTATCAACTACATGAAGCGACGCACAGCCTATGTCTTTCTCTGCGGCTCTGCAGCCCTATGTTCGCTGGCTGTTATATTTGTGCCTCCAGGTAAAGAGGTTCCCAAATGATGCATGCTCGTAGGCGCCTGGCTATAGAAGTTAATTTTCGCAGTAAGAGACAACGTTCCTAATACGAATCGTAGCATTGGTTTCATTTCCACTAGTAATATAATCTTCGTGAATGAAAATTCAAAGTGTCCACGCTCATAATACTGTAGAATTCACATGCGATAAGTCAGTACCTACTTTGTGCCTCTGGGTTGCTTTGAACTGATATTAACCCTCTCCAGTCAGGTGTATTTCACCCACTGATTACTGCACCGGTCACCATTCCTTTGGGCCTTCTAGCCCACCGCAAAGGAGGAGTGTGCCACGACATGATTTGGACATAAAAATTTATTGAAAACATTTTTATTCAGTTGCGGTAGGGCATCATCGGAACTTCTTTGAAGTGTGGAACCTCTCGAAGCGCTCTCCTGGGTGGAGGCCAGGCTTCCTCTCGCAAGTCTTGAAAAAGAATGGTCTCCCTCCTGCCACCGTTTGTCGATCTGTCACTGAAGACAGCGTGATCCGTACTGCTGCGGCCTTCAAGCCTGGCTTCAATTCATTAGACAATTTTCCGTAAAACGCGCCTGCCGGATTGGAACTCATGCGGCGAGTTTTTTGCGCCAATTCGGAGCCTGAAATCCACGTGATTTTAAAGCGGTATGGTGCTGTCATCGCTCGAGCAGAAAAGCCAAATAGCCAGTTTGCATGATACAACAAACCCAACCAAAGGCGTGCGGAGTTACCTGCAGAAATATTAGAAAAAACGTTGTGTCGGGCCATGCCCGACAACTGATCGGACGGGTACTTTTCCGCTGCCTGGCGATGCGCGAGAGATGACCGGAAAGGGTTAATGGAATGTCTCTGCAACACGTCCAGGTTTCTATGCATTGTTGAGTATTTTTTATTCTTCAAATCGTTTCTTTTCTTGCGCAGTGAATAACCGAGATAAGCAGAATATTGGCACTCTAAAACCATTATTTTATCACAACAATGCTGATAACACACTCTAGGTTATAAGCTTGAGTGGTCGGGAACAACTCTACTACTTTGTTTCCGGGTTTTCAGTCCTAACAATGATTCATCCCACTAACTTGCCGCTTACAGCGGCGTGGTAACAGAACAGGCTTGTTATCCCAACCCCTCGCGTGAGCGCCTTGGCGGAAAAGATAAAAAAATGGCAATTATAATCGTCGAAATGCGAATAATCAGCTCTAGCTTCTCCTTGTCATGCTGTTACAGTTTCTTGGTTTGCTCTGATTGCTGCTGACAGACATGAGTGGGTGGAAAGTGTATTTTGCTTTTGGCAGGAACAAAAAGAGTGTCTATGGTGTGAAAAATGTGTTTGCACGTGTCTCAGCGTCTTTCCGTGCAGCGCGATTGTCGTAAGCGTCCCGGGAACATTCCCACTGTGTTAGATCCACCGCACGTTTGCGCCTCTAGCCTCCCGGATACGAATAGCGCTCAGGCTTCGGCATAGGCCGCTAAGTTAGAGCACCGTAGGCTGTGGCCTAGGCTACATGCATGGCCCTCCTGCAACGATACTAATGGGCCACGTCACCGGCGGCGCTCTAGCATCATTGCTGCAGCTCCTACTGCGGAGCCATATAGCCATTTTTAAGGGGTGTTTCGCGACTTTTAACCCCGTTCTGTTGCGACCACGCGTTGCACCTGATAACGACAAAGCGCAGGATACCGGCTATATGCACGCTATGGTCACATGATTGCGGGCGCTTTCAGGTAGCGAAAGCGACAAACACAACCAGGCGTTCGTCCAAAACCTCAGTCTTTCTTACATAGCTCTGTTAAATACCAGCAGTTCTAACGCCACACTAATTTTGCAGCTTCCGCCATATTATGAATGCTAATACTAGAGGCAAGGCTGCAAAGACTGCACCTTCTGACGAGAACAAAGATCATTCTGAAATTGGCAGCGCAGTCGTCCTTTACACCATAATGAAGCGGCTGAAAACACAGAAGTTCAGCAACTGCACTGCTGAACGCTGTTTCGTTATTGTGACTATACGTTAAGCTCACACGACACTGTTGTTTATAAGGATTGATAGAGTTCCTACTAATAAATCTAAATGTTCCTATGCATATCACACTAGCATAAATATTCCAGCTGCCTTCTTTCACGCGCCGGAGAAAGATTGAAGCACCAGTAACTCTGTGTCCTCCCTCTGCACAGGCATCTGGTGGTTGCAGCTTTGCTTCATGCTGCTGACTAAGCTGTTCAGCAGCTGCGCCGGCTACGTGAACCTAATCCAGATATCTAAGCTCTATCCCACCCAGGTCCGGACGCTGGCCACGGGTTGGACGTTCACAACAAGCAGGGTTGGCGCGATTCTGGCTCCGTTCACCAAGGAGTTGCTGAGTATGCTCAGTGTTACCTACGCGGCCGGTCCTGTCAGCGAAAGACCCGATGATTGGGCACTGGCGGCAAACGTAAATTCGGGTTGTACTGTGTCGTTACCTCTCAGGAACTGAAGCAACCACAGTTCTTAAACGAACGAATTCGATTGCCTTGTTTCCAAGAAAACGTGGTACTGGCTGCTGACGTGGAATTTTCCTCGAGATAAATTGTTATCTCTTGGAGAGTTCTCGCGCTTGCACGAGGAGGTAAACTATTGCTGGTTTCTTAATCACACAGAAAATCAGTACATCTCCGAAAAAAGGGGACCAGCCAGTACCAAGGTGTAAGTTTCGTCCCAGGCGCTAAGTTTGATTCAAGCTGCGGAAGTTTGATTAAAGCTGCGGAAGTTTGATCAAAGCTGCAGAAGTTTGATCGAAGCTGCTGAAGTTTCGTCAAGGCTCCGGAATTTTGAGGCTATGAATAGGGTTTGGATTTCTCGGCTCTAATTGTTTTCAAAGTGAGGCGGAATTTTCTCGGTGTTTATTTCATAATGCTGTTATTGGTTTCCTCCGACAGATGAATGACTGACTTTTCCCACTGATTTATTGTACAATACTTTGTGGCCAAAAGTCACCCAAAGTCTGTCTCAAAGTTTTGTTACCATACGCAGTTTATTTACCAATAATTAACGTGCAAGTGGTAGTACTTGGAGCTGTGCTTATAAGGGCTGCTGCGGTGGCTCAGTGGCTATGGTGCTCGGCTGCTGTCCCGAAAGACGCGGGTTCGATCCCGGCCGCGGCGGTTGAATTTCTTTGGAGGAGAAATTCGAGGCCCGTGTACTGTGCGATGTCAGTGCACGTTAAAGAACCCCAGGTGGTCGAAATTTCCGGAGCCCTCCACTACGGCGTCTCTCATAGCCTTAGTCGCTTTGGGACGTTAAACCCCGTAAACAAACCAACCTGTGCTTATAAGGAAATGGTTCCGTTGTTAAATTTAACGCAAGTTAAGTGAGATGGCTGGCACACAAAAACCGAACTGGAATTTTACATCTGACAGTTAAGCTAAAATGTTATCGTTGGTGTGTCGCACTGGACAGAGGTCAGGGCGGGGCCTCACTGGTCTGTGTGTTTATCGCAGCGATGGAAGCGGCGGTAAATTCCTCGCTACCTGCAGCAAGATACTTTTTCACGAGCGTCTTACATGCGTTCGATGACCTAGTTAACTGACTTACTGCTCTAAGCGGAAGAATACAGTGAACAAACAGACCTTAGCTACCAGGCGGTGAGCAGGTGACGCCCCCCGGTATGCAAGACGTGGAAGATAACGGAACACCACCCCAAATAGCACAACCGCGCCGCTTATCCAACGCTACCGCCGTCTCATCACGCCCCTGGCTTCCCTACTTGGTTATTTTTCTCATCTGACTGAGAGTAACTGGCACTGAACAGCCAACTAGCTATGTCTTGCATGGTAAGAATATTGACCTTTTTTGGTTAAAACTGAAATACGAAAGCTGAAATCGGCGTAATTAATTTTTTTATTTTCGCTTAAACTGAAGAGTCAAATCCCTGGTTATAAAAAAAATATGGTTTGAAACGAAATGACATTTAGTTGTTTCAGACTGGCTCCCGGAATCAATGTGGAATACAGCCGTTAAATCTTTCATAGAGACATCCTGAAATTACTGTGTGTTGTGTGCGCGCGTGCGCGCGTGTGTGCCCGCGTGCGTGCGTGTGTGTGTGTGTCGAAGAAGGGGGCTGCACGAACGAAAACGCGTCTGTACGTCTCCGTCTTGTCGCGCTTTGAAACCCATCATGAATGTTTACCAACTTGCCCAACTTTCTGCCCTCCTTCAATGCACGAACGAAAAAGCGATTTATTTCAACACTTCGGCTAGGGCCTGACCTTTGTGTCGGAAGCGTCTGAAATAAATTGCCGCTTTCGTTCGTGCGGCCCTCTTCTTCGATACGTATTTCTGGATCCTGAAAGACTTTTTATGTGAAGCATACTACTTTAGCTACCACTTCAGCCCTTCACCGTGGTTATGCGCCTCCAAATCACGTGATACATGACGTCACACCACGTGACACGATGTCGTCACGACAGTGGAGAAACGGGGGCCCACCTCGCGCCGTCGCTGTGGTTGTGCGCCTACAAATCACGTGATAGAAGACGTCACACCACGTGACACGATGACGTCACGACAGTGGAGAAACGGGGGCCCACCTCGCGCCGTCGCTGTGGTTGTGCGCCTCCAAATTACGCGACACGATGATGCTTCGCATTCTCCAGGCTTAACCAAGTTAAGCCTCAGCCATTTTTTAAAGTGTGTGTGTATATATATATATACAGGGTGTTTCACCTAAGACTTTCTGCAATTTTTAAAAATAAGCTATTTGAATTAGATGCGCGCTTTTTCTGGCATAGCATTGTCAGTGGTGTAGTGCATCATAATGCAGCTAAGACGTGCTAACTAGCAGGCTGGTGAACCAATATTTAATAGTTAACTTTTAAACTATTACCGTTGGACTCCTTAATTATTGAGAGGCATGTAGCCTACCGCAAGTAATGTCGATATCCGTTTTTAGAATTTCGAGAACGCGATTTTCCTCGGCGCTGTGGCCGAACAAATTTTGGCTATCTCGACGAATTAGGTTCACTGGAGAGGTTGCTTTGCCTGCAAGCTTCTCAAACCGCACGTATTTTGGCGCGATGTAGGCGAAATTTGTTGGGCCACAGCGCCAAGGGTAACCGCGTTTTCGAAATTCTAAAAACTAATATATGTATTACTTACGGTGGACTACATGCCTCTCAATAATTAAGGAGCCCAACGGTAATAGTTTAAAAGTTAACTATTAAATATTGGTTAACCAGCCTGCTAGTTAGCACGTCTTAGCTGCATTATGATGTACTACACCACTGACAATGCTATGCCAGAAAAAGCGCGCATCTAATTCAAATAGCTTATTTTTTAAAATTGCAGAAAGTCTTAGATGAAACACCCTGTATATATATGTATATATATATATATATATATATATATATATATATATATATATATATATATATATATATATATATATATATATATATATATATATATATATATATATATATATATATATATATATATATAATAGGTTGCGAGAGCATGAAGTACTTGACTGCTTACTGGAGTATATAGCGAAGTATACGCTTCGTTAAAGGAAACATATTCGTTTCGATCGGAAGACCGATCTTCTTCAGGAGAAGAAGAATGGTCTTCCGATCGAAACGTCGAGTCGAATAAATATGTTTCTTTTAACGACGAAGCGTATACTTCGCTATATATATATATATATATATATATATATATATATATATATATATATATATATATATATATATATATATATATATATATATATATATATATATATATATATATAAACGTAATTCGGTTGACACACGGTAGAAAAACAACAACTTTATACTTTATAAAGTATAACTTGATAACAACTTTATAAAGTTGTTGTTTTTCTACCGTGTGTCAACCGAATTACGTTTATGTTCTACCGGATCCATCCGATCTTCACCCCCTTCTTATATATATATATATATATATATATATGCGTGTGTTTGTGTGTGCGTGCGTGCGTGCGTGCGCGTGTGTGCGTGCGTGCGCGTGCGTGCATGTGTGTGTGCGTGTGCGTGTGTGTGTGCGTGTCTGTGTGTGTGTGTGTGTATGTGTGTTTGGAGAGAGAGAGAGAGAGGTTGCGAGAGCATGAAGTGCCCGACTGCTTAGAGGAGTATACAGCAAAGTATACGATTCGTTAAAGGAAAGATATTTGTTTGACTCGACGTTTCGATCGGAAGATCGATCTTTTTGAAGGGTGATTTTTCGTCGCTGGTGTTTCCCCTTTTATAGGGGTTGGACACAGAACAGGTGAGCGAGAAAGAGAAATAAGTAGAGAGAAGCAAAAAATATACAAGTAAAAAACAACGAAATACGCATGCATAAGAATATTGGAGAGGGAGCCGCAAGGAAGAATGGAGATTGCGCAGAACATGTAAGGAAAAAGAAAAGGCAATATCCAGATGCGGTCTCTGTTTCGTTAACCACCGCATGCTTGCTTATTGACAGGCGTATAGAGCTGAGCTGAGATGGTCGACTGAGTGCGTGGCGGTGCAGCAACCTTCGCGTCAAAATGCGGGAACGTCGCTTCTCCTGGCCGTGAGGGCAGGTGGGAAAATAATCTTGACACAACAACAGGTGAAATGAAGCCGAACTTTTTGCTGGGCTTGTCAGTCCATTGTGACATAAGTGAAACAGCGCGAAAGAAGAAGCCCGAAGGCGAAACGAAGAAAGGACCACTGCAACTGTAGACCACACGGTTACTACAGGCAGGTTTTCCGCACACTGTGATATCGGCCGTGACTGATGCTTTGCTTCAGAAAGTTAAAGGCAAGAAAAGAAACGTTACTCAGGAAAGCAACAGGAGGGTGAGAGCAGCCGTTGTCCCGTATTCCCACTGGGTAGCACGTAATATGAAAAAGGTTGCCAATTAATATAAGATTCCCGTAGTGTTTTCTGCCCCTTGGAAGTTAGCTACGTTTTGTCATAGGATTAATAACGAAAAACCAAATATCTAACCTGTGGCGTAAAGCATGCCCACATGTTCGCCAGGTGTAGTCAAGCGGTGATTTACCAGACTCCGCTTGCATGCGACAAAGTTTATATTGGACAAACCGGAAGGTGCTTGAAGGAACGTTTAAGGGAACACGAGCGCTCACTTGAAAAAGGCACTGGATCTAATCTAGCACTTCATTGCAAAGAATGTAAATGCATGCCTCGTTTACGCGAAACTGTTTTTCTTGATAGAAGTATAGACAACGTAGCCCGGGAGTTGAAGGAAGCCTTCTTTATAAAAAGAAAGGGCTTGGAATGTGTCAGTGATGCGTCAAAATCATTGTATGGGAGCCAACTTGCCTTTTTGGAGCAACATTGCTAAATTTTTATTTTTGACTACGCGTGTCTGAATCATTGAGTGTCAGTGTTTCATCGTTTTCATTGTTAAAGTCTGTGCACTTTTTTTTTAGCCACACGTTGTCACATTCAGTCGGTTTATATTCTTTCCACAATTTCATTCTGTCAGTTTTTATCGCGTTTACCCTTGTTACCAGCTAATGATGTTTTATCGGTTTTGCTGCTCTTTACACCATGTGGCATTAACTGTTTTAATTCATCAAGTGTATTTTTTTTAATTTTGTTACCATCCCTCCTGAGATTAAGTCGACTTTTAGATTCATCACCCTGTTATGCTTTTTATTGCTTCTATTGCTCTTTAGACCATGTGACGTTGACTTGTTCTCATTATCTTTGCCACAGCTTTCCTATATATTGTGCGAGTTTTTCTAAAAAAAAAATCAGTTGCCAGATCAGCACTCTTTCCTGTCCCTTCTTCGTTTCGTCTTCGGGCTTCTTCTTTCGCGCTGTTTCACTTATGTCGGAACAGAGGGAGCAGGAAAAAAAAAACCTGGAAAAACCTTAAAGCAGTGCTTTTTCTCCGCATTCAGCAATAGTGCACCTACCGCTGGTTTAGCTGCTGCCGCTGGACTATGAGAGAAAAGGGGGGGGGGGGGACGAAAGGGAGGTGCCCGACGAAATGTTACCAGCATAAAAAATGTAAGCTTACAGAGTAGCCAAAGTAGACATTAAAAAAAAAATCTATTGCATTCGCGGGGCCAGAAGATGAGCCAAACCGGGATGCAAGCAACGACACAAATGTGGCATGCAAAAAGGGGTATGTCGTCAGACGACGCAGTCAGTGGTGCTTTGTGTATTTTCGTAGGCCTATGATCTCGGAAGAAAGGTGAGGGTACCGTGGCTTTCGTCAATGACCCTTTGCACAGTGTTAAATTTAAAAATAATATATGATTCTCGTTCCTCGCGGTAACGAGTGTTTTCCTCGCGCTAAAGAGTCTGTCAAACTCGTGGCCTTTCTCGAGCAGGTGCTTCGAAAGAGAGAGGCTGGGGAGGGATTGAGTATGTGAGCTGTGGTTTTAAACCTGAATTGGAAGGAATTATCTCTTTGGTCTATACACTGTCTCCACACTCGAGCATGTAAACAACGTTGCTGGGATCGCAATTTAAGCCTTCCCTGGTAGAATATTTGAAATTTCAATGGGTGCTTTTTTTAGTGAGTGCCATGGTTTCCATGCGTTTGCAGACTGGGCATCGGTTTTTTCCACATGGTGCGCAACCCACACATCTCCGTTTATTGGCTGTCGAATGGACAACATCGTTTTGTAATTTTGTTTGGTTTTATATTGTTACCTGGAGGGCAGTTGAGAAAATTTTGAAAAGCCGGTCACTCTGTTCAGTGATACTAAAGAGTTTATTTGGGATTTTGTTAATGTTCGGGAAGTTGTTTGTGAAGGTTAGTATGAGATTACAGTGCTGTGATGTTGGCTGAGATTCCTCGAAGACGTCATTATGATTAGTTGCTTCTTCCTTTTTGAGGGCATTGTTGACTATAGAGGACGGGCAATGTTTCGTTACAATTTTCCACATGCAATCAGCATTTTGGTGAAAATCTTCCGATCGTGATAAAATTCGTTTGAATCTGATGGCTTGTAAGTATGCGATTGAAGTTTTAGATTGGCGTGGGTGGCAGCTGTGGAAATGAAGATACTGTTGTCTGTCTGTGGGTTTTATTACTGTGCTTCCTTCAACTCGAAGCAAAAATCCAGAAAGTTAATTTTATTGGTTGATTAGGTGATTGAAAGAGATATTAGAATGTGTTTTGTTGAATGAGGTGGTAAACTGGATGAGTTTGCCCTCGGTTTCTGTCCGAACTATAAATATGTCATCCAGAAAGCGTTTCTAAAAAACTGGTTTGGTTGGATATGATGAGAAAAAGAGTGATTCAATTTTGTTCATAAATATGTAAGCCCTGAAGAGCTGGGGAAAGGAATTTTCCGACGTCATGGCCGCCTGTTGAAAGGAGTTCAAAATCCTCCTCTTACCCCTCTCTCTACTTTATTTGTACTTCCCTCGATATATACTATATATTTTCGGTCTGCTCCTTCTGAACACCTACCTCCACGTTTAGGGCATGGCCATTTCAACTTATCATCGATTCTCCCCCCCCGCCCCCCCCATATTGTTTTTGCACTGATGCGTTAAGCCTGTACCTCGCGCGCGCTTTAAAAGCTGCGTTTCGAATACTGTAATACACTCGATAATGGCAGGTCCTCCAAACAAAACGTCGTTAATGAAATCCTGTTATGTTTCTCAATTTTGGGGTTTTTTTCTGATACATATATACAGCGTGCAGTTTTTAACGTTTTATAGATGTCTTTTTTTAAAGCTGTGACAGATACGTCGGTTGGTCTGCGCAGGTGGATTCTGCAGCAAAGTGCACATCATGTACGTGATAGAGCTGACTAATTACAAACTTAGCTAGAATTTATCGACTTTTTACTTTAGATTTTAGGGGATAAGGTTATATTGCGAAGTTAAAGGCATTCTATATAAAGGTTGTTTCACATAACTGGAACTACGTATTTAAAAAAGCGCAGCGGAGCTGAATGAAACCGACGTCATATTATTACCCGTCGTTTGGTGCTCCGCAGAGTATTTTTTAAAATTCCGCTTTATTAGAATAGTTAAGCAAATCTTTAAATATAATTGGCTTTTGTTAGTGAGTATGCATCCTAATAAAGGAGTAATTACTCACTGGCATCCACCCGAGCGCAGCCATACGGCTACAAAGGAAAGCTGTACAGCTTTCTCAGAAACTTCGTCGAACTCAGAAAGCTGTAAAGAAAAATTCGTCCTGGTCCTTTTTTCGTCCTTTTTCTTCTTCTTTAAACTACGAAGTTTCTGAGAAAGCTGTACAGCTTTCCTTTGTAGCCGTATGGCTGCGTTCGGGTGGATGCCAATGAGTAATTACTCCCTTATTACAAATCTACTCCACCTTGGGGGATTCCCCTATACATTTGACCAGTATGCATCCTATTTTTGCATTGGCACTCTTTGGCCCGTTTTCAAATTGAGCACATCTGAGCTGGATTTGTGAAGTTGGCGGTGGGTTGACCGATGACGCCCAAAGGTGTCATTAGATGGCAGCCATGTAAAAGCACTGCCAGAGAAAGTCTAGTTGTACCGTTAGAAGTGGCTCTTTACATTATCAAGTACTCTGTGATAGTGCCCTTCACTGTGTGCTGATCTAATATGGCCTACTGAATGCATGACTCGAGGACGTGGTTAAACCTTTAAACTGGACCATTTATGGGGGGGGGGGGGGGGTACACAACAAAAAAGCTATGCTTGATTCCTCTGTCTTGAAGAAAAGACTCAAATTCTCGGGATGTAAACTACGGTCCGTAATATCAGACCATTTCAAACAGGCTGTCCCTCACGTGCAAATATTGACAGGAGGAAGACCGCCACAGTACGGAAGAACCCATCCCTGCACAAAGGAACATCTGGCCATTTGGAACTGCACCAGTTACTGGTATAACAAACCAACGTTATGCTGATGCATGCTCAAATGGGCCTACAATCTCAGCTGCTTTCTTTCTCTACGGCCTATCTGGAAGAAGCACTGGCTGCTGTGGACGTCGATAGTTCTTGACACTTTTGTCTGCAGCTGGACCAATTGCGCAGCTGCGGATAGCAGTCTCAACTTTCTTGAGCGGGCCTGACCACCATTACTTTTCTCGAAGACCTCTCTTGGTCTTCACGATTCCCGGGTGCGATTCATAGGCCGGCTGCACTAACGTAGCTTTAAGGTTTGGTGGAACCACCGCTCGTTCCGTGCGCATAAGCAGGCAATCTTCTACTGACAGTTCCTCACGGACTTCGTTCCTAGTGAGGACTCAGTTGAGCTGTGAACTTTTTCTTGGCTAGCCATGATGTTTGAAAAAGATGAGCAACCACTTGGAGCTTGAATTCCTCGGCTGTAGCATATCAGAGGTCATTAATGTGAAAATGAAGATGCTACCAGAGACACTATTTTCTTTTAAACTTGAAGGCCATCTTCGGTGTCTGGGATAGGTAGCCTGGACAAGCAGTCCAAAGCGGCAGCTCTCCAGTTCTTTGTGTGGAAAGCAAAGATTATGGAGCCAGGTGATCCGTTACTAAATTGAGCGTTCGACACCAGACACAAATGTCCCTTTTCTCACACGCCGACAGGCAGGCAAAGGCCTCACGTTCTCTCACTGAGTATTTCCGAACAGTTTCTATCAGTGCTCTGGATGCGAATTCAAGGGTCTGAATGTGTGGTCCGTCAGATTCTATCCCTACTGCACCCAGGCCGTACGCAGATACAGCCGTGGCCACAATAACGGGGAGCATCGGGTCGATGCTAGATGCTTGTTCGAAGCTTGTTCGATGCTAGATGCTTGGTCGATGCTTGTTCGATGCTGGAAGCTTTTTTACTCTTGTAAAGCTCTTTTCAGCAGCGGCATCCCATTGAAAATGAACTTCTTCCGAAGCAGCCCATGCATAGGTTCTACCTCTTCAGCCAGGTGAGAGATAAACATAGCATAATGCTCGACCAGACCAAGGAGCGAATTCACCATGCTTGCTTCTGTGGGGGTGCCAGCGGGAGCAAGAGCGCTAACTTTAGCTTGGAGAGGAAATATTCGATGCGCTGATACACGATCACTCAGGAACATTAGCTGAGACTAATTGAAGATCTACGTTGCACACAGTTTTAGTCCAGCTTCAGAGCGGCACAGGAGAACCTGCTCCAGGTTCCTGAAGTGCTCCGAGTCCGGCCCAAGATTATGATGTAGTTCAGATAGGAGAGGACCTCCTTGCAACCCTTCGGACCTTTGTCATGAAGTGCTGAAATACAGCTGGAGTAGATGCCAGTCCGAAGCACACCCTTTTGAAATGAAAAAGGCCATCGTGCATAATGAGCGCAGTGAGGTCTCCGCTGTCCGGGTAAAACAGGACCTGGTAACAGGCACAGGCCGAATCGAACTCCGAGAAGTGGCTTGCTCTAATCAGCGAGTCCAGCATGAGGCAGAGGAAAGCTCTACAATAGCTTTGTTGGGCTCTCTGAAGTAAACACAGGGGCAGATGCTGTCGTCTTTCTTGCGTACAACGATAGGCGACTTCCATGCATATGATTGAACCCTTTCAATGACATCACCAGCAAGAAAGTGTTGAAGGTTGCTGCTAAGTGGCTTGCGCAGATAAATTGGCAAACGTCTGAGCTTCTGCACAACTGGAGGAACTGAATACTTCACATTGGACTCTTGTTGGACGCCCTTGGTCAACCTAAGGCCTGGTGAGCTGCCATACCGAAACGAGGTAGCTTAACGAACGTTGGAGGACTTGCAGGCACCTCATATCCGGTGCATATAGGGGGTTTGGGCTCTTGTACATTTGTACCCTTTGTAGCTGCATTTCGGCTCAAATCTTCTGAATCTTCTTTGAAGCCGTGTGCAGGACAGGTAGCTGTGTGCCCATAATATGCAGTCCTAAAGCTTGTGCAGCTTTCAGACGAAGTGCGGCATGAATGGCTATCACAGCCGTTTTTTCCTTGAACGAGGCGCTAGCTTTCGCTTGGCCCAACTGGAATCTTCCTGTGTGCAATGTCGAAGAACGTAGGTTTACAGCTGGTCAGGTGTCTTCGAATACGCTTCGGAATTCTTGCTCCTCCATGACTGACATAGCTGATCGAATGTCGATCAAGAACTTTACAGCGCGCGGTTGTGAAATGGAGGTAATTAGCGCCACTGTCACAATGTAGACACCCATGCACTTGTCACCGTTAACAGTCAGAATGCTGTTTACACCTGGTGCATCTTGTTTAGGAACTGCTTCCCGAACCTGAACCGGGCGTCGTCCCTGTGCGCTTGCGGGAGCTACGGCAGACTTGCATGAATTGGCCGCGGCGGCCCCATGGGAAGCAGGTTTTTCCGAGAGCGGTGCATACGGACGGCTCGCACCTTGCTTTGCCGCAATTGCCACAGGCCTTCGGATTTCTGCTCTACGGAACAATGGTGGTGGTCGTTTCTGGAGTAGCGGCCAGCATGACGAGATCGTCCAAGGCTGGGCCTGCTCTGGCTAAAGGGACATGCACCGTTTTTGCTGAAACGGCGGCTATCTGGCGTTTTCCGCCCTACGGCGCAACGCTGGCGTGGCTGTTGCCGAACGACGCGTTAAACGGGGTTAGCAAAGGCTTCTGACCCGAGCTGAGCTCTCTTACGAAGTAGCGCAATCTCAACTGCACGGTCGAACGGCAGCGTGTCGCCTTCCAAGAGCAGCCGTTCTCTTCACTGCGGAGGTGCGACGCCAGTGACTAACTGCTCGCACATGTTTTCGTTGACTTGACTGCCTAAATTGCAAGAGACTGCCAGTTCTCGAAGCGCGAGAACGACGTCACGGATAGAGTCACCATGCAGCTGGCGACTCTCGCTGCAGGGGTGTCATTCTAGCGGAATGTTGTGTGTGCCGGCGAAATGTTGTCAGAGCACGGGCTATGGTGTATTCATGTTGGGGAAGCGGTACTAAGGCCTCTTGCTTGGAGTCCATGGTATGGTGGTTTGGTTCAGTGGCTGCAGCAGGTTTGGTCGGCAGTAACTGGAGCGTCGCTGGCGGTGAGAGCGCATCAAAACTGCATTGTCCTTGCGGGCCCAAGCAGTGCAGGAGATGCGCTCGATGGCGCGGCGCAGGAAGCTCGGCAACCCCAGTTGCCCTTGGACTCTACACTATCTTATTTAATTTGCCTTTATCTTGAAGGTGTTCTGTTACGCAAGTGCACTTTCAGCGGCACATGTTTGCATTGTTGAGCCCTAACAGCGGTACGTCGCGGAGTGTGCTCGAATTCGCAAGGATATAAATCTATCTTGTCTAATCTTCTCGCACACTTGCGAATTTATTACAACGCTCTCAAAGATTGCGTAACCACGAATACGGGACCCAGAGCTTCCTTAGGAAGCGAACGCCAGTGATTACTGATTACTGCAGGCACGCCCTTAAAGGCTGCACGCACACATTTCCTGCGCAGTGCTTTTCGTGCATGAAAATGTGTGCTGAGCATTCTGTATACCCAGTGGAGCATCCGACTGCATAGGCAGGGGTAGTATCAATGGAATGTGTGCGCTGAGGGTAATCTTTTGTTATAGGGTGTGTATTCATGTGGTAAAATATACCTGTCTCGTAGAGTATAAAAAAGGACAACAAGCACGATCACCATCAACAACGCAAAAAATTAGGCAGTGCTTAGTTCTGGTTAAGCCTGGATATACAAGCGAAAAACTTCAGTTATGCTTGGTTTGACGGCCGTCCACAAACTGCCTATACGGAGGCGGAAGAGGAGACGGAAATCAGCCAGGTTAAAACTGCCCGCAGAAATACGAAGACGAGGGTTGCCGGCTGCGACGCGGGGAACAAGCCGCTGCAAAGAAAGGTCAAACGGTGGGTGAGGAGGCGACCCACATGCGCAGTTGTAGCGACAGTGAGGAGGCGACGCTCATGCGCAGTAGCGCCCGCCGAAAGGCCCCGCGACTGAGTCGGCGGCGGCGAGGAGCGACCACCTGCGCGGCGCGTGACGTCATTCGGTTTCGCGCGTGCGCATAACTCACCAGTACGGCTCACGCGAAGCTCCGCTCTGACCAGCGTAGTGAAGCTTTTCGCTTCAAAACGAGCGCAGGCCAGCGTGTCGTCTGCAGGCGTTCGCCTTTCCGTGCGGCGCCGCGCAGCGTTGCGGACGCACAGCCGGCGCCATTTCTGCATTACACTGGCAATGTGTCGTACACACCCCATAGCTGTGCGGCAGTCGAGTCTGCAGTGTACTCTTTAGACCATGCCATGACCGGCGGATCGCGCTGCTTACAGTGGAACGACGTCGAAATGTAGACACGGCGCCAGGAAGCGGCTGCGGAAGCGAGGGAAGCGACTCGAGCAACGGCAACCCGAGGCTAACACGAACAAGCACAAACAGCAGACTTGGCGCTGCTACGTTCAACGCCGTCAACGATAAAATGCATTTTTTTTCACCCTGATTCCAGCGTACCAAAAGCTGAAATGGTGTAAATAATTGACACACACAAAAATGCCAACATTTACAAATGCGTGGACAGTAACGTCTTTAGAGCTGAATGAAATGTTCTCTAAGTACGGGCTTTTATTTATGAGCAGTAGAAATATCCCTCATTCGCTTTCATATTTCATTTATTGATCGCGTTAAAAAACCGGTCCTATCTCCACTCTGCAGCAGATAGTTGTGGCGTTAACGGCGAAAACTCCGAGAGCAAGTATGTTAGCAAATAAAGGTGAAGAGCATCATCATCGTCAATAGTCTGACTGCGCCCACTGTAGCGCAAAGGCTTCTCCCATGTCTCTCCAATTAACCTGGACTTTATCGGCTGCAGCCACCGTATCCCCGCAAATTTCTGAATCTCATCCGCCCAGCTAACTTTCTGCAACCCCCTGCTACGCTTGCCTTCTCTTGGAATCCACTCCGTTACCCTTAAGGACCAGCGGTTACCTTGCCTCTGCATTACATGCATTGCCCAAGCCCATTTCTTCCTGTTCATTTCGACTAGGATTTCCTTAACCCTCGTTTGTTCTCTCACCCACTCTGCCCGCTTCCGGTCTCTTAAGGTTATACCTATAATTTTTGTTTTCATAGCTCGCTGCGTTGCCCATTACTTGGCCTCCACGTTTCTGCCCCGTAGGAGAGTACCGGTAAGATGCAGCATTTGTATACTTTTTCTCTTGAGGGATATTGGTAAACTACCATTAATGATCTCAGAGAACATGCCTTATGCGGTCAACCCTATTCGCATTCTTCTAGTTATTTCCGTCTCATGATCCGCATCAGCGGCCACTACCCGCCCTAAGTAGACGTATTCGCTTACGGCTTCCAGCACCTCGCTACGAATTGTGAATTGCTGTTCTCTTGCAAGACTGCTGCCCATTACTTTGGTTTTCTGGACGCTAATTTTAAGGTCTACCGTTTTGCTCTGCCTGTCTTACATTGATCATGTTTTGCAGTTCATCTCCTTATTGACTTAGCAAGGCAATGTCATCAGCGAATCGCAAATTATTCAGGTGCTCTGCACAGTGCGCTTCATCTCGAGATGAAGAGCACTGCGCGCATATTCTCTGGCGCGAGCGCTTTGCGAAGCCACAAATAGTTTTCTTTACAAGTGTATCGCGCTACACGAAACAAAAGAAATCCATAAATGCGGCGAAATGCACGGAGCACGTGGAGACTTTGGCGCGACCGATCGGGAAACATTGCTTTTTAAGGTCATTCTTGAAAGTCTCTTTGTGTTCTATTCGAGCTTTCAGGTCTTAGAGCTGAGTAGCGTAATTTAACGAGAATGTTAGCGGTGGCGTCGCTATCCTAATAAAACATGATATTAAAAGTGAGCTTTTGCAGGAATTAGATAACCATGAAAGTTTATTCCTAAACGTTAATTACTTTGGTCACACTTTCATTCTGGGCGCGTTGTATAGGCCTTCATATTCTGGTCCTGACTATATGCACAAATTGCAGGATCATATGCATTCATTTAGGAACAATAAAATCATTATTTGTGGAGACTTTAATATTCCAAATATGAATCGGTCTACTGGATCTTTTGAACCTTCTGAAAATGCAGACTTAATTTCGGACCTAATGATTGCTCATGACCTTGTACAAGTTGTAACTGAGCCAACAAGGGTGCGAGGGATGAGCAGTTCTGTTTTAGACTTAGTATTTCTCAGCTTCTTGTTTTCTGCGCACATTTCATCTGTATTGGAAGGAATATCAGATCACAGACTGCTACTTGTTTCTCTAATATTTTCTTCTTGTGATAAACCATGAAAAAATTTGCTTAAAATTGTAAAAGACTTTTCACGTGCAAATGATGAATCAGTACTTAATTATTTAGACATTGCTTTCGACAGATTTTTGGGTGAAGATGTCTCAGTTTTGTGGGCTACCTTCAAGGAGCACTGTGAATTTTGTCAGCTGAATTTCATTCCAGACATGACGAAACGCGTCAAGAAAAAGAATCCGTGGATTAATCGCCGCATTATTCATCTCAAACGTAAAGTCAAGCGTCTAAAGCGTTCGAAACGGCCAAACACAAATCTTTTAGCAGAACAGAACTTGCGGCTGAACTTTCTTCAATATTAGATTGGCCACGAAACGGTACTTCACAAAATGTCTCCCGCAATTCATAAAAAGTAATCCTGCTAAGTTTTGGAATCATATCAGAGAGTCTCATAAGCCGATCGAAAAAATACTCACGAATGGATGCGTTGTTACGTGCCAAAAGGGCATTGCCACAGCTTTTAATAATTATTTCCAGTCTGTTTTCTCAACTGATCACGCTGAAAAAATTGACGGTTTTGTTTGTGATTCCTTTCAACCGTTAGACATTGTATCTGATGAAGGTGTCATTGAAATGCTACTCTGATTAGATACGAAGTGTTCTCCCATCCCAGACGGCATTCCTAATGCATTTTTGCGGCGCTATGCTGAATCATTGTCTCGTTTTTTGTCCAAAATATTTCGTCTCTCCATATCTTCTTGCTCCTTGCCGGCTGACTGGCTCACAGGGAAGGTTATTCCTGTCTATAAGAATGATGATCGACTCTCTGTAAACAACTACCGCCCGATCTCTCTAACGTCATCCTGTTGTAAGCTTATCGAACATATCATTGCCAATCATATACTTGCAATATTAAACAGTAATAATGCCTTAAACCCTGCTCAGCGCGGCTTTAGAAAGGGATTCGCTGCCACTACACAACTGATAATAGCCATTCATAATTTTAGTGCAGCTTTAGACAAGTCAGGCGAAATTGATGTTTTATTTCTAGACTTCGCCAAAGCCTTTGACAATGTGCCGCATAACAAGCTTCTTTTAAAACTGAAACTCATTGGTGTACCACCTCCGCTCATTTCTTGGATTGCAGCTTACCTATAAAACCGAGCTCAGTTTGTGGAGATTGGCGGTAGTTGTTCTTCCGCACTCCCTGTAACCTCTGGGGTCCCTCAGGAAAGTGTGCTCGGTCCCCTACTTTTTTAAATATATGTAAATGATTTAGTTTCAAGTGTTAATTCAGCTGTAAAGATTGCTCTGTTTGCCGATGACTGCATGATATATACTCCCGTATCTTCCGTTTCTGACCAGGAACATTTAGATAATGCTCTGCTTAGTGTCGCTTCCTGGAGTGAAAAATGGGGTATGGAAATCAATACTCAAAAGACTGTGCTATTGCGGATAACAAGGAAGAATAAATCCGTTTTCCTTCAACTATCACATTAATAGCGTTTCAGTTAAAGAAGTGCCAATGTATAAGTGTCTTGGTATTGCTCTAAACTCGCAAATAAAATGGAATGACCATATAGACCACATTAAATCCTCAGCTTTACGTAAACTTGGTTTTCTTCGCCATAAACTTAAGGACGCACCTAGAAACTGCAAACTATTAGCTTACAATACTCTTATAAGACCAAAACTCGAATATGCCGCCATCATTTGGGACCTACATGCAAAAAAAGACATAAGAGAATTAGAAAAAATACAGAGGTGCGCAGTACGCTTTATATTTAATAAGTACAACACAACTGATTCCCCATCTTCGTTAATGGCAGCAAATGATATTAAACCGCTCCACATCAGACGCAATATAGCCCGCCTATCCTTCCTTCACCAACTAATCGATGGAAAACTAGGCATCTCTCCAACCCCCTATGTGCAGTTTTCTGAAACGCGTAGAACTCGTCGACATCATAATAACACTTTAGCACCATACTTCACGCATACTAACGCTTTTAAATTTTCTTTTTTTCCCGAGAACTATTGCCAAATGAAACACCCTGCCTCTACAAGTGACATCGGCTGTTGATTTTGACAATGCACTTTGTGAGCTATTTTAGATTGTATATATGCTACAGTGTAGTGCGAATGTGTTTGTCTGCCCTCCCTGCCTGGATCCAAATGAGGGTCTGCAGTATTGTGAAAATAAAATAAATGAATAAAAACGCAGGTACTCCTACTAACTCGAATATTAATCGCCGAACTTATATTTTGTGAACCATGTTTTTGTAGCCTAAATGTAAATGCTTATTTTTTGCGGCACAAACCAACTCAAAGAGTGGAATGAGTGCCAGTTAAAGCACATCAAACGGGCTTACCTTTCAGCGCTGAACTAGAAAACGTCCAATTTTATGTACTGTGCTTAAAACGGAGTTCGTGTTTGAAAGTATCAAATTTCCGCATTTAAAACGCTACCTCCTCTTAAAAATGGTTAGTGACAAAAGAATTGATCGCATCTTCTATATCTGTGAAGTAGGAAGGCAGTTGTCAATGTTGTGAATTAACGCTACCTCCTCTTAAAAATGGTTAGTGACAAAAGAATTGATCGCATCTTCTATATCTGTGAAGTAGGAAGGCAGTTGTCAATGTTGTGAATTTCAGGGAATCATAATCGGTCCTTGTTCTCCAAAAGCCGTGGACTGTGGTGTCTGCGTGCTGTCTGCACTCTTGGCTCTAATTCTCCCAGAAACCTACGAGCCGACACTTCCTGACACAGTGGACGACGTGAAGAGAAGAAGGTATGTGAACGCGCACACAAGATTTCATTCTAATGATTTAAGTGCGCTTTCTTATCCCTGCCTAGTTCCCTTTCGAGCACATTGTACACGAAGATAGTACTGGCTTGCTTGTTGTTCGTTAAAGAAATTGCCGGTAAAAAATCTTAGCTCAGCACAGGCGGTACGGCGCTAGTTATAAAAAAAAGGTTAGCTTTTTTTCTTTCCCCACGCTGGACCATCGCTCAATACGTAGCTTTCAATGTTGAATAGCTATCAAGATGAACAATTAGGAAAGTGTAAAATGCAATTTTCACCATTCCTCACAGGAGCTAGAAAATGGCAGCATGTAACGAAGTTCTGGAAATAAATAAAGTGTTAACCTCTTCGCTGCTGTTTTTCAGGCCATCCACTGAAGTCAACATGGGATGTAATAACAAAACTTTAACAGAATGTCTAGCAAAGCGCTATCATGGTCATTTTGTTGTCATTCACTGAAAAACCTCTGCTGCTTCGATATGTAATTTCAAAGGTGAAAAATCTAGCCGCTCAATCTGTTTTCTGAGAAATTAACACGCACCCTTTTCGTACAGCATCAAGAGGGACACGAACATTCCATCAGACGTCACGCAGAACCCGGACGAAGAGTTCCCTTGTATGAAAGAAAACGAAGAACCAGTGATGAAAGCTCATTAGAAGGAGAATGAAAGAAGCGATGACTGGACGCAGTTTTGTTGCCCAATTAAGCGTGGGCTTTTTGCTGCGGCAGCAAAAGCCACGACACTGCAAAACAACCGCCATGCAAGCTGCTCAGGCTGGCGCAACTGCGTCAGCGTAAACAAAGAGGCTGACGCTACGTCATCACCGCCTCGTTATTGCTGGTTACGTTTCAAGGCTAAACTTGATGAAAATACCTTGTCTTGTCCTCGCACGTTTAGCCTGTGGTGCCTCTGAAGATTAAGCAATAAATAATTGATTATAGGAGGCATATTTATTTATAGACACCGCGTGATGTAAAAATGAAAAACAAAGCAAAGAGCAAAGCGAAGCAAAGAACGCATGTGAGCCAGGTAAGAAAAAGCACAAACACGCCAAAGCCGATCAATGAGTCATTTTTCAGATTTTCACTCAGAAGGCAACTTTCTCTATCAGCGCTGAAGATCGAAAGGTAATGCACATAGGCAGTTTCTTACGGATAAAATGATATTCCACTACATCTTTTGTACTCTGGGCACGATGGCCAAATAAAAAATTGCCCTCCTGTTGTGTCCCCTTATTGCTTTTGTGTGTGTGCGCCCCCGCGTCCTCCTCCTAACGACAGTTCGCATCCTCCTCCTAACGACCGCTTGCCCCTCGTCGCACGCTGTCGCCGGATGCCCCCCCACGGTGCGCCCCCGCACCCTCCTCCTGTTCTGGGAAGCCACTCCCTTCCGTGGACGCTTCTCCACTCCCTCCTTTCTTCGGGCGGCCAGTTCGGCTCCTGCCTCGGTCGACGCTGGTCGCACCCTCATCGGCTTTAAATAAACGAAGTCTTAAAGTACCGTGTGCGTCTTTCGCTGCATTCAACACAGCGACCGGACACGACAGTGGCGACGAGAAAGTGGATTCGACCCGCGCTACGCAACGCTATTGACAAGCCATGGCTACGCGAGGGTTTCCCAATCAGATACCAGAATTCAACGGCTCATCGTGGTCATCGTGGGTTGGACGCCTTCAGTTCTACTTTGAAGCTAACAACATCACAGACCCAGCCTTGAAGAGGGCCAACCTGCTGACGCTGTGCGGGGAGCAGACCTACGATACTGTCTGCGCCCTTATTCAGCCAAGCACACCAGCGGCAGTGTCTTACGACGACATCGTAAAAGCGCTGCAAAAGCACTACGACCCACGGCCATCCGAGGTCTACAGCCGGGCTCGCTTCCAACGACGAGATCAACTGGGAGGAGAAACTGTGAGCGCCTACGTAGCCGCGCTCAAGAAGCTCGCTGCCGACTGCAATTTTGGAACGCTGTCGACAACAGCTACCGGGCAGGAGGGAGACGCAGCTTCTTCTGCTAACACCACCATGCTTCCCTTGGACGTGATGTTACGCGACAGATTTGTGTGCGGACTGAGTGACCAGTCACTGCAGCAGCACCTGTTCGCTGAGAAGGACCTCACATTCAGCAAAGCTTACGACATCGCCGTTCGAGCGGAGAGCGCCGGTCACCAGCAGAGAGGGATTCGCCGGAACACCGAGCCGGTACACCAGACAAGCAACCAGGTGCGCAAGCCTTCTGTTGTTGTAAAATCGGTCAAAAAGGCACAACGCTGCTGGCGGTGTGACGACCAACACAACCCCCAGGGATGTCGATTCCAGTCAGCCACGTGTAATTTTTGCCACAAGCGAGGGCATATCGAAAGAGCATGCATTACGAAACGGAGACTTGCCAAGATAAAGTCACCTTCCCAGCCTAATCACAGCGTCAACGCCTCAGAGAATACGCCGCTATCTGATCTCCATGGAACAACATCAGCAACACCATCTGTGTTGTACGACCTGAACACCATGAATCTCGGCACGCGACCGAAGATTTTTACAGAAGTAAGCGTACATCACCAGCTGATTAAGTTCGAGGTGGACTCCGGCGCAGCCTGTACTCTGATCAGTGAGGACACGTTCCGAACTTCATGGCCATCTGACGCACCCGCCCTGCAACAAGACGACACGCACCTGCGAACGTGGTCAGGACAGAATCTGCCACTATTGGGCTCTGCCAACGTGCAGGTTAACTACAACGGCCAGAACCATACGCTACCTCTGCTTGTTGTGAAGGGCACAGGATCAAGCCTTCTAGGGAGAAACTGGTTTTCTCCACTAGGCGTGATGATATGCGGCATACACCAGACGCCGAGCCAGAACATGGTTGAGCAACTGCAAGAGAAATACGAAAGAGTATTCTCGGAAGAGATTCCAGGAAACGAAGGGCCCCCGGTCACACTGGAGTTGTTGGACAACGCGCAACCCAAATTTCTGAAGGCCAGGCCGGTGCCGTTTGCTCTCCGAGATTCAGTTGAAAAAGAGTTGGACAAACTGGAGCAGCAAGGTGTCATCGAGCCGACGCAGCATTCCATCAAACTCTCAGCGTACGACTACGCTCTGGTCTGCCGCAATGGGAGCAAACATCAAAACGCCGATGCGCTAAGCCGTCTGCCACTAGACGCAACTGTTGACGAACCATTTCCACCAGGAGACGTTCTGATGTTCGAAGCACTGCCAGAACCTCCGCTTACAGCAGGCACAGTTGCAGCATCTACGCAGAAGTGCGCAGCTCTCCGGCTAGTTTACACAGCTGTTCAACAAGGCAACGTGCATAAACTCAAAGGGGACAACTTCGACGCTTACCGCAGGCGAGCTACAGAGTTGAGCACCCATCGCGGCTGCATCATATTTGGGTCCCGAGTTGTGATGCCGAGAGAACTACGCGCACAAGCTATGTCTCTCATCCACGCCGGACATCGGGGCATCGTTGCAATGAAAAAGTGTGCCAGAAGCTACATGTGGTGGCCTGGCATTGACAACGACATCGAAACAGTGGTGCGAGAATGCAAGCCTTGCCAGAGCAGCCGGAGCGCCCCGCCGAAAGCTCCTGTCCCAGAATGGGAAAAGCCAGACACACCATGGCACACACTGCACATTGATTTTGCAGGACCAATTGAGGGCTGCACTTTCCTTGTGGTCGTAGATGCCTACACAAAGTGGCTTGAGATAAGGCAAATGGGACAGACGACTTCGGCAGCAGTCATTGACAACCTCCGATCACTATTTGCAACGTTCGGCCTGCCGCGCAAGGTAGTGTCGGACAACGGAACACCGTTTGTGTCTGCGGAGATCCTCAAGTTTTATCGCGACAACGGGATCTCATCAGTTACATCGGCCCCCTACCACCCAGCGACAAACGGACAAGCCGAGCGCTACGTAGCCGAGCTAAAACGCGCCCTTGAAAGAGATCAGACAGGCTCGCTGCAGCGCCGCCTTGCGCGCTTTCTCTTCAAGCAGCACACGACGGTTCAGAGCACAACAGGCGAGACCCCCTCGAAAATGATGTTCGAGCGTGAAATGCGAACCCAGCTCACAGCCATCCTCCCCGAGCCAAAGGCAGAGACGTTCCGGGAAGAAAAAGCAATTCCGCGCTGCGGCACGCTTAATGAGGGGCAGCGCGTCCTCGCCCGACAGTTTCTGAAAAAGCCACGCTGGGAGGAAGCTACAATTGTCAGACGCATAGGCCTGCGCTCTTGGCTCGTCAACATACATGGCACAGTAGCACGCCGACATCTCAACCAGCTGCGTAGATTTACGACGCCGTCTGAGAGCTGTCCGCCAGCGGAGAGAGCACGTGCACCATCTTCCCACATAGCCTGGCACCTCTTCCCGGAAGAAGAGACTTCGCCCAGGACAGACCTAGGAGACACAGCGAACAACAGCCAGCCTACAAGTGTTTCTCCCCCGAGCGCACAAAGCCAGCGCGCCTCTACGCGTGAGCGCCGACCCCCTGCACGATACCAGGCAACTTTCTAAGGGGGAAGGAAGTGTTGTGTCCCTTTATTGCTTTTGTGTGTGTGCGCCCCCGCGTCCTCCTCCTAACGACAGTTCGCATCCTCCTCCTAACGACCGCTTGCCCCTCGTCGCACGCTGTCGCCGGATGCCCCCCCACGGTGCGCCCCCGCACCCTCCTCCTGTTCTGGGAAGCCACTCCCTTCCGTGGACGCTTCTCCACTCCCTCCTTTCTTCGGGCGGCCAGTTCGGCTCCTGCCTCGGTCGACGCTGGTCGCACCCTCATCGGCTTTAAATAAACGAAGTCTTAAAGTACCGTGTGCGTCTTTCGCTGCATTCAACACAGCGACCGGACACGACACCTCCCAATAAAGGAACTATAGATCGGGATGGGTGCTGACTCTTAAATGGATTATAATGCACTAGCATTGAGGCTCTCGTTAAGCGTAGAACCTGCCGGCTTGCAAGAAAATCCGGATTGGTCGAGAAGGTGGTGTCGTCACACGTGGAGTGGAGGGATTAAATATCGCATAAATTGTGAATATAACCTCGCATATGCCTCAAATCTTAATATGACATATAAGAATGTAAAGCAACTCACCTGTAGTGACAACAAAACTGCAGTCAAATGGGATTCGAACCCGTGCCCCTTGAATACCAAATCAGACAAGCTACCCCTAGGCCACCGAGACACTGTTTTTATTGCATGAAAAACTGCCCGAAAAAGAAAATCTGAATATGATCATGTCAACGAACACCGGGCTGAAATATACGAGCCCGCCATAATCCCGAACCTCCCCACCTTCCCAAGCGTCAAAGTTCTTGGAGACACACACATGCATGTAGATAGGGTAGCCCACTAGGCGGCTCTTCCACGGCAGCATATACTCCCCGCACCAAGGCGCACTGCTCTCAGGACAAAGACTTCGATCACCGTGGTGACTCGGCGTGGCGGCAGATTATATGGCTCTTCCAGAGACTGAATAGCCTTATGAACAAGAGATTATAACAAACAGTAGAGTTTTTCCCAACATGTGAAAACGGAACGCTACCTCCGTTCTTTGCTCGTTGAGTTCTGCAACGAGCACTGCGGCAGGAAGAACGCACCTGTATGGACTCGTGTTTGCCAACCGCCGAGAGCAGACTTTTTCTCGAGTGATACGACTCGCAACTCCATATGGACCTTCATGCACATGGTGTCATCCGGGTCAGCATGTTGTGGCGTGTAGTTCTTCCTGTTCCTGTGGTTTGTTCTGTGTTTTGTATCCATAAAGTAATAATATATTAATTTTCCTCCTAATGAAAACTAAAATCCTACACTGCGCTGCTGCGCAGATGTGCAATAACCTGGCCTTTTTCTCATACTTTAGAGGTACTGAGCTCTCAAGTCATGGTTCGGTATCCATCAGTTAAGTGTGCATGTGAAACAAAGACCATTAAATTCCAATACTCACTGTACCATCTCATGCAAGGATATCTAAATGCTCCTCAAGCTTCGGCTGATATTTTCAGACATGTGCCCTCTTATTCGAAGAAAAACAGAAGTAGGAAACATAAGAAACAGCTGAAACAGACCACCAAAGTACTCATTGTTTCAAGCCATGCGCCAGCACTTGGCCTCCCTCTAACAGAAAAGAGGAGTATGTTCAAACTTTACTGCCCTTGACTTTGTAATCAACATCATCAGTAATACTAATGATCAATCACCCTTTGAATTTTGTCATATATGATCCGAATTTTTTTTTTAATTTAAGAAGTTTACTAATTTTGATCGAAACAATACTAACATATCTAAATTTTACCTCCACAAATCTGGGCTCAAGGAAGAACGCTAGTTATATAATATAAATGAAAGCTTTCGGTTCCATTTTAAGCGTCAGCACCCTTCCACACGAACTGTACTTACATCGTAGGTATCTTCTACATGAAGCTTCGTGCTCTAGAGATGATTTTAATTCGTAAAAATATAAAAACGTCTGTGCTCCTAGTCTATATTTCCAACTTTCCATTCTACATAAGGGAAAGACAATTCCTCAGGTATTTCTCCATAAGCATCTGGTTGGTTGGTTTGTGGAAGTTTAACGTCCCAATGCGACTCAGGCTATGACAGACGCCGTAGTGGACGGCTCCGGAGATTTCGCCCGCCTGGGATTCTTTAACGTGCACTGACATCGCACAGTACACGGGCCTCT
This sequence comes from Amblyomma mixtum, assembly GCF_055824585.1. NCBI lineage: Eukaryota > Metazoa > Arthropoda > Arachnida > Ixodida > Ixodidae > Amblyomma > Amblyomma mixtum. The sequence goes on from NC_143021.1 coordinate 86,995,965, forward strand.
AGTATTTCGCCTCCATAGAAATTGAATCTCCGCGGCGGGGATCGAACCCGCGTCTTCCTGGCCAGCAGCCGAGCGCCATAACTACTGAGCCACCGCGGCGGCCCCCAAAAGGTTCTGAGGGCACACATGAACAGTGCACGCTTTACATTAAATTTTGATAGCCTTCCCTCTAAACGACATCCTGCCATATGAAATCAAGATTTAAAATTAATTGTTTCTATTGTCTGTGCTGCTGGATTTGTACAGGATAAATGAAAACAGTTTTGCCTTTGAAACAACATATTTCTGAGAGATACTACAGTGGTTAATTAAAAAAACTAATGTGCACACCTGAGCTATTTGATATTAACTTACTGAAGCCATAAAACATGCGAGGGAAACACGGAAGGCACTAGTTCCTTCTTGTTCTCGTATTTGTTTTCTGGTACTCATTTCAGTGGAGAAACCACGGCTGGAAGATCATTAGAAGAGAAACACCCAAAACAGCATAAGAGCATCAATTCACATTGCTTTATTTTATGTCGATAGTTAAATATTAAGACATGTTGTAGCCAACAAACCATAACTCGGTACCTTGCCAGAGCAACGAAAAATGGCGAAAGAAGCTAAATGAACGGTTACTAATCCCCTAAAAGTGTAGCAGGAAAACGCGTTTTGGTGGATGTCTCTCCTCAGAGCATCATTCATTGTACATTCTACCTGTGGCACAGAAAGCAAAATTTTATTTTCAGTGGACTTAACAAAGAAACCACAAGACTATGGCCAAATGACTGAACTGAGAAAAAGGGGGGCGACTGAAAGAGGAATGTTTTGTGCAGTATGCGCCTGTCCACACCATTGTGAAAAGCCCAAAACTTACACAAAACACTGCTAACTTTAACGCAAGTGTGATAATCAGCCCTGCTACCATTGGCTTAGCTGACCACATTAGTCATAATCAAAAATGTGTTTTCAACAAAACACGAAGGTAATGCTTATAGTATTAGTAGTAGCAATGATTATTCCATGGAAAAAGGGGGGGGGGGTGCTGGCTGTCGTTCTCACTGTGGGTTCCTTACCAAAGGCCTGTGTAAACGAAAAAGCAGGAACTACTGAAGAGAGAGCGAAGAGGAAAAAATAGGTAGGCGCAGAAGGGCATATGGTAAAACAGGAACGCAAGGATATTTGCTCAATGTCCACAAAAAATTAACACACAAACAAACAATTAAAGACGTACAAAACAAATAACGAAAATCATTGTGTGCGGTGCAAACTCTTGTTAACCTCACCTGGCCCTATATCAGCTGACAAATACTTGCACTATAAAGTGATAATTATTAATACCATAACTGATCGAGTGAAACCTAAGAAGTGTGCAAGGTGGTAATTAACCTTCTGCCTCCTTAATGGGAGGCAGACAATCCAACAAGTCAGTACGTAATTGCAATCCATAGTTCAACGAACGAAACCACAATCCCCAATCCAGTCTATAGTCCATAAAGGCACGAACTGACAATGAAGAAAAATAAGAAAATTTGGGTCCAGGCAGGAACCGAACCCCATCCTGCCAGATGGGGGCGTTTCCACTGCGCCACGACAGTTGTTTCTTTATTCAATGTTCGCATCTGAATAAAGGCGCATCTAGTGAATACAGAGTTTTCGTAAAAGCGTACATGAGCAATTATTTCATTTCGTTTCATTTTTTTTATTGAACCCTCAGGGCCAAACGCATTAAAGAGGGCAGTGGTTACAAAACAATAAAATACATAAACAGATGCAATGTATGTTACAAAACAAAGTATTATCATACTGCTGTTACACAATGTTAGCTAGTGCACAACGAAAACTCTGGTTATCACTTATGTCGACGATATCTGCGGGAAGCCGCTTCCATTCGCGTGATGTACGAGTCAAGAAAGACTGAAATGCAGTTACAGTGTTGCATGTTTCAATGCCAACTTTGTGACGATGATCAGTGCGGTCTGACACGTATCTGGGGGACGAAATGATGGCATAACATAGCATGAGATGATGGTATAGTTTATGAAAAAGGCTTTAACAAATTTGCTTCTGGCGGGATGCTAAAAGAGGTAAAGAAAGATTAGCTCTCACGCTTGTTACACTTGCGGTATGGTTAAAGTTCCACAGGATAAACGAGCAGCGTTATTTTGAACCAGCTCAAGCAAAGTTATCAGTTTTTCATAATGGGAATCCCATATCGTGGCCGCGTATTCCAGATTAGAACGTATTAGTGTTTTATAGAGCAATAATTTCAAGGAAGATGGAGTTTTGGAACAGTTACGGCGCACGTAGCCCAACATGCGGTTAGATTTGTTAGTAATATACTAAATATGGCGCGTCCAGTTGAGGCCAGCACAAATATGAACACCCAGGTAATTATAAGAAGCAACCGCTTCTAAGGCAACGTTATTTAGGTAGTACACAGGCGGAGTGTTGGAACTTCTTCATATTCGCATAATTTTGCTCTTATTAGTATTAAGTTCTAAAAGCCAGTCAAAACACCAAAGAGGAATGTTAGAGAGATCACGCTGAAGGAGGTTGTTAGCATCGTCGGGGGATTTTATTTCGCGGAAAACAACACAGTCGTCCGCAAACAAAAGAATGTTATATGATGCAGTGGAAGGGAGATCGTTGATATAAGTAAGAAATAAAAGGGGTAGAGCACTCAGCCTTGTGGCACGCCCGAATAAACTTCGCTGAAAGGTAAGTTAAAATTATTAGTGGAAGCGAACTGCGATCGGTTAAGAAGAAAGTGTTGAATCCATTCAGGACGCAGGAGTCGATATTCAGTTGGGTTAGCTTTAAGAATAATAAGCGGTGACGTACCTTGTCGAATGCTTTAGAGTAATCTAGAAAAATGCAGTCAGCTTCTGATGCGGGATTTAATATATGGTGAAGTTTGATAGTGAAGCTGGCAAGTTGGGTTTCTCTAGAAAATGACTTCCGAAAGCTATGCTGTGCGGGTGTAAAAAATGAATTAGACTCGAAAAATTCACACGGTTAGTGAAGATGACGTGTTCTAATAGTCTGTAACAAGTACTACTGAGCGAGATGGGGTTATAATTTGTAGGGGAGGATCTATTTCCTGATTTGAATCATGGAACCACCTTCCCGACATTCCATTGTGTTGGCAGAATGGAACTATTGAGAGTCAGCAGAAAATCTTTGTTAGTATTAAGAGCTGCAAATTAGCATTCAAATTGGAGACACCCCAATTTACCGAGTGCAGAAGTACGTCTCTGATAAATTTATTTCTTGCTTCACGTGTCGTAGCGGCATCATGCGGATCGACTGAACCACCCCCCCTCGCAATGCACGACGCTGACCCAGCCGATGGCGCCATAATACAAATGCTTTCGCATTACCGCACTAAGCTGTCCTAAGTGCCTCCTTAAATTTAGCATTTTTTGCACCTGTTTCGTTTTACCATATACGAAGATGGCAGGCTTTACCAAAAAGTAGAATCTTATACTGGACATGTTGTAAGGAATGCTTGTAAAATAAAATGAACGGAAAAAAAGCATTTGGTGTTTAGGATGCACACCCTGCTCATTACTCAGCGCAAGTCAGTTCACAAATGCAAAACTACTATCTCACAAGTATACAAGCAACTGCAATCACAATCAAAAACAAGAAATCCAAATAAATAAGATTGCAGCCTTAAAAATACGTCATGAATGTCACTAAGGGTTCAGTTTCAGATGCAGTTACTGAGAGTAGCTTATTTTGTGGTGCAGCATTATGGTGTACCATTGGACGACTATATCCTGTACAAGAAAACGGGATGCACCATTCAAAGTATTCATTTCCTTATAGACAGCATAAATATAAACAGACAGCATAAATAGTAGTAGTAGTAGTCAAAGACTTTTAATCGACCATAATTTATAGGCTGAGCATGTCGACCGCCTGGGCGACCAGAAGCCGCTGTTCTTCTTCCCCTTCAGCGCCAAGCCAGTCGAGCCAGGTGGTGATGGATAGAGAGGGTGGGGGGAAGGAACCCGACTGCTGAGCAGCCGGGCAATAGAAGAGGCAATGGGCCAGGTCCGCATAGATACAGGGGCAGTTGGGACAGGAAGGGTCCGATCAATAGCGATAGAGGAAGAGGCGGGACGGGGTGATAACTGCATTCATCTGAATGTGCCGAAGAAGGCGAGACTTCGGCACCGTGAGTGATGGATGAGGGGGAGGGTAAAGGCGTTTGTCGAGGCGGAGCTCAAGGTAGACCTCTTTTATGGTGCGGCGAAGGGTGAGTCTCCCACCGTCCTCCGAGGGCTTGGGTCAGGGGTTCAACGGTGCCCGGAAAAGTGTGTCGCGGGCGAGCTGATGGGCCAGCTCATTGCCGTCAATCCCTGAATGTCCAGGGACCCAGCGGAGGAAAACGATGGAAGGCTGCAGTGCGGAGACCGCTCGTTCGACCTCCTGTTGGAGAGAAGGGGTCAGGGTGCGTTTCTGTATGTGGTGTATAGCGGCTTGAATATAACTAGACAGCATAAATATAAACAGACTTGCCTAGTGGCTAAATGTTAAAGTTTGGAATCTGACGATACTGAAATTAGTAAACAGCTCGTCCGTGTTGGTTCAGTGCTTTACACTATGATTAAACAAATCCCTTTTGCTTGCATCCGTGGTACTACCACAGATCAAGCTGTAATAACTGATTGCAAAAGGAATGCATAGTAGATTACTCTGATCTAGTGGCCATATCTCGAGAAGGCGAAATACCATAAATCCCTGTTTGCTGTGTGATTGCAGTGCAGGTTAAGAAAGACGAGGCGGAATAAGTTAGTACGGAACCCACTTCTATGCTGTCTCCGAATGTTGGCATTTAGTCATGAAAACACACTGTCTACAAATTTAGTGAATTTCATAGCAAGAAATCTGCTCCTTAAACAAAACAAAATATGCTCACCGGTCCCTGTGGAAAGCCTTGAAGGCAAGTTATATGAAAAACTTTTCTGCCTGTCCTTTAATAGGTACACGGTTCAAGACTTGATTTATTTACAAAAGGTATGATGGACCTTCTCAGCTTTTAAGATGTGTGTACTCTCAAAACATGAGGTAGTAGAGAATTTGCGTGCTACTGCAAAAGCAATAATTTGTTTATGGATATCCTCAAAAGAAATTTTATGGCTGATTTTTATGTCCACTTATGATTGCAAGACTGCAGCAATGCTGTTTCTCATGTTAGGTCTCTTTCTATTGTTCGCTGTGAAACGCATACCCAGGTGCTCTGACTCTGCCGTGCTCCACAACAGGACCGCACATTATGAGGCCAATCTGGCTGTAAACAGTCTCAAAGAAAGGCTATGGCAGTTCTGTTGGTCTGCCAAGAACACCAACAAGCTCTTTGTTTGGCGCACGTTGTTTGCTCAGAAAGTTTTGCGTTTGCGAGCTGAGAAGTGTGATGAGTTTGTTCAAGGAGCTGTAGTAACACATCCTGTAGTAATACAACCTGTAGTAGTACACCCTTAGCTGAAGTCACCCGCTCCTTCAAGTGGCCAATGTTGGACTCAAACGCATAGGATAAGTGTGCTCGCAGCGGCCCCTGATCGTTTGCGCTATCGAACGTGTGAAGGAGCTGATGGATGTTAAAACACATGCTGTGCTCTCCATACAGATTGGTTTGTTGGTTTATTAGGGTTTAACGTCCCAAAGCGACTCAGGCTATGGGAGACGCCGTAGTGAAGGGCTCCAGAAATTTCGACCACCTAAGGTTGTTTAACGTGCGCTGACAATACCCAGTACACGGGCCTCTAGAATTTCGCCTTCATCGAAATTCAGACGCCGCGGCCGGAATCGAACCCGCGTGTTTCGGGTCAGCAGCCCAACACCGTAACCACTGAGCCACCACGGCGGCGCACTCTCCATACAGAGATTACATGTGAACAACGAACGGCACTAAGCAATGAGTACGTCCTACAATGTCTGTCTCCGTCGCCTCATCTTGCACAAAGTGGAAAACCCCTTGAAGAAGCAAAACAAAATGTTTAAGGTATTTTGCAGGCAAGATGCCATTAAGACATAGTCGAATCACAGCGCTTGCAAATGAGGATGCAGAGAGGACACACACACACAACTGTGTACATACTCTATGTGTCCGCGTCTGCAGGCGCTGTGATTTCACAGTGTCTGACAAAAGCCAAGTAGCGCCGCAACATACATTGTATCGCATTAAGACGTGACAGTGAAAAAAAAAACCGCTGCTACCATTTAGTCGCTTTCCAAACTGTCTTGGGGAAAGCGAGCGTTGCCGTCGGGGAATGGCCAAAGGTCGCTTAATACAGCACAGCTCCCTGTCCATTTTTTCAGTTCTTCTGGACAACCAATATAATATGGCTGTTTGGGAGTGTAGCCCTGTATCCGCAAAGCACAAAAAATGAAGCACATGCAGGAGTCGAAAAGAAATTCAGGTGATGCGAACGGGCGCGCTGCGAGGCGAGTGTGAAACAAAAAGGGGCGCGCAAGGCGTTCACACCATCGGTCGCTTTTGCGTGGGACCAACCAACAACACTCGGCTATAATCGGGGCGATGATAGCTGGCTGAAGCTCGGCCGGCTACACACAGGTGCGCCCGAAGCACAGCACAGGCGCGTCGAACGTTCCCGCGCCCACGAGGGCGACCCTCGCGTCGGTGAGGCGCACTCAGAAGGAAACGTTTGGCCCGCTTTCGGTCGAAAAGCCACTTTGTGCACTGTTTTGTGCGTAGCTGTTGCCTTTTCTACACAATGTCGAAATGCAACACGAATTGATGCGTTGTGGGCGGCAGCAGCAAGTATAGCAGCGCACCAGGAACGAGGATTCACAGGACTCCTAGCCGACCGTATGAAGTAGAACGGCGTCAACGCAGGATCGCGCTCGGCCGACGGCAGAAGTAAGCTGCTTGATGTTCCGGCGTTTCGCCGAGTGCGTTGGCGCTGAATGCGTTGCTTTTACAACACTGACGACAGCAAATGGAGAGCTGCAGTGCATACCAGGATGTGCAGCAAAAATTTCGTGAGTGGAAGAAAATCTAACGAACAAGGCCACCCTGCTTTCTATCCCTCGAAATCTGGACGACCATTCGATCGCCCAAATTACGCAATCCTTCAGCCAGTGCTCATGGGAGTGAACCTCCCGCAGTCCGTGCGATGCGCGAAGGTAATATTCTTACCAAGACCCAACAAACCACTTATACTCCGTAGCCTTCGCTCTATTAAGCTAAGGTCATGCCTCGGGAAGCTTTTCGAGAATGTTTTGTTAGCGAGACTCACAAGGCACATGGTGGACAACAATGTATACCCGCAGAGCATGTTGGGATTCTACCCCATCTATCCGCGCAGGACGCAATTGCCACAAAAACACATTTTCGACCCACTTCTTCCGGGTCACACCAAAGCATTCGCAGCTTTGGATAACTGTAAAGCTTTTAATCGAATTGAACATCAGGCGATCATGACTGCCTTATCCCTATTGACTGGGCTCAGGTCGCCTCGGATCGGATCGGATCGCCTCGGATCGAAGGAGCGCATGCACTCATTCAGCCAGCTGACACAGGCCTATAGAGCCTCGCGTCAGCTTTACCTGCCGCCCCATTCCTCCCTAGTTAACAAACACGCAACACACTGGCGGAGACTGCAGAAACACTCTCGCCTTACCCTAGCCCGCTCTAATCAATCCTTCCCCATTCCTGCCTGCGCCCTGTGCCCAAAATCCTTCCCCTCTTCCCTCCATATCATCTCCCTCTGCCCGGCGCACCCTCCGCCGCGGGGCCTACAGAACCTGAAGACCTGGGAGCACTGGGAGACCCTGCTGTGCTCGGAGGACCCGGCCGTGCAGGCCGTCGCCGATACCCGGACTGTAAGTTTTGTAGACCTTAAAAACATAACTCTTGAGTGCAGTGCGGTCGCGCGGGGACTCAGGGGCGGGCCTGAATTCCTTTATAATAAAAGTTTTCTCTCTCCCTCTCCCTTTAGATCATGCTCGATTCTCCCCATGTTTTCTACCTTGCGCTTTTTGATTAACTTACATAGCTCTGCCAGTTCAATTCTGTCTGTGGGGTTAGACGCCTTCATGCTTTGGCGTTTCTTAATCAGATATTTCGTCCGCACAGGTAGCTTGCTAGTATCCTGTAGAACGGTTTCCGTAATGATAGCTCTGAGATTATCGTTCTCTCAGTTAAAGCCGAATATCTGTTCTGCAAAGATATATTGAATTCCTCTCCTTTCCCTCTAACAGCTAAATCGTTAGTGGTCTTCCGCATCACCTATCCAACGGTGTATTTAATTTTTAGTCTTGCGGAAGACATTAATCATCCATAATTTTTCACCGCGCACTCTACTAATAACTGCACCCCCTTTTTCTACAGCCTATAACCATAGTTTCTTACTGCCTCGATCCTAACGCGTATTTCACTGATCTCCTCATTGCGAAGAAGGTATCATAGATCTTCCTTTTGATTCGTATAGTTCGGGGGTTCGGGGTGCTTGCCGAACCCCCACTACCAAAAATTTAGTGTTCTAGCTTCCCCAGTTTGGGAAAGAGGCGGGCTTCAGCCGGCCGCAGTGCAATGCACCGGCCTCAACCCGGGAACTCAGCTTTGTTGATCGCTGAGTTTCCAACACCAGGTAAGTGTGACTGCGAATTCCTGCTCTCGGGGAGCCGATCCAAAGAGTCCACTAAAGATTCTCAGGTGAAAGGAGCACCTTATTTTAAAAAAAAATGGTATCTAAATGTAGCGTCGTACTGAGAAAGTTGGAAAAACAGACGCACTAACGTCGATGAACAAGCCTGAAAATTGACTACAACCTGAAACTTACAATATTTCAAGTAAAGTACCTATTTAGGTGCAATTTTATTGAAATCTGCATCGCTCCGACCGCTACGCGCTTGAGAATGCAGTGCACGCGCTCACGCTATGCATTTACCCTGAGCTAGCGATCACGCGTGCTATTCGCAGAGCAAGAGCCACCGTTTTGGGAAGAAGAAGAAAACTCCATTATTACTTTGTGCTGCGAGATAACCTTTCTCCAGGGATCTTTGTGCGGTAGTCTTTAGACTTTGTGTAATCGTAACAGACTGATTTCACATGCAGTTGGGGTGCGTAGCGGTGGAACAGAGGTAATGGCGCTCGGCCGCTGACCCCAAAGACGTGGGTTCGATCTCGGCCGTGGCGGTCAAATTTCGATGGGGACGAAGTCCTATAGGCATGTGTACTGTGCGATGTCAGTGCACGATAAAGAACCCCAGGTGGTCGAAATTTCCGAAGCCCTTCACTACGGCGTGCCGCATAGACCGAGTCACTTTGGGACGTTAAACCCCCATAAACTAAACCAAACACAAGCAGTTGCGCTACGAAACCGCCGCTGAGATGCACCCTGGGACTCGTGGTACTCCGGCCGGTGACCGCTCCGGCAGCGGTGCCGCAGCTAGTTGTCTATGCGGGGCTAGCAGTGCTGTTTGGATCGCCACGTACCTGTTGGCTTCATGTATTCATTTTTTTATAGGACGGATGGTTGCCTCTGATCATCGCCATATGCTGTGACAGGTGCACCGAGCAGACGGCGCCCGATTTCTCATACATAGCCGCAAAAACAAGAATGGTCCACACGAGGAGCGTGCAGGAGGAGGTCAGAGGGGCAGCTGGCGAGGCTTTGGTCGGCACGTTTAGCTTCTTGTCTCTGTAGATCAATGTGATTTGGCATAGCGCAAATGCTCACAGTGTAGGCTTGGCGTTACTTTTAGAAGAGCCTTGCTGTAAAATTCTGGTGAAGGAGCTTAAATTGTAGGAAAGGTCGCGGTCGGTTTCACCCTTACGCTACTCCGTGAAGGTGTTTTACCAGCATTCTACCTAGTATAACGCTGCAGTTGATTAGCTGAGAGAATTTTGAGAACCAATTTCGGTCTTCGAGGCGTTCGCACTCGCTGCGGGTATTCTGTGCTCATTACTTATCCTCCCACACTCCAAAAATGCTTTATATGCTATCTCGACAGCATCCGCGTGACAAAGCTGTCATATTAAAGACCTGGGCAAGGGTGTGTTAATGTGAAATATTCCCAATATTATCTTGCACATCCACCTTTGGCCATGCATAAGTATGCTGGCGTTCTGCAGCGTGAAATTCTGTCGCAGTATCACCGGTATCTTATTCAATACTTCCCATTATACAAAACAAAACTGTTTTGAGAGCGCACCATTTCGGCGTTTTCAAGCATGGTCAGGCGCCAGCACTCAGTTAGTATACTGGTTGCGCGGCAGCTGCTCCGACAGCCATTATAAAATTCCAGATTGAAAAAGGAAAACAGTGCAGCAACGGGCACCACTGAAATGAACATAAAAGCTGCATTAGTAATCAATATATATTTAGTCGAAAAACAGCGCACTAACATCTACAGTCTCATCTGCCTTCCTCATTTAACGCAGAACAAACGCGCATCTCACACATTTCTTTTAAGAAAAAACCTTCATGACTTGCTGCTACCGCCCAATTCTGTTGCTGCTGCTGTTGTTCGCTCTTTCAACTTCAGTCGATCCAGCTGCTTTTATGTTTCACCGCATCCATAAGACCTTCAATTTCCGCTTATGAAACAACTATGGACTCCGGAAAACCACAGCGAAAAGCGCATTGTTGAAATTTGCAAGGTCTGAGGTCTCGGCAGTCGCTGGATGATTCGCAAGCGAAGCACTCCTTCCACCATATTGATCTCCTATGCATGGCTACTCCAGCATTCGTCACCCAATGCGATGGCATCATCGTGGATGTGTTTACGCTCCTGGATATCGTACCTCGAACAGCCTAGACAATTCTCCTACATGTCGGCACGAGGGACCTAGCTTCCGCTCTGGACGGCTCCGCTGTGCAAAGGCACTGTCGGCCGCTAAAGCTTGCAGGATCTGCGATCCATGGCGCAGCTAAGCAAAACTGCACTGCTGCTCCATCTGCCGTCACAGAGCATGGTGGGGAGGCTCACTCACAGTACTGCCGCAGCAGGCGTGCTGTGAGCCTCGATACCGCGCTCTGTGATGGCAGATAGCGCGGGAATCCAGGTTTGCTTCGCACCGCCGACCCCTTTACCTCCGCCCCTTCTGTTCCCGTTGCGCATGGTCCCGTCAACCCTGCCCCCCCCCCCCCCCCCCCCCCCCCCGCCCCCCATGTTCAAGCTTCAGGCGCTGATGCTTCGGACTCTCGCTCTTCCGGCGCCCGGAGTTCCAGATTTCGGGGTTCAAGCTCTCGGTGCTCTCACTCTGAAGGTTCCGGCTCTTGGGATTCCGGTCCTCGGGGCTCCAACCCTTGCGTATCCGGCACTTTCACCGGTCCTAAATTTCTTCCCGGCTTCCGGCGGGTAGAAACTGTTGTGTTGGAGAGTGTTGTATTGGATTTCAAGCCACATAGGGAACTAAGGCCATCATGGGCCGAGCCCAAGGTATACGTAAATTGTTTTTTGAAAAATTATTTATACATATTAAAATTATCGGTGGGTAGAGGGACTAAAACACTGGTTTGTATTGCTTAGCGATGACAGGGGAAATATACTTTATAACTGGCTAGTAGTAGAAGCTTTAAAGTAGTCGGGCAGCCTCAGCAGCCATCCTTGGCTGGGCAAGGATGTCGCGCCTCCCAACCAGTGAAATAAAAATCTCCGCCTTCTCAGAAATTACAAGGTGTCTCAGGTGTATCAAGAAATGTAGCAATACAGTGGGTGAAAACTTACTTTCGTGAGAAAACCTGCTTCGCTTAAAAACCTAAATACGCAAGACCTGTCAGCAATTGGATCTTCATCTAAGATTAACAAGCAGTGTAAAGGAATTTGTTCAGTACAAACTGAGTGAAATACTTTTTCCTTAATTTTTCGACTTTCATGCATGAGTATAAAATGTGATTAACTCTTAGTTCGTCTCCATATTTTTTACAAACAGGTTTGTCTTCTTTTGTCAATAGAAAGTTACGTGCAATGTGTGTGTGTGGCTTATATGTAAACGGCACAGAATTACTTCCTTAAACCTTTGCTGGTGTACACATGACTCCCATTTATCTAAAATGTGCTTTACCCTATGTAGTTTGCTATTTACTTCGTTGTTCCAAACTTACTGCCATTTTTTCCTGATTTAAGATGTATCAAGTTCATGCAATCCTAAAAGGGCATATTCACTCTCTTTATTTCCTTGACACGAGCTTGAGCAGCGCGCAAATCTGCTCTCTTGTTGCCTTTTATTCCGGCATGACTCGGGACTCAGCACAGTTTTATGTTTTGACTTCGAGCTGTGGCTGTTACTACGTTGTGTACGATGTCACCGACAAGAGAGGTGATTGCATTTCTAGAGTGGAAACCTGTAAGTACACTTAAGAGGTCTGTGTAAATAATATTGTGGGTGAGGTTCTCGTTTAGTATTTTTTCTGTGGCCATACATACTGCGTAGCATTCGGCAGTGAATACGGTCCCACTGCGCTTCCTACGTAAACATCCGTTATAGAACCGTAAGTCTAAAATTCCGTAAAACTACTATATTTTTCTTCGAGTGCAAGGAATTCCTGTATGACATGATGCTGTGGAGATTGTTTCTTATGGAAGTGTGCAAGGGTGAGTAGGGAAAGTGTACCGAGGAGGTAGTGGGTCTCGTATTTGTGCCATGACAGGTAGCGTGTCGATTGCGCTGAGATTCTCGGAAATCTCTTCATGTCGTAAGAGCTGTGGTCTCGTAGTCTGAGGGTTTTTGTCAAACAGCGTTCAAGATAGGTGACTTGTAACTATAGGTTAACAAATATGTTTCGGTAGGGAACAGATTTTTAGAATGTATAAGCATGTGAGCATGCTTCTTCTGTCTGCAAGTGTTGGTTCACTGTTTGTACATACAGACTGCTTATGGGTGACGTCCTGTATGCACCAGTTGAACGAGGAAAACCTAAATTCTGTACTGGGTGTAATCGTTTGACGTAAGATGGCCTTGCTAAACCTTATACCATGCAGCCATAGTCTAAACCAGATCTTACCCGAGAACGATAAACTTGTAGAAGCCTTGTCCTGTCGGACCTCCAGTGATTGTGTGAAAGGAATTTGAGTATGTTTAGAGAGCAGGAAGCTTTTTTTTTTCAACGCGTTTATGTGAGGCAGGAAAGTGAGCTTTTTATCAAAAGTTATGCCTAGAAATTACGCTAATTTCTTACAGGTAATTCGGTTTCGTTCACATATAGTGTGGGATTTGTCTGTAAGCCTGTTTTGAGTGATAACAGAATTGCCATTGTTTTCTGTGGAGGAAAACAGAAACGATTCCTGTCCGCCCACGTTGCCAGTTTATTTATCGTTACCTGTATCTGTCTTGAGCATGTTGATATTTGGGAGGATGTACAAGCTATCTGGAGATCGTCTACATAGAAAGAACACATAAAGGACCTTGGGATTATTTTCCTAATAGAATTCATTTTTACAATAACAAGTGTTGTGCTTAAAATGCGTACTTGAGGTACTCTATTTTCCTGAATAATAGTCTTCCAAAGGGTTGAGCCTAGGCAGACAAAATGAACGGTTAGACAACAATTCTTTCACCAGTTCAATTTCCTGCCGCCGATGCCCAGCTCCGCCAGGCCATGAAGAGTCCCAAACCTCCAGGTTGTGTCATTTGCCTTGTCTAAATAAAAAAATACAGCAATACAATGTTGTTTAGGTATGAAAGCTTCCCTGCCAGTATTTTCAAGACGAACTATGAGGTCGGTAGTGGGGCATGTATCGGTGAACATCGAAAAGCAAACAGGCATCTAACACGAAGGTTAGTCTGATATTCAATGCACTTCAAAAAGATTTCCCTAGACAGCTGGTGAGGGCATTGGGCCTATAGCTGCTAGGAACAGTAGGTGGTTTTCCTAGTTTTAAAAATGGAACAATAATTATACAATTTATTATGCAATTAATTAATTATACAATTAAGCATAATATAAAAAGTAGTTTGACTTGCTGCATAAAGTAGCTTGAAACATGCATTAGGTCGCGTCGACGTAGACTGCAGCGGTATATTTTTAAACCCTGGCTAAATTTAGCTTTTACACCCTGTATAGCAGTGCATTATAGGACAGAATACGATACTGTCGCACCGGGACCGGTTCGCGCGTACTCCCAAACCCAGGCAACAGGCGATATATATGCTAGATCCTTTTAAACAAGCTGTGATTGCGAGGCTATATGAAAACATGACGGCAGGTGGCGTTGTTTCTGTTGCCACTTGTGCAGCCGGGTGCAAAGCTGGACGACATGTATAAAGCTCGCTGGAAGTCACAAATTGAACATCACTACCAAGAAGTTTTCACGTCCATCAAGTTGTATAGCGTTCATGATGTAACAATAGCGCACAAGGAACACGACGGACGGAAAGGAAACGACGCGAGTTCTGCTTTACTGGCGCCTCGATAGGTTGCATGTTCCAGCAAAAATGTGCGGCCCACTGAGCCCGGCTCTGGCGAGCACTGGGCTCCACCCACTTATATGTACAGTGCAATTGCACCGGTATTGGTCGAAATTGGGCGAGAGCAGATTTAATAAAGCTCCGCCCAATTATCGAAAAGATTAAAACCCACAGGAAACAAAAAAAGAGGAGCGTGCCGAGTCTCAGTCTCGGCCGCTTTTATACAGCCCCTCCTTTAAACAGCCTTTTTCTCTTAGTACTTATTTTTGGTCCCGTTTTTAATAAATCAGTTCTGTGTGTCAAGAAGTTGCAGTTGCTGCCCCAACCGGCAACCTGTCGCCGGACGAGCGGACGAAGACGCGAAGCGCCCTTCGTACTGCTCACTGCATACGATCATACACGAAACTGCCCTTCCGACGTTCTACGAAGAAAAACTTAACTGGTGCCGTGACCAAGATCGGTGTTTCAAGTTAACTGGTACCGTGACCACGATCAGTGTTTCATATTAACTGGTGCCGTGACCAGGATCGTCTGAACAGCTTTCTGCAAAGCGGTTGGAGGCAGTACTTTCTGTAAGATTGACGGGGCAACATCCCAGTGAGAAGCCCCAGGGACCCACGTCCAATTGAGTCGAGATCTTAGTCAGAGGCCTCGGAGTCAAGACTCCACGACAACGCCGTGAACCGTGAGGAGCGAGACCGACGGAGTGAATGGCTGAGACTTTGGCGGCACCTACGGTCGGCGACTTCATCGGCCGGGAGGACGGGATGGACCTTCTGAGAGTTCTAGATTCCGGACACACTTCTGAGTCTCAGAACGCAACCTGCTGCTGCCACGAAGCAAGTGCCCAACAACAGAGTGAGTTTCCCTATTCTCGCTTAACTTGCTTCGGGAGTGCTTGAGCCGCAAGGTTAGAGGTGATACTTACGTTATACCTATCTCGCATGATATAATTCGACAAGACCGTGGCTCAAGGGGAGGTGGCGTCGCGGCCATAATTAGGAAGGGCATTAACTACACATTAATTCCTCACAACACATCTGTCGAGATGGTTTGGATTCACGTTCAACTGCACCAAGGCAGCCTTCTTATGGGTGTAGTGTACAGGCCTCCAAATCCTGACATTTCGATTTTAGAATCGTTGTACAACTTTCTTCATGAGCACAGAAAACGTTACCCTTATGCTATCTTATGCGGCGACTTTAATCTACCCATGATAAACTGGGACGAACTATGCGCAAGGCCTTCATGTCTGCACTGTGAACTGCTGCTTGATATTGCTTTTTCTTTTAATCTTAAACAGATAGTGGAAATACCAACACGTGTCACTACGACTTTGAAATCAATTCTCGATCTTGTTTTTATTTCTGCAGAAGTAAGTGATTTAGGATTTACTGTTGAAGTCTTGCCAGGCATATCTGATCACGAATCTGTTCTTT
The DNA here is from genome assembly GCF_055824585.1 of Amblyomma mixtum. Taxonomy (NCBI): domain Eukaryota; kingdom Metazoa; phylum Arthropoda; class Arachnida; order Ixodida; family Ixodidae; genus Amblyomma; species Amblyomma mixtum. The sequence continues at coordinate 87,011,775 of NC_143021.1, forward strand.
TTAAAAGCAATTTATCAAGAAAGGTGACACGAAGCATCCCCAAGAAATTCTTGGATTTTAGAAATGCTGCCGACGAAAGCGTGACTGACTACTTAGAACAGGATTTTGACTCCTTTCTTGAAAAACACAAGCTGGGAAACTTTAGCGTCAACGATTTATGGAAGCATTTTAAACATTCAGTACATGAATGCACTAAGAATTTCGTTCCCATGAAGTGTAAGAAAGCACCTCGCCACAGTCCATGGATTACTCGGGACATACTGCACCTAAAGCGTCGACTAAAATGCTGTTCACGCCTCAATTCTTGCACCACTCGCTCAAGGCTACAGTCATTGCGCACTGAACTTAAAAATAAAATTAAATTATCTAAATACCACTTTTTTAACGTTAAGATGCACCATTTTCTTACAAACGCGCCAAGAAAGTTTTGGATGCATTTAACAAACCAAAAAGCTCCGGTGACCAAAGTCAGACTGAACGGTACCAAGACCACTGATACTCAGTGTATTGCCGAGGCTTTCAACGCGTATTTTGCTTCCGTATTTTTACAAGCTGACAATCTTAGTCCTGAATATGTATGCCCAAAATATGAGCTGCCGAACCTCTTTATTACGGAACAAGGCATTTTTTCGTCACTGTTAAACTTAGACACAAAAAAATCTGCCGGACCAGACGAAATATCCAACAACTTTCTATTTAGGTACGCAGAATGGTGCTCGAAATACCTGCTCATAATATTCAACGAGAGTTTGAATCAAGCTACCATTCCCGATGATTGGAAAATGGCTAAGGTCATCCCTATTCACAAATCTGGAGATAAGGCTAGTGTCAACAATTACAGGCCTGTTTCGCTCCTGTGCACCGCTAGCAAGGTAATGGAGCACTTTATTTTTAAGCATATAAGCAGTTTTCTGGAAAATAATAATTTCTTTTCTGAGGGACAGCACGGGTTTCGACGTGGCCTATCCACGGTTACGCAACTACTACACACTACTAATGATCTCATGGTAGCTTTGGATCGGGGTGGGCAAATTGATATACTGTTCCTCGACTTCGAAAAGGCATTTGACCGAGTCTGTCACAAAAGGTTATTACTTAAGCTAAAAAGTGTATTGCAAAATGAACAAATTTTGAATTGGCTTGATTGTTACTTATCCAATCGACAACAGTATGTCTGCATTGAAAACTCACTTTCTTCATCTCCCCCTGTATTATCCGGTGTACCACAAGGTTCTGTCCTTGGACCTCTTCTTTTCCTGATCTATTTAAATGACCTGTCTTTGGATTCCTCTGTACAATGCCGGTTCTTTGCCGATGACTGCATCGTGTACCAGGTCATCGAATCTGTGCAAGATCAAATTGCGCTACGTGATTACCTCTCTGCAATTACCAGTTGGTGTCAATCCTGGCGTATGAACCTAAATGTCTCTAAATGTGCCCACATGATGGTCACAAGAAAGAAAAAACCGTTAATATATACTTACAAAATTAACAATGCTGATGTCAAGCGGGTTGACAACTTCAAATATCTTGGTGTTATAATTGACTCCAAATTAACGTGGAACGCACATGTTCAATATGTTGTGTCGGCGTCACTAAAAAAGCTGTGGTTATTAAAGCACCGCATGAGGCACTGCACTAGTGCAACAAAACTTGCAGCATTCGCGACACTCGTTAGGCCAATTCTTGATTACGCTGACACTGTTTGGGACCCTCATACTAAGAAAAACATTCATTTTTAACGCTTACCATAGAAGTATCTCTGTTTCAGACCTGAGAACACGAGCTGGGCTCCCGTCGCTAGAAATGCGCCGCAAACTACACCGCCTACAAATGATGTACAGTATTGTCAACCACCATGTCAAAATAAATTTTCATAATTACATGCACTTCAACGAATCCAGGAAAACGAGAGGCAAGCACAGCAAAACAATTGTAATGCCGCAGGTTAAAACTAACGCCTACCGTTCATCATTCTTTCCTCGAACCACAGCTGAGTGGAACGCCTTACCCTATGAAGTAGCTGACATGCCCTCAGTTGAATCTTTTGTTACAGCCGTGTCATCTTATCTATGATGCTGCAAGTATTTCTTTACAACGCTTCTTGCTTTGCCGTCCGCCTTTCAAAGTGTATTCCTTCTTTCTTTTTTTGTGTGTTTTTTGATTGTGCACATTCATTCATGGCTGATTGTCAATAGCATGTTTTCTTTCTTTGCTGCTGTTAAACTCACCTTAGCAATTGTTCAAGAACAATGTATCCACTCCTGCTTTGACTGCCAAGAGGCAGTTGGCAGTATTTAATAAATAAATAAATAAATAAATCAAGGCACAATGGCTGCAGTTAGTTGGCAAAGTGGATACGGCTATAGGTATCGGTATGGCCACGAGCGAGCCCAAATGTCAGAGGTCGAGCGAGCCAGGCAAAAGGAGAGAAGCGACGCGTATATTCGATACCTGAAGCGTCAATTAGCGATAGCCGGAGAGAAGCTACGGCAGGAGACGAAAAGGATTGAAGAGGAGGAATGCTCACGAAGAGCAGTGCGTATGCTGCCAGAATCGGCACAGTCGCAGTCATACCCTGATCGAACGCTGATCGAGGTAATGAATAAAGAGGATAGCGGCAGCGGCGTTCAGTCGGTGTGTTTTGAGGACAGTAAAGAGGAATCGCGGGTTCCTGCAGACCATGCAGCGATCACTAGCGTCGAGGAGCCGCACGTTGGGCAGTCAACTACGATTGTTGACGCAGAAAAGCTGTCCTTGATTCCTGAGATGGAGGCGAGCTCCACGGGCGTTTCAGGCAAAAATTCGACGCGTGATCAAACTGTGCAGGTCACCTTTGGCGAGGCAGCCGAACATGTTATTAGTGGTGCTAATAGCACTCAGCAGCGAAACGACATGAACAACACGGCCGGCCGGGTTGCCCATTGCAACCTTTTGGTGGGGACTGAAAACGCATCCGCGGCACAGGCAGTAACGCCCGAAAAGCCGGAAAAACAGCTGGTTAAGCCAGACTGTTCCGATCCGGGAAACTCAGACTCATGTAACACCGCGCAAAGCTTAGCGGTAGATGAGTGGAATCGGAGCAGTGGCGACTGCGAATCCGCCCCATGCCCTCAGAGAAGCGTAATTACACTGCCAATTATAGGGGCGAACCACGACCCCTGCTGCGATCTCTTTGCGGGTCCGCGCAGCAGGCAGGTCGCAAACCAAGAGGTCGGTTATGATGAACTGGTTGAGCTGGCCATACCACATTCAAAGAGGCCATCTAGGCACGAGCACTTAGAGCATTTCGCGGAGGCTTGCACCCCATAAGCGCACACGGTCGACGGCTCCACCGCGATAGAAGTTGCGCGCTACAACCGGAAAGCAGCTCGAATGCGACGATGGTGCAAGCTGCAGCACGTAATGTTCACAATTACGAGATCAGATCAAGTGTTCCATCCTGGTGGCTAGCAACGAATGTCTATGTCCAAAGCCTTAACCCACTCTGCTACTGACGGGTGACAATAAGAGTAAAGTGCCCTGTGGCTCGAGCACACAATGGAGCAGTGAGTGAGAGTTGGGGAACGTGAACAGGCACAGCTGAGACTGAAAATTGGACAGGCTCATGCAGGGGTGCTGTTTTCTCTTGCGTGAACAGTTTTCCTTTGTGCTGACCTATAGACTGTGTCTGACTAAGAGCGCCGCGTTATAATGTCTGTCTTGCCGTCGTCGGGTCATGTTGCGATGTATGGGCAGCTTCATGAAAACTGTGCAGTCATATCTTTTCTCCATTCCGTAATTATTGCAGTGTTGTTGCAAGTATCTCTGATTTTCTAATGATTTTAACACAGGGTTCCATTTGTTTGTAAATGTGGTAAATGAGAATGGTGTTTGCATCTGCATGCATGACAGCGTCCTGAGCATGTTTTCTTTTGCAGTTGTTAGAAGGACGCAGAAGCGCTCCTTTTTGTATGTTGTTAGTACAGCGCCCGGTTGACGGTCGGGTCCTTTGTGCTGTTGCGTTTTTTTATGTTGTTGACGGCCGGGTCTTTTGTGCTTTTGCGCGCTTTTGTATGTTGTGTGTGCGGCGAGTGTCCACCCAACATTCTTGGTGGAGAGGTGTTAAGCAAGGAGCCTAGGGTGCCAGTATCTCCTTCCTCTTCTTTCGCCGGCAACTGCTGTGTACGTTGGAAAATCTGGAGGGGTTAGGAAGGATGACAGCGCGTCGCGCGCTTCGGACGCTCTCCAAGGCCGCGGGAAACTGGAAGCAAGGCCGCGAACAGCCTTGTCAGGGTCGCAAAGGGCCGACGATTGTTTCCCAGTGAAAAGAGATGAGCTCACAAGCGGGGAGAAGGTCAATAACGTCGGCAACTTCTGAAACCACTCAACTGTCGAGCTAAGCGGTGGAGTTCTGCTTTACTGGCGCCTCGATAGGTTGCATGTTCCAGGAAAAGTGCGCGGCCCGCTGAGTCGGGCTCTGGCGAGCACTGGGCTCCACCCACTTATATGTACAGTGTCATTGCACCGGTATTGGTCGAAACTGGGCAAGAGCAGATTTACTAAAGCTCCGCCCAATTATCGAAAAGATTAAAACCCACTGCAAACAAAAAAAAAGCAGCACGCCGAGTCTCAGTCTCGGCCGCTTTTATACAGCCGTTCCTTTAAACAGCCTTTTTTAAACCGCCTTTTTCTCTTAGTACTTGTTCTTGGTCCCATCTTTAGTAAATCATTTTGTTTGTCAAAGAGTTGGAGTTGCTTCCCAAACTGGCAACGTGTCTCGGGACGAGCGGAAGACGCGAAGGGCCCTTCGTACTCCTAACCACATACGATCATAGACCAACCGACCATTCCGACGTTCTACAAAGAAAAACTTAACTGCCTGTCGTTACAGCAGCGAGCAAAACTGACCCGACAGGAAAAGAAAAGCTCGACTACAGCGCCACCTCTACATCCTGTCTGCTCTGTGCATCTGCGGGATGACGTCACCCTATCTTTATGACCTTCTCGCGATCACGATGGAACGCCGCCGGCTTTTCTCATAGTAGTTTTGCAATGAAAAATCTCACGACCCCCAGCAAGGCTACAACCACTGCCAGCGCCAGAACAGGTATACACGACGACTTAAACCACGCGTCCCTCGCCGCAGCCTCCTGCGCCACGTGTTCTCAGAAGCATCTTCTACATCTTTAATCCAATCGTTCTGCGCTTGGCAAATGTTCGGTGCCAGTAGCATATCCACCGTGACCACGTAATGGAGCCTTTTAAGCCACATTAGATAGAAGAGCCTACCTCTGTCGCCAAAGGGTGAGAAGCTGAGGGCATAGACCGGCCGCGATTAAGATAGTTCATCCAGTACTGCAACTAGTCAGGGGTGCCGAGTGCGCTGCCCAGGACAGACAAGTGTACCAGCTGAACACAAGCCGGGAGCGCTGTCCAGTTATCGAAAATGAGTGATCCCTGCGCCTGCTATAGTCGCGAAAGCTGAGAAGGAGACCATGCGTGGTTCCCAAGTCGACGGGTGAAAGCAATGGTGAGGGCATATTTAACAGCCAGAAAACGTGTCTAATGCCCGAGTGCGTTTACCACCGGCTCGGAGCCCATGAACCATTGTCTTGAACTGCACTATGCCTTTTCTTGTGACATACGCGTACTCCATGTATTAGCAAGAATTGGCCGGATTCTTCTCGAATAAAGCAAACTGGTTTATTTAAGGATACAAGAATACAAGAAATTACGGATACTACAGTAAGATAACGGTAGTTGATACGTAGGAGGTTCGGCGGATCTGCAGAGTTGGGAGGGCTTTTCCGACGCGTCTCGTTTCGCCGGCGTCTCTCGGTCCTCTGCTGGGCCTCGCTCGAAGCATTCGTCGCTTCGTGCTGTTGCGTTCTGGGCCAGCCGAGCGGGACGCGTGCCAGCGTTCTAGGCGAGCCGAGTGGGACGTGTGCGGGCGTTCTGGGCGAGCCGAGCGGACGCGCGCCGGCGTTCTGGGCAGAGCGCTAACACGGCCCTTTCAAAAGTTGCGCCTGTCTTCAGGCGCACGTTGTGGATACTAATTCCTCGGTGTTCAAGGCGCGTTCCTTGTACCTTCTCAGCTGTTCGATGTTCACGGTTTTCTCCTTTAACTTTTCATCCAGGGGGCCCATATGATCGAGAGAAATGACCACATTGGGCTCGCTCGGAATTTCTCTGGGGTTCAGGCACCCTTCGGCTCGCGTCGTTCGTGAGTTTACGACTTGGCAGGTGTGGCATGACTCTATGTAACGGCGGATGTCCTTCGGTATGGACGGCCACCAATACTTTCTTTGCACCAATGTCCTTGTTTTCTCGCTTCCAAGGTGTCCGTTGTCGTCATGAAACACCGCCATGATACTGCTTCGGAGCGTCGCAGGAACCACCACTCTTCTGCAAACGCGTACTCTTTCGATAGACCTTTTCAGCACAACGCCGTCTTCGACTGCATAGCTGGAGCTGTTCGTTCCAGCTTCGGCACGGAACTTTTGGCATTCGGGGTGACGCTCTTGAAGTTCGCGTATGCGGCTATGCTTGCTCACGATTACGGCGAGGCACGTGAGGTCGTCACTGGTCACTTCGTTTTCGATTCGTTCAGCGTCCAGCGTTTGTCTCGAGAGAGCATCAGCAGCAGCATTCTGTCGTCCAGGCTGGTGCCTGACGTCCAAGCGGTATTCCACGAGATCTAGAGTGCAACGTGCGAACCGGTCGTTCGTCGCTCCCTTCTTGACTAGGTAGGATAGACTGAAGTTGTCTGTGTACACTGTGAATTGCGGGCCTCCCCGCCGATAGATGGAAAACTTCTCCGTGATGGCCCAGTGCAGCTCCATACATTCCAGCATGTTCGAGTGTAGACCTCTGTCATGCTTATTCAGTGATCGGCTTGCGTATTCGATCACCCTTTCTCTTCCGTCTTGCGTTTGGCTCAGTATCGCTCCGAGCCCTGTCTGAGATGCGTCGACGTGCACTTGCGTTGGGCAGTCTAAACGGAAGTTTGCCAGCAGCGGGGATTCTTAGTGCGCTTTTGGTTTTGTCCACGAGTAATTGTTGTGCGCTCGTCCAGACGAATGGCGCTTCCTTGGAGACGAGTTGACGCAGTGGGTACATGAGTTTCGAAAACTCGGGGATGAACTTGCGGTAGTGGTTTGCGAATTGCAGAAACGAGTACAACTTCCTGGCGCTTTTCTCAGGCTCAAACTTGTCGACGGCAGCGACTCTCGCTTCATCCAGGGTTCGCCCTTCAGCGGAGATGACGCAGCCAAGGAATGAGATGTTGTCTCGCACAAATTGGCATTTCTTGATGTTCATCTTCAGGCCATTGATGACGACTCTTCGCAGTGCCTCGTCGAGCAGTGACAATGCTTCCGGAACCGCAGCTGCTCCCTGGCCGACGTCGTCCATGTACGTGGATGTTCCCTTCAGGCCATCAAACGTGTCGCGCATGACTCTTTGCATCGTCTGCGGTGCCTTGCAAAACCCAAACGCCATTCGTATGTACTCATATTTTCCGTCCGGCGTGACAAAGGCGGTCTTGTGGATATCGTCAGGCTTTACTCGCACTGTGAGAAAGGCCGACTTCACGTCCAAAAAGGTGAAGTACATCGAGCCGTCTCTCATGATGTCGATGCCATCTTCCATAATTGGCATCGGATACGGTGGATTGATGCTCTTCTCGTTCAGTTTTCTGTAGTCGTGAACTATCCGTCCAGGCGTGGTCGGATGGTGAGGCTGATCCACCACAATGGTAGGAGCGCTGTACTGGCTGTGGCTGGGTCGGATGATCCCTTTGGCTAGGTAGTCGTTGACTTGTTCCTTAATAAAGTGGCGGTCCGCAGGGCAAGATCTGTACGGTCTTTACGCGACGGGAATGTCGTCCCTGAGTTCAATACTGTGCTGAACGTGCTCACAGAGCCCCAAAGCATCTGTCTTTGTAGTGAATGCTTTATGGTGGCGCTTCAAAATTGTGCGGAGCTCATCCTTTTCGTCAGCTTCTGCGTCGCGGGTCATTTTGGACACAGCCTCTTCAACCAGATAAGCGAAATCTTCGTCGGGACCGGGTTCTTTCGAGTTCATCCTTACAAATCCGATCTCGTTTGCTGGAGCTTCGTCTAGGATCTTGCGATTGCTGAAGGCTGTTATTAACGTCTCTCCAACACGGTTCGTATCGTGTGCACCTGGCGCATGAAATGGTGACTCACTCACCGATGGCAGTACGGGGACCAGGGTGACGTCGTTCGAGGGGTGGAACGTGATGTCGACGTTCGCGGCACGGCGCCAATCCGAACCCAGAATCAGGTCCATGGCACTTGGCAAGGGAGCGATCACGACCTTTTCTAGACGCACGATCGATGGTCCGACGGTCACTTCCAAGGTGGCCACGCGCGCTGGACTGATGCATCGGTCAAGCACTTCTATCTTTTCGGGAGACGTCCAGGGTCGGGGTCGAACGTCGGGTCCAACGGAGCTCTCGTTGAGGACGGACACGTTCGAACCGCTGTCTATGCAGACTCTCACCGGTCGGTTTTCGATGAAGCCCTTCACGATAGGTAAGGTGCCGCCCGTCGATTGCAGGAAACAGTTCGCTTGCCTGTTTGTCGGCCCGATATTGAGTGCTTCGTTAGTTCTGGATCCTCGGCGTCGTTCTGCACGGATCGTGGCTACTGTTTTCGGTCTTGTGCAATCCCTTGACAGGTGCCCAATGTTGCCGCAGTTGAAGCAGGCTCGTACTCGCATGGTTCTACCTGGTTCTCGTTGGTCCCACCGCCTTGACTGCTCGCCTGGATTACTGCGTCCGTCGTCTGCCGCCGCTTTGGACTCGTCGCTGCTCCTCCCCTGGTTCCGCTGCCCCAGTGCAGTTAGTCGGAATTGCGCCGTTGCTGTCTTACGCCGCCTGGTGCCGAGCAGCGCCGCGCGGTAGATCAGTTCGATGACGCTGCTACAAGGCTGTGCAGCGAGGGGATTAGCCCAGGTGTCCTCGTTGATTCCGCTGAGAATCAGCGAAATTCTTTCTTCATTCGCAAGCGGGTAGGGGGACTTGTAGAGAAGAGCATTTTTGGAGTAAATATACTCGGCGAGGGTCTGCGAACTGTGCAGTCTTCGAGCAGTCAGCATGTCCAGAAACTCTTGCATTGTGAGCCTCCGGTCGAAACGCGTGGCGAAGGCATGCTTCCAGGAGTCCCACGTTTCGTAAGTCATACCGTAAGAGCTGTGCCAGTCCTTCGCAGTTCCTTGCAGCCGAGTTGCCGCCGTCGCGAGCGTCAGTGATGGGGACCAGTGGGCCAACGCAGCAACACGCTCCACTTGCGAGATCCAAGTCTTTGCGTTTCGTTGAGCACTACCGTCGTACTCGGGGATGGCGGACGCTGTATCGTTCGTAGACTGGATCAGCACGGGCGAAGCTGGCGCTGACATTCTCGTCAATGCCTACGTCATCTGTAGCTGCGCACGAGCGAACATAGCCACAACTTCGTTCAGGCTTGGCGTACCCTCGGGAGCTGTAGCGGCATCGTTTTCCGGTGAGGACTGAGGAGGTGTGCCGCGATCGGTCTCTGCCGGCCGTTGGTTTGCTGCCGCGGTAGGGGCGCGGACTCCCTCATGACGTTGGGAAGCCGTTTCGTGCCCAGTTCGTGTCAGCAGCTCGTGTCGTTGTTGGGCTAGAAGCCGTCGTATTTCGTCAACCTCGGCCCGCAGAATATCGATCGCAGCCGGCGCTTTCGAGTCCGCTTCTCCGTGGTCATCGCCATCTGTTCCGCACTGGCTGGTCGCTGAGTAGGACGTGGTTGCCTGAGCCTGGAGGCGAGCGTTGTCGTCCAGAAGACGAGTCACGAGATCGTCCTTTCGGCCGGTGCACGGAAGCCCGCGGGTTCTCAACTCGTCCGGCAGTCGCTGCTTCTTCAAGGCATTGAGAACGTGGCGCTCAGTCGATTTCGCAGGACACCCGATGGATGTGGACTCAGAGCTCCCCGACGGCGTTCTGCTGCGCTGAGCGATGTCCACTCTTTCTTCGTGCACGGAAGGTTTCTCTGCAGATCCTGTCGGCTGCGCCATGTTAGCAAGAAGTGGCCGTATTCTTCTTGAATAAAACAAACTGGTTTATTTAAGGATACAAGAATACAAGAAGTTACGGATACTACAGTAAGATAACGCTCGTTGATACGTAGGAGGTTCGGCGGATCTGCAGAGTTGGGAGGGCTTTTGCGACGCGTCTCGTTTCGTCGGCGTCTCTCGGTCCTCTGCTGGGCCTCGCTCGAAGCATTCGTCGCTTCGTGCTGTTGCGTTCTGGGCCAGCCGAGCGGGACGCTTGCCGGCGTTCTAGGCGAGCCGAGTGGGACGTGCGCCGGCGTTCTGGGCAGAGCGCTAACACATGCATGTGCCCGCTGTCAGTGACGTGAGGTGCAATTTATTTCCTGCGGTATCGAGCGCTTCTCCAGTGAGAAAGGCAAAATGGTTTTTGGAGTAAAGATATAGCTGGCGGAGTGACAGATGCCAGACGCAGAGTCAAGCCGTCATCCTGACTTCCTCATGCTCGACTAACAAGCGCTCATTCCACAATTACGTCGCGATACTAGAGTGTACTCCGCTTATTCACCGAACAATGTAGCAGTCCTCTTTCAAATGAGAAGCTTTGCTCAGCTGCGGAGCGCACACCGTGGATATCCAACGCAGATAACGCCACAAATCAGGAAAGTAAAAATTAACCGATCTCCAAGAGAAATCCGCAATCCACACTTCGCGCTCCACTCATGAAACTGTCATGGAATTGTCATGACATTTCCAGAGACAACACTAGCTGCTTCTGAGCAAGCGAGCAAGCTGTACTGTTTGACGTCCAAAATTACTGGTGAGTGCGGGACCGCTGGACGGGTACTACGGGTGGACGCCTCGTCCTCCGTAGCTTATCCCTCTGTGCAGGTGCCCAGGAGGCCACCGTGGCCACATTTTTAAGAGGGCTGCCGGAGAGGCGATAACGGCAGAGCGGCGGCGGCAGCATCCGGCGGGGGCCAAGGTCCATGGCGTTCTCTAGCGCGTGCTAGCGACACTTCGTCCTCTTCCGCATTTCGCCACCGTCTGCTGCGCAGGTCGCTGCACCTTCAGCGCGGGTAGGAGGATGCATGGTGTGAGAAAGGGGGGGAGGGGTTTCTCATTTTCTCATGCCACGAGCGTCGTTCTGATTGGAGCGCCCATTCAGTTCGATCACTTGTTTCTTTTGTGAGGCTGTCCGAGAGGAAATTTTAGTGGAAAAGCAAACAGGAAAACAGGAGGGGCAGGCAAGAGAGCTTCATCGCCCGTTATCAATCAGGGCAGAAGGCCGTCAGCAAGAACTTGCGGAGGAAGCCATCATAGAGAGCACATATATCACCATCGTCATCAACAGCAGCCTGATTATGCGCACCGCAAGACAAAGTTTTCGTCCTTATCTCTCCAATTAGCCCTGCCCTGTGCTAGCTGCAGCCAGTCTATCTCTGCAAACTTCTTAATCTATCCATTGTGGGAGGGAACAGCGCGAACAAGACGACAGACGAAGCAAGAGGACACAAATACGAGCGCTGTCCTCTTGATTCGTCTGTCGTCTTGTTCGCGCTGTTCCCTCCCACGATGTATTATTACAAACTCGCCCAGCTATCCATCCTTCTTCTTAATCTCATTCACCCACCTAAATTTCTGCCACTCCTTGCTACGCTTTCCTTCTCTTGGAATCTAGTCTAGGACCGTCGGTTACCTTGCCTCCCCATTACCGGCCCTGCCCAAGCCAATATCTTTCTCTTGATTTAGACAATAGGGCCGCCGCGGTGGCTCAGCGGTTATGGTGCTCGGCTGCTGACCCGAAAGATGCGGGTTCGATGCCGGCTGCGGCGGCTGGAATTTCTTTGGAGGACAAATTCTAGAGGCCCGTGTACTGTGCGATGTCAGTGCACGTTAAAGAACCCAGGTGATCCAAATTTTCGGAGCCCTCCACTACGGCGTCTCTCATACCCCGAGTCGCTTTGGGACGTTAAACCCCATAAACCAAACCAAACAATTTAGACAATAGGATGTCAATAACCCATATTTGAATAACACATTGCGGGCTAGTTGGTTCATCACAAGGCAGAACAGCGCAAGCTACACACGGACAAGAAAGTTGACGAGACACACACAGCGCTGAATAAACCTTCAGTTGTAAGTCAGCGCTGTGTGTGTCTCGTCTACTTTCTTGTCCGTGTGTAGCTTGCGCTGTTCTGCCTTGTGATGAACCCATATTTGATCGCTGACCAACTCTGCCCTCTTCCTGTCTCAGCGTTTCACCTTTCACTTTTCTTTCCATGCCTTCCTGCGCTGTCCTTACCTCAGGTTGAACCCTTTTCGTTGGCCTCCGCGTTTCTGCCCCATAGGTAAGTACCGGTACTAAACAGCTGTTATATAATTTTCTCTTTAGGGATGTTGGTAAACGGCCTGCCATTCATGGTTTGAGATAACCTGCCAAATGCGCTCCACACCATTCTTATTCTTCTAGTTATTTCACTCCGTGATCCGGATCTGCGGTCACTACCTGCACTAAGCAGGCGTATTCTCTTACTACTTGCAACAACCCGCTACCAATTCTGAAGTGCTGTTCCCTTCCGAGAGTGTTGAACACTACTTTCGTTTTCTCCATATTAATTCTTATACCCACCGTTGTGCTTTGTCTGTCTAATACACATTGATCATGCTTTGCAGTTCATCTCCTGAGTGACTTAGAAATGGCGTCTCATCAGTGTTTCGCAGATTAATAGGGTATACTTCATTAAATCTTATCTCCAACTGTTCCCAATCCAGGCCCCCTCAGTAATCCTGTAAACAGGCGGTGGATGTAAACCTCTTCCGCCTCACTTTTTCATATTATTGTGTATTGATTCGTTATTAGCATTTGGTTATGGATCCGCTCAGCTTTGTGTATTGAAGATATACATGGAATGACACTATACAAATAATAAATAAAATATAACATCATTCGCGATGTCGTGTCTCCCTGTGTGACACCCTTTCTTACTTGAGGACTACTGTTGCTGTCCACCCGGTATAGATATCTTTCAGTATTTTTACAAAGGGCTTTTCTACGCCCTGATTCTGAAATGCCTGCGTTAATGCTGAAGTCTGCAATTAGACAAATGCCTCCTCGGAATCTTTATCTGTAAAGGCTATACATAGGCGTTTGTCATACTATGAGTACTTGTCTATCATCAGATTTATAGTGTGAATAGGATATATTTTCGAATTGCCTTTACGAAGGCCTGCCTCATGATTTGGTTGACTAAAGTCTATGGTTCTCCTGACTTTGCTAGCTATTACCGTAGTAAATACCTTAAAGTTAGCGGACAATAAGCTGATGGGTATGTAATTTTACATATCCCTGGCTACTTCTTTCCTGTGGATCAAGAAGATGTTAGCGTTCTTCGAAGCTTTTGGAACGCTCAAGGTCATAAGACATTGCGTATGCAGGGCGTCTACCTTTTCTAGCATAATCTCCCCTCCGTCCTTCAACATATATGCTGTTAGTTGACCCTCTCTAGCTGCTTTCGTCCTATGCATTGCTCCTAGAGCTTTCTCTGCTTCCTCTTCCGTTATTGGCTTGATGTCACAGAGCTATGCGCTACTGCCTCTATCGATCTCCAGATTAATGTGGCTACTGTATAGCTTTGAGAACTTTACGGCTACTTCAACTATCTTATTCGTATTGCTGAAGACATTGCCCTTTTGTCTCCTAACGAATACATCTAGGTTATGCTGTGCTTAACTTCCTCTTCACCGTTTTTAAGCTACGTCCGTTATGCTTAAAAATGCTGGCCGCGCTGCAGACACAAATACAACAACACTCTGAGGAGATGTGCCGATCTAACTGGGAATAAATATGCGATGGCAAGGCCGGAAACCTGTCCAGCAAACGCGCAAGGTAATTCCTTCAACACCTCAATGAACCTACACGCACCAAATCAGCAACACAACACCACGTGACACGCCTCGCACACGAACACATTAACGATCCTGACACGCTCCTAGGCACACTGAAACCACATACAGCCTTCCATGTGCCCGCACAACTCTACCGCCCAACAGAGGACAAGACAATCTCACACTCGACACAGAAAGCACAAAGACAGAATCCAGATCAGCCCTCCTGATTCTCCGAACCAACTCCGCACCTCATGGAGACCAAATCACAAACTCCATGGTCCGTAATCTGGACGACCAATCGATCACCCAAATTACGCAAAACTTCACCCAGTGCTGACGGGAATGTAACCTCCCGCAGACCCGGCGCACGCGAACCTAATATTCATAACAAAACCTAACAAACCACTTACACTTCAAAACCTTCGCCTGATTTCACTAACCTCATCACTCGGTAAGCTTTGAGCATGTTGTGTTCACAGAGCACATGGCGGACAACAATGTATACCCGCATGGCATGGTGGGATTCCACCCCATCTATCCGCAAAGGACGCAATGATGCAACTAACACACATTTTCGATCCACTTCTTCCATGTCACACCAAGGCACTCTCAGCTCTCGACCTCTCTAAAGCTTTCAATATAATTGAACATCAGGTGATCATGACTTCCCTATCCCTAGTGACCGGGCTCAGGTGGCCTCGCATCGGGGATCCACGAAGGAGCGCATGCACTTATTCAGCGAGCGGACACAGGCCTAAGGAGCCACGCGCCACCTCTGCCCCCCGCCCCTTCCCTCTCCAGATAACAAACACACTACAACCTGGCAGAGACTACAGCCCCACACTTCCCTTACCCTAGCCCACTGTCATCCCTTTCCAAACTCCTGCCTGCTACCTATACCCAGAATCTTTCACCTTTTCCTTCCACGTATTCTCCCTCTGCCTGGCAGACCCTCCCGCTATGCCTAGAGAACATCAAGAATTGGGAGGGCTGGGAGACTCTGCTGCGCTCTGACGACCCGGCCGTGCAGACCGTCGCCATCAACCGGGCTGCCAGTTTTATGGGCCTTAGGAACAAAAACACTCACGTGCAGTGCGGTCGTGCGGTGTCCAAGGGTGTGTCCGTATTCATTTGTAATAAAAAAGTTTTCTCTCTCTCTCTCTCTTCACAGCATGCTCGATTCTCCCCATATTAAACTGCCTTAGGTTGGCAACCTTGCCGTTATTGATTAATTACAAAGCTCTGCCTGTTCTGTCTCTGCGGTAAGAGGCCTTCATGCTTTGCCGTTCCTTTATCAGATATTTCGTCGCCACAGATAGCTTGCTAGTATCCTGTCGAACGGTTTCCATAATGATAGCTGTGAGATTATTGTTCTCTCATTTAAAGCCGAATATCTGTTCAGCAAAAATGTACTGAATTCCTCCCCTTTCCCTCAAACCGCTAAATCGGTGGGCTTCCGCCTCACTAAATTCTTCCGTTCCCTGTTTAAAGTATAGGCTTATTCAGTGCACCTATCCAATGGTCTATTTGATTTTTAGACTTGCGGAAGACATTAATCACCAGTAAATAATTTTTCACCGCGAACTCTACCAAGTCTTCTGTGCTATTCGTACAGCTTAAAACCATTGTCTCTTACTGCCTGGTTCCCAATCTGCTCAACCGTGTAGAAACATGACCCTACAAGTAAGCACTGTTAAGTGTATCTGACTGATCTCCTCATAGCGAAGAAAGGATTATAAACCTTCCTTTTGATTCGTTTAGGGCGGGGGTTTGTGGTGCATGCCGAACCCCCCCAGGAAAAAAATTATGCATTCATCTTCCCCTCCATGGGGAAGACACGGGCTTCAGACCGCCGCAGTGCAATGCACCGGCCTAAACCCGGGAGCTCAGCCTTGTGTTTAGAAAAAAAATTATTTACATATGTACACATGTACAAGAACACATGAAAATAAGCATGTAAGGCGAGCCAATTAAACCGGAACCGAACCTGAACCCGAAACCGGAACCAAACTCGAATTTTCGCCCGGAACTGGAACCGAACCGAACCCAAAATTTTTTCGTCATCTTGGAACTGAACCCGAACCGGAACGATTCAAAGAAACTGTTCCGAACCGGTTCGGGACTCGGTTCAGCCGTTTATTTTTGGCAACACGGCATACTTTCTTTAGAGAAAATGACAGGTGACCGCGGGTAGATTTACCCACCGAAAGCTGTCTGTGCTCGTGTGTAGGAAGAAAGCTAATTGGCGCTTCCGCAATCTGCTTTTGGTGGTTATAAAGTATATTACGACAGATTTATGCGAAATGTTGAATTTTATAGTATCCCCCTTTCACATGCTTACCTATAGCTTTAATCGAATTTTTTGCACTGCTTTAACTCGAAAACTACGGAGTGAGTATGGTTTTCTTTGCGTCGAGTACAATAAATATGTGAAGCATAGGCTCAATGACCCAGTCACGTTGCGTAACACTTACTTTCTCAGCCATTCCTTGATCTCAGATAGCAGATAATGAACAACACCCTCACTATGGCTGAGTGGCTGTGGTGCTCGGCTGCTGATGCCAAGGTCGCGGGTTCGATACTAGTGGCGATGCAGCATTTGGATGGCGGCGAAATGCAAAAATGCGCATGTGCTGTGCGATGTGAGTGCACTCAGGAAAACCCCAGCTGGTATACGTTAATCTGTAGTCGTCCACTACAGCGTCCCTGAGAGACTCCGCGTCGCTTTGATGCGTTACTATTACAAAACTAAGAAATGTAAATTGGCGTTTCCTTTTAAAGATTCTCAACATTCTTTGTTGCACGGGATGGAAATTTAGTTAGTTAGTTATATGGGGTTTTTTGGCGGATAAGCAACTATGGCTATCATGCGCCAAACACAAGGTTAGATGATGATATGTGAAGTGTATAGAGGTTACATTATATTAAATTTAAAACATTGGCTTTCTTTAGAAACTTACAAACAAGTGAAAACTCGACGAGTGTTTGCTCGCCTAAAAGCAATGCGGGATGAAATGGAATGTGTTCATTGTAAAATACCGTAAAAAATTTTTTTCGAAGTTCTTCGAGATGCGAACAAGAGATTAAAATGTGATTCACTGTGAGCTCCTCACCACACATTTCACACACAGGTTTGTCTTTTTTGTTAATAAGAAGTTATGGGTGATGTGTGTGTGGCCTATGCGTAAACGACATAAAATTACTTCGATAAAACGTTCTGTATGACGGCATGATTTCCATTCTTTCAAAATATGCTTTACAGTATGCAGCTTGTTGTTTCTTTCATTTTCCCAAGAAGCTTGCCATTTGGCTCTTAGTTTGCTATGCACGAACTTCATGTAATCCCTCGGAGGCAAACCCACAAGTTTCACCTCCATGGCTCTGGCTTGTGCAGCACACGTGTCGGCCCTCTCATTACCCCTAATGTCAACGTGACTGGGAACCCAGCAGAATTTTATAACATGTTTTTGTGCTGTGACCTTTACTATATTGTGTATGATGCTTCCAATCAGTGGCTCCGTGGCATTTTTGGAGTTTAATGCTGTAAGGACGCTCACTGAATCTGTATAAATGATGCTCTTTTTGATGTTTTCATTTGCTATTTTCTGTACCGCAACACAAATGGCATAACACTCCGCGGTGAAAACTGTAGCACATGAGGGCAGTCGTACTGCATTTTCATTTTTTCCTTGTATTACTGCGCTTCCTACATGAGCATGAGTTTTTGACCCGTCAGTATAAAATGACGTGTAAGTTCTGTATTTTTCTTGTAGCGCTAGATATTCTTGTATTATATGGTCGTGTGGCGTACAGGTTTTACTGAGGCGTGTTAGGGTGACGTCACACACTGTGGGGAGAGTGTACCACGGTGGTAGCGTTTCGTGTCTTGGGGCAATATTTTTGATTTCCTTTAGTGCGTTCAGAGTTTGACATTTTTCTTCGAAGCGCAAGAGCAACGGCTTAATCGCATGGGGCTTGTTGTTGAAGAGTATTCGGGATGGGCATTTCGTGACAATTGGGTAACAGAGATGTTTGGGCTGAGAAAGGATTTTGAGGATGTATGTACAAGTTAGTGCAGTTCTTCGATCTTCTAAGGAAGGTTCATTAGATTCCACATACAGACTTGGAATTGGTGAAGTTCTGTAAGCACCGGAAGACAGCCTTAAACCAAGATTGTGTACAGGATCGAGTCGTTTTATGTAGGACGGTCTTGCTGAGCCATATACTATGGACCCATAGTCTAACTTAGAGTGAACCAGAGAACGATATATATGTAACAGGGAAGCTCTATCAGACCCCCAGCGTTTTCTTGATAGTATTTTCAGCACATTGAGGGCTTGGGAAGCTTTTTTCTTTAAGCTGTTTATATGTGGCAAGAAAGTGAGTTTTTTATCGAAAGTTATCCCTAGAAATTTGTGCTCTTGTTTGAACGGTAATGGGGTTTGGTTTAAATATAGTGTGGGGTCGGCCTGTAGGCCTCGTCTCAAAGAGAACAGAACCGCTACTGTTTTCTGAGAGGAAAATCTAAATCCATTTCTATCTGCCCAGGTAGCCAGTTTATTTATTGTTATTTGTATTTGCCGCTCACAGGTAGGTATGCTGGAAGACGGGCATGCTATTTGGAGGTCGTCTACGTAAACTGAGTACATGATGGATTTTGGGATTACTTTTCCTATGGAGTTCATTTTGATGACAAATAAGGGCGTGCTGAGGATGCACCCTTGGGGTACACCAGTTTCTTGGATAAAAATCTTGGAGAAGGTTGCGCCTAGGCGGATTCTGAACGTGCGATTGGTCAGGAAGTCCCTCAAACAGCTCAGCATCCTGCCGCGGATACCTAGGTCCGCTAGGTCACGGAGGATACCGAACCTCCACGTGGTATCATAAGCCTTCTCCAGGTCGAAGAAGACCCCGATACAGTGTTGGTTGTGGATGAAAGCTTCCCGGACTGTGTTCTCGAAGCGGACAAGGTGATCAGTTCTGGAACATGTCTTTTTAAACCCGCATTGATGTATATCTAAAAGTTGCCGAGACTGAAGTATGAAGGTTAGTCTGATGTTTAGAATGCTTTCGAATGATTTTGCTACGCAGCTAGTGAGTGCTATTGGCCTGTAACTGGTGGGACTAGTTGGTGGTTTGCCAGGTTTTAGGAAGGGTACTATGATTGATTCTTTCCATGTATATTGTCTGGGCCTGGTGCTGTCCTTTTACCGGATGTTAGTACTGCGTTTAGTTCGTGCATGGTAATAAGGTGATTGTAGTCTTCATGTATGCATGTTCTGAAGGGAAGTTCTTGTTTTTCTACTATTGTTTTGTGTTTTTGAAAGGAGTGTGTGTAGTTGGATGAGCTTGATACTGTAGCAAAATGCTCACCCAATATGTTGGCCTGCTCTTCTAATGTTGTTTGAGTACCGGGTGTTGTTAGCATTGGAACTGTGAAAGGAGTAAAATTGCCAGTGAATTTCCGCACCTGCTCCCACATTTTTTTGGATGTTATTGAGCTGTTTATCGAGGATATGTACTGTTGCCATGATGCCCTTTCTGCGTTGCGTCTAATGTATCGTGCTTTGGCTCTAGCCCTTTTGAAGGTGAGCAAGTTCCCTGCAGTAGGATATCTGCGAAGGTTGCTCCAAGCCTTGTTTTGCTGCTTTTTAGCCAATGAGCATTCATTTGACCACCAGACTTTATGTGTTTTTCGGGCAATTTCAGATGTTTGTGGGATTGCTTCTATTGCTGCAGATGTTAAGCATGTCAAAAAGTTTTCATTTATTTCTTCTATCGTAAGGGTTTCGGCATATTCTTTTTCTAGTGTGGCCTTCGTTCTGAAAAGTGCCCAATCGGCGAGGTGAATTTTCCATCGCCGCGGCTTAGTAGGGAGGATGGAGGTAGCTGATGTTAGCTTTAAAACCGTAGGTAAGTGATCACTTCCCCGAGGGTCGTCTAAAACATCCCAAATAAAATCATTAAAAACCGACGGTGATGCAAACGCTAAATCTAGGCATGTCATTTTTCCAGAGCTGGGGCAGCAGTACGTTGCTTTTCCTGTGTTCATTAAACATATGCTATGTGAAAGAATAAAATCCTCGATGAGCTGACCCCTGGAATCAGTATGCTCACTTCCCCAGAATGAGGAGTGTGCGTTAAAATCCCCAATTATGACATACGGCTCAGGCAACTGTCCCAGAAGTTCTTCTAGGTCATGCATGGTAATTGTGTTGTGTGGTGGTATGTACACAGAACATATTGTTATTGTTTTATGGCTAATGATGTTTACTGCGACCGCTTCTAAGTTCGTCTTTAATGATACCTCTCTTGCAGGGACATCGCTTTGCGTAATGATAGCGACGCCTCCTGAGAGTCGGCTAGCTTGTACTCGGCCTTTCCGGAAAATATTATATTTTTTAAAGATGTTTGTGTGCTGTGGCCCAAGGTTCGTTTCTTGCAGGCACACAGCTATAGGTGCCATTGTTTTGAGCATATCGGTTATGTCTGTGTAGTTTCTCTGTAGGCCTCTACAGTTCCATTGTACTAGATACGCCATTGTGATAAGTTGGGGATTGGGGAAAGTTACTTATTCTCAGGAGCAGTGATTCGTGGTTTCCATTTCTTCTCTAGGGAGTCTCGCCGCCGCTGCAGCGGTGGCTAACCAGGAGTTGTATCCATCGCCACTTTCGTGGCGCCGGATTTCCGCGGAGACGCCGCGGATGTGTGTGTTTTAGATGTCGGCGGACTTTCGCCGACATCCATATCCTCCACGGTGGACGTGGGGGATGCTTCTTGGTTGCGATGGCCCGTGGCCTTCGCATTCGTCTTTTTTGTTGGCACCGCTGAACCAGGCCCTGCTCCAGCGGCAGAGTCTTTTGGGCCAGCAGGTGCCTTCTTAGAGGGGTGGGGCGACAGGTCCAGTTCAGCTGAGCTGTTCTGGGTGTCTGTCGCCGAGGATGCCGCTGCTGAAAGTGGGGCCTGAGGGCCTCCAGCGAGGATCGCGTGGTCTTCTCGCGAAAGTTTCAGCCCTGTGGACTGTACCACTGACTTCTGTGGTGGGGACTTGGGTGTCGACACCAGGTCCACCGGATGGACCTGTGTGCCGACAGAAACTGAAGGCGGCGGCCGTCCCCGCGTCACCGCTTCAGAGTATGTCCCTTTCTGTTGGAAAGAGACGCGTTTTTTTGCTTCAAGGTAGGACAGGTTTTCTGTGGTCTTCAAAGTTATAATTTGTTTTTCTGTTTTCCAGACTGGGCACGACCTGGAGTACGCGCCATGTGCGCCGTTGCAGTTGACGCATTTTGCTGTGCGTTCGCATCTTTCTTCTGTATGTGCATCTTCTGCGCATGTGACACAAGTGGGTTTACCGCGGCAAGCCAACATGCTGTGTCCAAAGCGCTGGCACTTAAAACATCGTCTCGGATTTGGTATGTATGGGCGGACTTTGCAATGGAGGTATGCGGCGTGGATTGAGTCAGGCAGGGTTGTGGTATTGAAGGTTAAGACAATGTGTTTTGTCTTGATTTCTGCATTGTTTCTCCGGATGGTTATTCTTCGGGCTGCTATTACTCCTTGTTGAGCTAGTTCTTCTTCCATTTCCGCATCGGTACTCTGTAGGAGCTCATATTCAGATATGACTCCCTTCGAGTGGTTCAGGGTGCGGTGCGGGGTTACCTGTACGCTCATTTCTCCAAGATTCTGTAATGACATCAGTTTGATACTTTGTTCTTTTGTGTTTACTTCTACAAGGAGGTCTCCGGTTCGTTGTTTTTTTGCTTTGTAGTCTTTGCCTGCACAACTTTTTAGGGTGTTGGCGATGACAAATGCAGATAGGTTGGCTACCGGTACATCAGTGTTTGAGTGAATCATAAAAAACTTCGCAAACGCTTCTGGCTTCTGTGGACTTAGTTTCTTCACATCGGTGCGACCCCTTTTCGGGGGCCGATCAGATTTTTTTGCAGATTTTTCCATACGGCATGTACTGACTAAGGGTTCCCGATACTTTGTCGCCTCTGATTCACCCTTATACAAAGAGGAAGGTCCCGGGACTCCCCGCCTGGTAGACAGACGAGGAGCCCATCGGCCGAGGATTGACCACTTCCTCGACCGCCACCGTTCAAGGTTTCTTCCCTCCACCTTTCAACCTATCGCCACGGTACGGATGACAGCTTCGGTATGGGGGCTAAGGGTCCGTGGTGGCGCCAAGCGCCAACACCTCGTTACACAAGGTGCCCTTGCGGGGCGATGGAAATAAGCAAGGAGAGGTGGGCATGTATCAGCGGTACGATACTTAGAAAAAATAATAAACAGTGATTACTCAAAAAGGCAATGCGCAAATCCATGCGCTCGCTGGGATGCGTTAAACGCCTGGAAATATGCTACTGAAATGAAATGTAACTGGGATGAAGTGATTTTGCGTTATCCGATGCATTGAAATTGTCCTGCTTATATATATGGAAAATGCTAATCTCTAGAGGGCAGCTTCGTCATGCTGTTCTCGGACTGCTGCATCTTGAATTCTCTGATGTTCGGCTTGTATCTGCTTCTCGCTGCCGCACATGACAGAAGCCACCAATCGCCGAAAGCGTGGAGCATAGGGGACGTACTTTTTGAAAGCAATTTATGGTGTTCGTCAGTAGGAGCTTAATAGAGTAATTATTTTTAACCATAATTGCTTAAAAAAAACATGCTGCCGTTAGGATCCGAACTCATTACCTTCGAATTTTCCGTCCGGTCATATACGAACTGAGCTAGGGCGACGATTTTTTGCTTCATTTCATGTAAATAGTGCCGAAAAAGAAAATCGATGTACGCTCATTCCACAAAACACCAGGCTGTGTAATACGAGCCCACCGTACCCCTGCACGTCCCCACCTCCCTAAACATTAAAACCCTGGGAGGCACAGACATGCGTCTAGATAGGGGAGCCAGAAAGGCGGCCCTTCCAGGGCAGCATATACTCCCCGCACCAAAGCGTACTGCTCATGGAACAAAGATTTGGTTGACCGCGGTGATTCAACGTGGCGGTCCATCATACGGCTCTTCCAGAGACCAAACAGTCAGAGCAACATAAATTAATCACACGGCACAACAAAGTTTTTCTCCACTGGCAAAAAACGGATACTAACAGGTGTGATTTCAATGCCCTTCTTAAGTGTTCACTCTAAAAATGTCCCAGGAGAACCGTAACGTCATTGCGCAAAATAAAACAATGGCCAATGCTATTTGACGTATTGCACGGGCGGCAATTCACCGTAAATGGCACAAACATCTCCTTAGTATGAAGTCATGCCTTCACAGGCAGCGTAGACGTGTGCAGTTTGGAGAAGAACGTTTTTGCAGCAGAAGAGATAAATGCATTCGCTCAACACGTTTTAAAACAGTGGTGTCAAGGAACTCCAGAAAAGGTTGCCGATACAACGGCACAGGAAACAAATACCCTTTAAGTACCTGAGTCGTCTGCCTTCTCGAGAGGCTACACAGGTAGCCTAAAGAAAAACGCACCGTGAGGAGGTGTCCGCTACTTCCGAGCTGCAGCGACGATTGTCCAATCTTTTGCTTCCGGGTGTACTTATGTCTAGTGTAACCGAACCATGAGAGTGTTCAAAAGTACCATCCTCGTCAATAGCGGCGAACATAATGCGTCGTCTTTTATCGAGAGTGTCACATAGAAATGGGGGTCAACGGTGAGGGCCGAGGCTGTGCGAGAACCTTCACTTCGGGTTGTTTGTGTCTTCGGCGAGTTCCAGCGAAAATTTCCAACTTGTTGGAACCTCGCCGGTCACCGCAGCAACGACTCAAAAAGCTTTTGCGTCGCAGCTGCAGGATTCGTTACCGTTCTCGCTTGCATGTGCAACAGGCTTCATGCTTGTTGGCCTTCTTTTGTAGAAGGCTTTGGTGACGGCACACGTGCAGCATTCACAGCATTCCACCTTACGTAAATCGGCTGCAGTTAGGTGGGGCATTTAAGAGCGCAGCTCTTATGCGCCCGTTCCTGCGTTCCGCGTCGTAGTCGGCGTAATCGGTTGTCCAAGTAGCAGAGCGAATTGAACGCCACCTGGAAGGTGGCTGCCACGAGAAGACCCCGAGAGTGGCTAGCAGCGTAATACGCCACATGCCGGGTGACGAGTTGAACTCAAACTTCGCATTACCGACATCTGGAGCCGTCTGTTGATTTTTTTACCAGTGAGTACCCGGATGTGCGCCCACCGAATTGTGCACGCGTGTGCATGCACATGCTCAAGCGCACACACGCACGCGCGCGCACACACAAACACACACACGCACATGCACACATGCACACACACACACACGCACACACCGCACATGCACGCACACACACGCGCGCGCACACACACACACACCCACGCGCACACACACACATACACACACACACAACCAAAGAGAATTTTTGAGAAAGGAGGCTAAACTGCTAGCGCAGTAAAGGAAACAACTACTCTAACTCTACACTACTCTAACCCTGAGTGGGAATCGAGCCAGTGGCGGCGGGAGCAACAGAGAAGCTTCGTTTACTGATGGCTTAGGCTCCTCGGCCGTCTCCGAAGAATCTTTTTATTGTTGTCGCATGGAATATCAGGACCCTCCCTGAACTCCTTGTGTCTTATTTGACTGGGTGGAATTCAGCGACCTCGGCATACGGCCTCGCGCCACCATAACTGCCTTACTCTGCCCGCACATAGAAATTCCTCAAGGCACACACGTCAAGAAGGGCGACCAGTCAGGAGGTTGAACTTTCGCAACATATGCATTCTGAGCTAAAATGCACTGTCCTCTGAACAGTGACCTCGCTGAAAGCGGCGATTGTGTGTGTTTATAAATCTTACGGCTTTGCCACACGCTAAGCAGTCTTATTAAGAGGAAAAGTTCACACGGAATTGCGGTGTCCTTCATTACAGGCACAAATTTTTTTAGTGTAAGGCGTGACCTCAATGTTCTCTTTAAGAGACTGCTAAAGTGGGCTATGTCCCAAACGAACATAGCGTCACAAATATTTTCGTTGTTCAATAGTTTCTCGTTGCTTGCATATGTAGCAATTCACTGATCACGGCATAAACGTCCCCTTGGCTCGATGGCATATCCTAACACGTAAGGTCCACGTTTGAAGTCTAAATTTTTTTGGGCCTATTAAATGTACATCCGCTGAACTCGCCTTAATACATTGGCGTAAAGAAAGGCTAGGTAAGGCTGCACGTAGAGGAAGTAACGACGGATAAGAACCTTTGTCAGTTGCCTTCCGGAGAAGCCGTACAGGTATTCGAAGGAAAAGCGAAAATTGATGAAAACAAATGTATAAGCACAAAAATCTCTCACGACCATGTACAGAAAAGACAGATGGCATTTAGTCACTTAACAAGCACAGCTGCCAGGACGCGGTGGTTTTCGGTTTTGAAAAATAAAAATCCTGAAACAGATTAGTGTATAAAAACTGCTCGAAAGATTCACCAGACTGTATCAAGGTAGCAAGAAATTCTGCCCACGCATGGGCCCTCTTTGAAAGCGCCCCAGAAAAGTTACAAAAATTCTATGCAACGAATTTACGTTCCTCCTTGCACAGGGCACCAATTGCAGTTGTGTTACAACGCAACGTTGCAACGAAAACGTCGTAAGTTTTTGTCCGTCCAATCCAAACCTGCTTTTTTTATGATATTCTTTTCATCAGATCAAAAGATGGCGACGATATCAGCATAGGCCAACATCTTAATTTTGCACTGTACTAGCGAGCAGCCACAATTACCTGTGTTTTTGAAGAAACTGAGCTATAGGTGGTCGAGATATATGACGCGAGTTAAGAGGTGATGTAGAGCAGGTGATGCAAATAAAATATTTTTGGTAAACTCTCTAATGCATGCTGGAGGTGTGTCGGGGAGAAGGGTGACTGGCAAGCCGCTTTTGAGGTGACGGAAAGATGTCTTGGCTGTATATACCTGCGAATAAAGGGCAGCTTCCGCTCATAGAAGGCGCATGCCGCGGTCCTGACGGCGCCTGCGTTAGCACTCTGCACAGGAGAAATTCCCAATTGACATGAGCTTCAAAAGAAACCTATTACTCGCCTGACGGGGTCTCCGAGACTGCTGAAGCTGCAAGGTTTAGTAGATGAAAAATCCATCAGCTTTTCTGCTTATGTACCTCATCAGATAGTGTAGTATACAAAGCCGATACTAATTCTGAGTTCATTTGACTTCGTGGCTCTTGCGTAAATTTAAATCTTTTTGCCGCGGACAGTAACTAAAAAGTGGATAAAGTGAAAACATATCGCAGTGAGAAAATTTTGCAGTTTTCTTTTATATGCGGATATCACAAAGAAAAGTAAACAGCAAAATAAGGTTGAATAAAAACAATCTACTTTCAGAATATTTTATAGTCTTAACCCGTTTGAACTCGTTCCAACCGGATCGACGCAATCCGGAGCGGTTCGAACCGAAACGAAATGTCGCTCCGGAACCGAACCCGGAACTGAACCCGAAAGGCGTTCACCCGAACCTGAACCGAACCCGAAAAAATTCCGGTTCGACAACCTGGTACTATCGCACAGCTGCCGGCAGTATCAGCTTCGCGATGCAGAGACGATACCGAACCACCTTGAAGCTTTACAAGCTTTTTAGGATTCCTGACTTCAGGGCTCCATGTAAGGCGGCGCACTGTTTCCTTTCAGTCAGTCAGGCTATGTGAACACATGAAAGCAATAAGCTATCCTTGCATGTTCCTTGCATGTGTGATATAGCCCATTTGGTTGGTTGGTTGGTTGGTTGGTTTGGTTTGGTTTATGGGGTTTAACGTCCCAAAGCGACTAAGGCTATGAGAGACGCCGTAGTGGAGGGCTCCGGAAATTTCGACCACCTGGGGTTCTTTAACGTGCACTGAAATCGCACAGTACACGGGCCTCTAGAATTTCTCCTCCAAAGAAATTCCAGCCGCCGCGGGTTGGTTGGTTGGTTGGTTGGTTGGTTGGTTGGGTTGGTTGGGTTGGGTTGGTTGGGTTGGTCGGTCGGTCGGTCGGTCGGTCGGTCGGTTTATGCGGTTTAACGTCCCAAAGCGACTAAGGCTATGAGAGACGCCGTAGTGGAGGGCTCCGGAAATTTCGACCACCTGGGGTTCTTTAACGTGCACTGACATCGCACAGTACACGGGCCTCTAGAATTTCTCCTCCAAAGAAATTCCAGCCGCCGCGGGTCGGTCGGTCGGTCGGTCGGTCGGTCGGTCGGTCGGTCGGTCGGTCGGTCGGTCGGTCGGTCGGTCGGTCGGTCGGTCGGTCGGTCGGTCGGTCGGTCGGTCGGTCGGTCGGTCGGTCGGTCGGTCGGTCGGTCGGTCGGTCGGTCGGTCGGTCGGTCGGTCGGTCGGTCGGTCGGTCGGTCGGTCGGTCGGTCGGTCGGTCGGTCGGTCGGTCGGTCGGTCGGTCGGTCGGTCGGTCGGTCGGTCGGTCGGTCGGTCGGTCGGTCGGTCGGTCGGTCGGTCGGTCGGTCGGTCGGTCGGTCGGTCGGTCGGTCGGTCGGTCGGTCGGTCGGTCGGTCGGTCGGTCGGTCGGTCGGTCGGTCGGTCGGTCGGTCGGTCGGTCGGTCGGTCGGTCGGTCGGTCGGTCGGTCGGTCGGTCGGTCGGTCGGTCGGTCGGTCGGTCGGTCGGTCGGTCGGTCGGTCGGTCGGTCGGTCGGTCGGTCGGTCGGTCGGTCGGTCGGTCGGTCGGTCGGTCGGTCGGTCGGTCGGTCGGTCGGTCGGTCGGTCGGTCGGTCGGTCGGTCGGTCGGTCGGTCGGTCGGTCGGTCGGTCGGTCGGTCGGTCGGTCGGTCGGTCGGTCGGTCGGTCGGTCGGTCGGTCGGTCGGTCGGTCGGTCGGTCGGTCGGTCGGTCGGTCGGTCGGTCGGTCGGTCGGTCGGTCGGTCGGTCGGTCGGTCGGTCGGTCGGTCGGTCGGTCGGTCGGTCGGTCGGTCGGTCGGTCGGTCGGTCGGTCGGTCGGTCGGTCGGTCGGTCGGTCGGTCGGTCGGTCGGTCGGTCGGTCGGTCGGTCGGTCGGTCGGTCGGTCGGTCGGTCGGTCGGTCGGTCGGTCGGTCGGTCGGTCGGTCGGTCGGTCGGTCGGTCGGTCGGTCGGTCGGTCGGTCGGTCGGTCGGTCGGTCGGTCGGTCGGTCGGTCGGTCGGTCGGTCGGTCGGTCGGTCGGTCGGTCGGTCGGTCGGTCGGTCGGTCGGTCGGTCGGTCGGTCGGTCGGTCGGTCGGTCGGTCGGTCGGTCGGTCGGTCGGTCGGTCGGTCGGTCGGTCGGTCGGTCGGTCGGTCGGTCGGTCGGTCGGTCGGTCGGTCGGTCGGTCGGTCGGTCGGTCGGTCGGTCGGTCGGTCGGTCGGTCGGTCGGTCGGTCGGTCGGTCGGTCGGTCGGTCGGTCGGTCGGTCGGTCGGTCGGTCGGTCGGTCGGTCGGTCGGTCGGTCGGTCGGTCGGTCGGTCGGTCGGTCGGTCGGTCGGTCGGTCGGTCGGTCGGTCGGTCGGTCGGTCGGTCGGTCGGTCGGTCGGTCGGTCGGTCGGTCGGTCGGTCGGTCGGTCGGTCGGTCGGTCGGTCGGTCGGTCGGTCGGTCGGTCGGTCGGTCGGTCGGTCGGTCGGTCGGTCGGTCGGTCGGTCGGTCGGTCGGTCGGTCGGTCGGTCGGTCGGTCGGTCGGTCGGTCGGTCGGTCGGTCGGTCGGTCGGTCGGTCGGTCGGTCGGTCGGTCGGTCGGTCGGTCGGTCGGTCGGTCGGTCGGTCGGTCGGTCGGTCGGTCGGTCGGTCGGTCGGTCGGTCGGTCGGTCGGTCGGTCGGTCGGTCGGTCGGTCGGTCGGTCGGTCGGTCGGTCGGTCGGTCGGTCGGTCGGTCGGTCGGTCGGTCGGTCGGTCGGTCGGTCGGTCGGTCGGTCGGTCGGTCGGTCGGTCGGTCGGTCGGTCGGTCGGTCGGTCGGTCGGTCGGTCGGTCGGTCGGTCGGTCGGTCGGTCGGTCGGTCGGTCGGTCGGTCGGTCGGTCGGTCGGTCGGTCGGTCGGTCGGTCGGTCGGTCGGTCGGTCGGTCGGTCGGTCGGTCGGTCGGTCGGTCGGTCGGTCGGTCGGTCGGTCGGTCGGTCGGTCGGTCGGTCGGTCGGTCGGTCGGTCGGTCGGTCGGTCGGTCGGTCGGTCGGTCGGTCGGTCGGTCGGTCGGTCGGTCGGTCGGTCGGTCGGTCGGTCGGTCGGTCGGTCGGTCGGTCGGTCGGTCGGTCGGTCGGTCGGTCGGTCGGTCGGTCGGTCGGTCGGTCGGTCGGTCGGTCGGTCGGTCGGTCGGTCGGTCGGTCGGTCGGTCGGTCGGTCGGTCGGTCGGTCGGTCGGTCGGTCGGTCGGTCGGTCGGTCGGTCGGTCGGTCGGTCGGTCGGTCGGTCGGTCGGTCGGTCGGTCGGTCGGTCGGTCGGTCGGTCGGTCGGTCGGTCGGTCGGTCGGTCGGTCGGTCGGTCGGTCGGTCGGTCGGTCGGTCGGTCGGTCGGTCGGTCGGTCGGTCGGTCGGTCGGTCGGTCGGTCGGTCGGTCGGTCGGTCGGTCGGTCGGTCGGTCGGTCGGTCGGTCGGTCGGTCGGTCGGTCGGTCGGTCGGTCGGTCGGTCGGTCGGTCGGTCGGTCGGTCGGTCGGTCGGTCGGTCGGTCGGTCGGTCGGTCGGTCGGTCGGTCGGTCGGTCGGTCGGTCGGTCGGTCGGTCGGTCGGTCGGTCGGTCGGTCGGTCGGTCGGTCGGTCGGTCGGTTGGTTGGTTGGTTGGTTTGGTTTGCTTTATGGGGTTTAACGTCCCAAAGCGACTAAGGCTATGAGAGACGCCGTAGTGGAGGGCTCCGGAAATTTCGACCACCTGGGGTTCTTTAACGTGCACTGACATCGCACAGTACACGGGCCTCTAGAATTTCTCCTCCAAAGAAATTCCAGCCGCCGCGGGTCGGTCGGTCGGTCGGTCGGTCGGTCGGTCGGTCGGTCGGTCGGTCGGTCGGTCGGTCGGTCGGTCGGTCGGTTTATGCGGTTTAACGTCCCAAAGCGACTAAGGCTATGAGAGACGCCGTAGTGGAGGGCTCCGGAAATTTCGACCACCTGGGGTTCTTTAACGTGCACTGACATCGCACAATACACGGGCCTCGAATTTCTCCTCCAAAGAAATTCAGCCGCCGCGGCCGGGATCGAATCTACGTCTTTCGGTCCAGCAGCCGAGCACCATAGCCACTGAGCCACCGCGGCTGCCTATATATAGCCCATTTGGTTTTACCTGTCAGAACGGAACATTTTTGTTACAGTATATTGTAGAATTCTAACAGCGTTCCGACTTTTTGAAAGTCGCTTGCGCTTTTCATTCTGCCTGAAAATCATCTCATTATCAACATTACAACTCACCATCGACTGGAATAACAACTTGGAAATAAACAAACATATTTCTGCACCAAGTGGTCAGAGAATCTTGCCTCTTGCGTTTTTTGTCATTTACATATGCTTTTAATGTCGCGACCTGTATTCATTACAGGGAGGGATGAAAATCAGTAACACCAGGTGCAAAACTAATTAGCTGACTGAATGCCGGGATCTGGAATGTAATTAAATGCTGCCATTGTTGCAATTAGTATGGTACGCCCGAAAGAATACGCAGCTAAAATACAGCTAAAATGTACTGTTTAATTGTTCTAGAGAAAAGGATTAAAGCTGAAAGTTGGGCACAAACACTGCACATCTTTGGTGATTTTAAAATAGACCCATGACACAAATCATTAACAAGAGAATGTTGTTGCAGAAGTAATGCAAAGTTGGCGATTTCTCAAGCATCTCTTTCATCAGGCTAACACTGCCCTATAAGACAACGGCCTTTCCTTTATAACTACATGTAACTCACACAATCTGGCGGGCTAGTTGCTGGGAATCCATACGATTTCAGCAGCGCGAACACGGTTAGGAAAGGACAGAAGGCGGACAGGACAGAGCGCTGTCTTTTCCTAACCGCGCTCGCGCTGCTGAAATCGTATGTAATTCACCTCGTCCTGTGCCAGCAGTGTCCCTTGTCCCTGCAATCTTCCTAGTCTCATTCATTCACCTGAATCTCTGCCGTCACCTGGTATGCTTGCCTTCTCTTGAAATGCAGTCCATTTTTCTTAACAAGCATCGGTTATCTTGCCATCGCATTTTATGCCCTGCCCCTGCCTATTTCTTATTGATTTCAACTAGAATGTCATTAACTCGCGTTTGTTCCCTGACCCACTTTGCCCTCTTGCCGTCTCTTGACATTACGCGTATCATTTTTCTTTCCATAGCTCGCTGTGCTTTCCTCAGTGTCGACCCTTTTTGTTAACCTCCATGTTCCCGCCCCACAGGTTAGTACCGGGAACTGACAGCTGTTGTATGCATTCTTCTTGACGGATGCTGGTAAGTTGCTATTCATCATTAGACAATGTTTTCCAGTTTTTCTGCAAGCCATTCTTACTCTCCTACTTATTTCACTCGTATGGTGTCCGTTTGCAGTTATACCCACCCTAAGTAGATTTTTTGTCTTACCACTTTCAAGGCTTCACGACCTATCATAAACTGCTGTTCCCTTCCGAGACTGCTGAACGTTACTTTCGTTACATTAATTTCTAGGCCAGCTGTTCTCCTTTGTCTGTCGAGGCTTTCAACCATGCCCTACAATTTGCACCCCCCCCCCCTAGTTACTTAGCAAGACAATGACATGAGTGAAATGCAAACTACAAAGAAGTTTTATATTACCTTTTATCCCCAGATTTTCGCAATCCAGAGCTCTAAATACCTCCTGTAAACCCTAATTAGGATTTTATCACTTTCTCTAGGGAGGATTATGGTAGCTGCGGATTTTTGATAGATACTCTCCAGTACTTTTAGATATGTGTCTTTTGTACCCTGGCTCCGTGATGCCTGCACGACTGCTGAATTATGACAGAGTCAAATGCTTCCTTGCATTCTTTGAAGGCTATGTGTAAAGGTTGGTTGTATTATGCAAGTTTTTCTGTCACCTCATTCATAGCATGAATATACTGCACTGTCAAGCAGCCTTTATGAAAGCCAGCCTGGTTATCTGCTTGATTAATGTCTAAGGATGCTCTGATTCCCTTAGCGATTACCTTGCTAAATACCTTATAGTCACAGGGCCGCAATCTGATTTGTCTAACTTTTCAAGCACTTGTCATCTCCTGCCTTATGGACGAAGATAATGTTAGTGTTCGTCAAAGATGGTGATACACTGGAGGCCATGAGCCATTGTGTATGCAGGGCGGTCAGTTTTACACGCACATTCTACCCCCTATCCTTCAACAGATCCGCGGTTACACGACGTCACCAGATTCTTCCCCTCTTTCTATTGCTTATAAGGGCTTATTTACGTACTTATATTGTTACTTGCGGAATTTCCCAATCCTCTACTTGGTTGTCCCTGTCATTATTGCCCTGAATAATTTTGGCTTCTTTGTAAATCTGTGTAGAAATTCTCAGCCCCCATAACTATGCTATCCATATTGGCAATGGCATTCCCCTTTTATCGCTCAGCCGCCGCGGTGGCACAGCGGTTATGGTGCTCGGCTGCTGTCCCGAAAGACGCGGGTTCGATCCCGGCCGCGGCGGCTAGAATTTCTTTGGAGGAGAAATTCTAGAGGCCCGTGTACTGTGCGATGTCAGTGCACGTTAAAGAACCCCAGGTGGTCGAAATTTCCGGAGCCCTCCACTACGGCGTCTCTCATAGCCTTAGTCGCTTTGGGACGTTAAACCCCATAAACCAAACCAAACCTTTTATCGCTCAGTGCATACATCCAATTTTCGCTTATGCCTAGTTTCGTCTCGGCTGCTTTTACGCTCCTTTCGTTCTTTAGAGCATGCTCAATGCTGTGCATATTAAACTTCGTTACGCGAGTTAGTTACCTGAAGCTTATTGATTAATGTTGACAACACTGCCAGTTCTATGTTGTGGAGTTAAAGGCTTTCAGGCTTTTGGAAAATTCTATTCGGGTCTTTCATCTTGTGAGACAACTTTCCTGTATCCTGTTCAGCTACCCTACCCCCTACTTCTATCTATCACGTACTCTACTTTGTTATCCATGAAATTATCCCTCCTTGCTGGAGCGCTGAGGTGATCATATTGGGTTAAAGCGGGAGGTCTGTTCTGAGGCAAGATTCTAAATTCTTTTACTTTCCCTCTTACCGCTAACTTGCTGATGGGCTTCTTCCTTACTAGTTTCCAGCTATCGTTCCCCCTTAAATTCTAGTCGAATTAGAGAACTTGCCTTTCTATGTTCACTACATTTCACCTTGCCGGGAATTTCCACATTCTGCACGGTACCAGGCTGCGTGCACAATAAGAAAGCTATTGCATCTTTAGTCTTGCCAGCCGAGCTCTTCCACATCCACTTCCATTTCTACCATTGCTGGAAGGAGCCTTAAGCAGTGCTGTGTAAAGAGTAACTTATTATACCATGCTTACATACTATACATATTACATATGTCCTATTAGAAATAGCAAGACATAAGTGACACACGCGCACGCGCACGCGCACGCACACGCACACGCACACGCACACGCACACACACACACACACACACACACACACACACACACACACAGTCACCAGAAATTGAAAAACATAACAAGATTTAATTCTCGACGTTTCGGCTGGAGGACCAGCCTTGTCCTGGTCCTCCAGCCGAAACGTCGTGAATTAAATCTTATGTTTTTCAATTTCTGGTGACTGCATCTTATATTAATCAATCAGCTGCCAAAAAATCATATATATATATATATATAGGTTGCGAAAGCGTGAAGTACTAGACTGCTTATAAGAATATATAGCGAAGTATACGCTTCGTTAAAGGAAACATATTTATTAAACTCGACGTTTCGATCGGAAGACCGATCTTCTTCAGGAGTGATTTTACATTGTGAATGCATCCCCTTTTATAGGGGCGGGCACAGAACAGGTAAGTGGGAAACACAATGCACATAGCAGAAAAATATGCATAAAAAATTATTAGAGGCAGTGCGACCCACACGCACATACACAAAAAAAAGAGTGCGAGAGAAAAATATAAGAAAAAGAAAAAAATATAAAAAAAGAAAAAAAATATATAAGAAAAAAATGTGAGCTTACATAGTAAAATTAAAAATAAAAAAATAAAATAAATAAAAAAAAGAAATTGTGTGGCATTCGCGTGACCACAAGGTGAGCACACCCGGGGGGGAAACGGCACTGGTGTGGCACAGGTGTGGCATGCAGAAAGGGGTATGACCTCAGACGACTTAGTCAGTGTTGCTTTGTTTAATTTCGTAGGCCCCTGACCTCGGAAGAGAGGTGAGGGTGCCGTAAGTTTCATTAATGCCATTTTGCACTGTGTTAAATTTAAAAAAATTACCGACGATTACGTTACTTCCTAATGCGAAATTTGAGCGCAGCAAATAAGCTGTTTCACCTTTTCGATAGATTGAGGCAAAGAAATCGAGCAACACATGTATGCGCTATCACAGAATTTTTTTTTTAGCAGACGGAGGACTTCCATCGGTCGTCTCGCTCATGGCTCAGAAAGAACTGGCAGATAATTTCGCAGTGGCGAACGGCAGCGGCAATTTCGGCTCGGGCGGTGCACATATACAGATCCGCCGCCACCGATCTGGCTCTCTGATTGCCACTGCACAGGGCGAACGGCAGCGGCAATTTCGGCTCGGGCGGTGCACATATACAGATCCGCCGCCACCGATCTGGCTCTCTGATTGCCACCGCACAGGGGTTGCATTGGAGGAGGAGCGAAGAAAGGAATTAAGTTCGAGCCGGCGCTTTGACAACCGGAGACTCGCAGGAAGAGGGGGGAGGGGGGCGGCGTGTACACCCAGCGGCAAACGATGGGGGCAGAAGCGCGCGCAGCAAGCGGACAACACGATAAAGGGAGGAGGGAAGAGATAGCAGCGACTGACTGATGCCGCTGACGCCGATAGTGAGTCAACCCCAGCTGCGGATGAAAGGGGGGCGGAGCTGGTTACGAGGCCGACGCCGACGACAACGCCGACGACGACGCCGACGCGAAACCCAGGAACGGACGCCAAAGAGCTGCGCTCTAAAATAAAATATGATTCTCGTTGCTCGCGCTCACGAGTGTTTTTGAAGCCACTCTGTAGTATTGTTACTTTAAGTTTGTCAAACTCGTGACTTTTCTCGCGGAGGTGTTTCGAAAGAGGGAGGTTGGGGAGGGATTGGGTATGTGAGCGGTGGTTATTAAATCTGAAACGGAAGGAATTGTCTGTTTGGCCTATGTATTGCATTCGACAGTCGCCACACTCGAGCATGTAAACCACGTTGCTGGAATCGCAATTCAGGTCTTCCCGGATAGAATGCTTGAAATTTGAATGGGTGCTTTTAGCCAGTGCCGTGGTTTCCATGTGTTTGCAGACTTGACATCGGCTTTTTTTGCATGGTGCGCAACCTACAGCTCTCGGTTTATTGACTGTCGAATGGACAACATGGTTTTGCAGATTTTTTGGTCTCCTATATGTTACTTGGGGGACCGTTGTGAAAATATTTGAAAGACGGTCACTCTGTTCTATGATATTAAAGTGTTTTTTTAGGATGTTGTTAATATTCGGGAGATTATTTGTGAAGGTTAGTATCAGATCACAGCGCTGTGATGATGGCTGAGATTCCTTAATGACATGATTAATATTAGTTGCTTCTGCCTTTTTAATGGCATCGCTGATTATAGAAGACGGGTAATGTTGTTTTTTTAGATTGTCCCGCATGCTATTAGCATTTTCGTGAAAATCTTCCGATCGTGAGCAAATTCGTTTGAATCTGATGGCCTGTGAGTATGGGATTGAAGTTTTGCAGTAGCGTGGGTGGCAGCTGTTGAAATGAAGATACTGTTGTCTGTCTGTGGGTTTTTTATAGACACTAGTGATTAATGTACTTCCTTCTACTCGAACCAGAACATCCAGGAAGTTAATTTTATTGGTTGAGTAGGTGTGTGTGAAAGAGATATTGGGATGGATTTTGTTGAATGAGGCGATAAAATGGATGAGTTCGTCCTCGGTTTCTGTCCAAACTATGAATATGTCATCCAGAAAGCGTTTGTAAAAAGCTGGTTTTGTTGGATATGAGGACAGAAAGTCAGATTCAATTTTGTTCATAAATATGTTGGCGTAATTTGGAGCCATTTTTGTGCCCATAGCTGTACCGCTAGTTTGAAGATAATATGAGTTGTTGAACTCAAAGGAGTTAAGTTTAAGGACCAAATTTGCAAGTGTCTCGACGGCACTTGGACTAGGGGTGTCTAGAATTTTGTATTCTTTATAT
This sequence comes from Amblyomma mixtum, assembly GCF_055824585.1. Taxonomy (NCBI): domain Eukaryota; kingdom Metazoa; phylum Arthropoda; class Arachnida; order Ixodida; family Ixodidae; genus Amblyomma; species Amblyomma mixtum. The sequence continues at coordinate 87,047,951 of NC_143021.1, forward strand.
GATCCAACCATTGCCTGAATTCCGTCGTCATGTGGGATGTTAGTGTAAAGTGATACCACATCCAGGGTAACTAGGAAAGCGCCTTGAGGGAAGGTGACATTCGATAATTCTTTGAGGAAGTGATTAGTGTCGCGTATGTAAGATGGATGCTTCGGAGGTATATGTTTGTTGAGCGAATCGATATACCTGTTCCTCGCACTCTTTTTTTTTTGGTGTATGTGCGTGTGGGTCGCACTGCCTCTAATAATTTTTTATGCGTATTTTTCTGCTGTGTGCTTTGTGTTTCCCATTTACCTGTTCTGTGCCCGCCCCTATAAAAGGGGATGCATTCACAATGTAAAATCACTCCTGAAGAAGATCGGTCTTCCGATCGAAACGTCGAGTTTAATAAATATGTTTCCTTTAACGAAGCGTATACCTCGCTATATATATATATATATATATATGGCGCCAATTTTTCTCATTAAAATTACTGCTCGAAAAAACACATTCCTATATATATTTTCTTCTACTTTTTTTCTCGTTTTCTCGTGAATTAGCTTTAAGCGATAACATATTCAGTAAAATCCTAAATTGATCAACACCACAAGGTAAAATAAATAAATTAAAAAATCCTGTGTGTCCCTTGCTTTCTGTGGCTGTTGGCTTCTTTCATATATATTTATATTGTGACGCGCATGAAAAGGCGATACCTATTCTGCATGGTCGGCGGATGTTGGTAAAAGCAGGGCCCCGGTGCGCTGAGGCGATCGCGGTACGTTGCTCGGCCGCAGCTGTCGGGGCACCCGGTGGTCCTCAAAGTCCGCTGTATTGACTGCGGCTGGCAGAGGAGGGCGCGTGGAGTACTCAGGGGTGAGCACTGAGCAATTACCAGTGAGTTCCAGCGACCTGGTCAACTCTTCGCGCACGGATCGTGGAAGCCAGATCACACGACGATGTTGTGTCTACGGCTGCCACCGTTGTCACTCCGGCCAAACGTCCGAATTTCGGTGTGATGCGATGTATCTTCAATGTCTCAACCGTGCGGAAGTGCTGAATGACGTCAGATACAGACTCGAGACTTGCTTTGCCGATAAGAAAATTATAAATGTCGTCTGCAAATCTTTTAAGTGGGTGGCCAACTTTATCTTCTTCTGTCATGCCAGGAGAGACGACCTTGCATAACTTAGTGATTTCTTCAATGTACTTTGTACAAGTCTCTCCGGGAAGCTGAGCCCTTTGTGCAAGCGCTTGTTCAGCCCGCTTCTTTTTCGCGACAGAGTCGCCGAAACACTTCTTTAGCTCCTCTACAAAGCGGTCCCCTGTCGTAAAGGAATCCATGTGGTTGTCATACCACGTTAGGGCCGTGTCGGTTAGGGAAAAGACGACGTTGGCAAGTCGGGCGAAAGAGTTCCACTTATTGTAGCGGCTCACCCGTTGGTAGTGGGTAAGCCATTCATCCACGTCCTCGCTGATTGAGCCTGCGAACGGCCGTGGCTCCCGGAAATGCTGCCATGAACTGCTGGGCACAGACCTCGAAGCGTCGCCGTCCAGGGACATCATGAGCACAGCAGGCGGCAGACCAGAAAGGCGACTACTCCGTCGAGGTTCATGCAGAGGATACGTCTGCACGGAACCAGTACACCCGGCACCTTCCACCAAGATGTTACGCCCAGGAGTTTATTAAGACCGGGACGGAGGATTGCAAGCAGCTGCGCCCGCTTGCCGAGCACGAGACGACACCAACCTCGTTCTCCTCATCTTCGCCTTAGTCAGGAACGCCGACCATGCAGAATAGGTATCGCCTTTTCATGGGCGTCACAATATATACAGGGTGTTTCACCTAAGACTTTCTGCAATTTTTAAAAATAAGCTATTTGAATTAGATGCGCGCTTTTTCTGGCATAGCATTGTCAGTGGTGTAGTGCATCATAATACAGCTAAGGCGTGCTAACTAGCAGGCTTGTTAACCAATATTTAATAGTTAACTTCTAAACTATTACAGTTGGGCTCCTTAATTATTGAGAGGCATGTAGCCCACCGTAAGTAATACCCATATCAGTTTTTAGAATTTCGAAACGTGGTTACCCTTGGCGCTGTGGCCCAACAAATTTCGCCTACATCGCGCCAAAATACATGCGGTTTGAGAAGCTTGCAGGCAAAGCAACCTCTCCAGTGAACCTAACTCGTCGAGATAGCCAACATTTGTTGGGCCACAGCGCCGAGGATAATCGCGTTCTCTAAATTCTAAAAACGGATATGGACATTACTTACGGTGGGCTACATGCCTCTCAATAATTAAGGAGCCCAACTGTAATAGTTTAAAAGTTAACTATTAAATATTGGTTAACAAGCCTGCTAGTTAGCACGTCTTAGTTGCATTATGATGTACTACACCACTGACAATGCTATGCCAGAAAAAGCGCGCATCTAATTCAAATAGCTTATTTTTAAAAATTGCAGAAAGTCTTAGGTGAAACACTCCGTATATATATATATATATATAGCGAATTATACGCTTCGTTAAAGGAAACATATTTATTCAACTCGACGTTTCGATCGGAAGACCGATCTTCTTCAGGAGTGATTTTATCACTCCTGAAGAAGATCGGTCTTCCGATCGAAACGTCGAGTTGAATAAATATGTTTGCTTTAACGAAGCGTATACTTCGCTATATATTCTGATAAGCACTCTAGTACTTCACGCTTTCGCAACCTATATATATATATATATATATATATAGCGAAGTATACGCTTCGTTAAAGGAAACATATTCAACTCGACGTTTCGATCGGAAGACCGATCTTCTTCAGGAGTGATTTTACATTGTTAATGCATCCCCTTTTATAGGGGCGGGCACAGAACAGGTAAGTGGGAAACACAAAGCGCATAGCAGAAAAACACGCATAGAAATGATTAGAGGCAGTGCGACCCGCACACACACACACCAAACAAAAAAAGAGTGCGAGGAACAGGCACTCAGTCGGAAAATACAACGTCCAGATGCGGCCTCTGCTGTACCTTAGATTCGTACTGCTGAATTACACGGTACTGATGAATAACCCTTGCATCCATAATGCGGTATTTTGCAAATAGAGCACTCGTATGTGCTAAGTATGTGCCACCCGCAATTTCTCTGACTGCATATTTTTGTAATGTCAAAACCTTCTGAATATTAGTTTGCGTCGTTGTACCCCAAACCAAATGACAATATTTAACATGAGAGTCAAAGAGGGCATGGTAAATAACAAGTTTTGTCCTAGTAGGTATCATGCACTTTACCCTTCTGAGTATGCCGACAAGGCGAGCTAGTTTACTCTCCATTTGCTCGATGTGGTAGTCCCATAACATATATTCCTTGAAGTGAACGCCAAGTGTTTTTACAACATTAGTTATTTCTATCATATTACCACCGAATACTAAATCTGTATGTACAGCCCATTTGACATTTTTAGCTCTAAAAAATATCGCCTTTGTTTTCCGTGTGTTTATTAGTAGGGAATTTTTTTCAGACCATCAGTTAAGTTTGCCAAACACGCTGTTAGCCTTTTCTACTATATCATTCGCGTTGGTGCCGGACAGAAATGAAGTAGTGTCGTCAGCGTAATTTACGTATTCTGTTTCGGAGTCAATCTGCACTAAATCATTAATATATACATAAAATAATAAGGGACCAAGGATACTTCCTTGAGGTACACCAGGCTTTATTTTATTATAAGTAGAGCGATGATTATCTATAGAAACGTACTGATATCGGTCAGTTAAATAGCTAGTGATAAGAGATAGTGCCTTGTTCCGGACACCGTATGCAGAAAGTTTAAGAAGAAGAGTTTCGTGATGAATCCTATCGAAGGCTTTGGAGAAGTCTATGTATATTCCAAGGGTTATTTGTTTACATTCAATGTTATTTAAGATTATTTCTTTTTGCTTCAGGAGAGCCATTTCAGTAGAGGACTTAGGTCTAAATCCAAGCTGTCTTGGAGTTATCACGTTGTATTTTTCAAGAAAATTGGAAAGTCGTAAATGTATTGTTTTTTCCAAGCCCTTAGAAAAAATAGGCAACATAGACACTGGTCTATAATTACCAAGATCGTTTTTCGAACCACCTTTATAAAGAACAACTACTTTTGCTATTTTCATGTCCGAAGGGAAAATGCCGGTAGTCAAAGACAAGTTATAAATATAAGTTAAAATTGGGCAGATAATGTCCAAGACTTACATAACAGGTTTCATTTTCAGTCCAAAAGCATCTTCACTGTTTGTATTGTTCATGCCTTTATATACATATTAAGCACCTCATTTTCGTCACATGTTATAAAAATACTGTTACTTGTATGATTCGTGATGCAATCCAATGCCTTATTGTTGTGTTCACTATCAGCAAGTCCACTGAAATAGCTATTACACTCATTTGCGAGTGTGAGTCCGCTATAACTAATGCCTTCCATTGTAATACTGTCAATTATATTTGTAGAGTTAGCGTTCAAGACTCGATTCAACCTATTCCAAACTTTCTTTTGATCGGTCAAACCAGCGAACATGTTAAGGTGATATGCATTCCTCGCTTTTCTTAAAGTTAAGTTCAGGTTGTTTCGGTACCTCTTGAACGTTGCCCACGATTCTGGACTGCGACTTTGTAAGAATTTCTGAAAGAGGGAATTTTTCTTGGCAATCATTCGAAGAATATGCGAGGTAATCCAGGGTTTACGAGCTCGTTTTGGTTTCTTTACATCTTTGTACGGAAAACTGTTACGATATATACAAGCGAATATCTTCAGAAAACAACTAAACGCTATGTCAGCAGTCAATGCAGCAAAAACTGGTTCCCAGTTGACGTTCATTATTTTGCGTCGAAATGTTTCTAACGTGGTTGAGGTGACCTGCTGTATTTTTACATTTGTTTGTTTACAGTTTGATTTTAATACAGGCACACTATTACATACGATGTAAACAGGCAGGTGGTCACTAATAGCATAATTAATAACCCCGGTTGAGAGCACATTTGTTGCGTTATTTGTAATCAGCAAATCAAGAAGTGTTGCCGTAGTGGGTGTTATGCGTGTAGGTAATGCCACAACGTTTACAAGACAATATGATTCCATTAGTAATGATAGTCGTGACTTTCTGGGTGTATTTTCATGCATATCGACATTGAAATCACCACCTATATATACAGTGTAATTATATTCAGTGGCAAATTGAAAAACATGCTCCCTATAGTGAAAAAAGTTCTCAACACAACCATTCGGGGGGCGATACACAACAATGAAGAGGTTCTTATTGTTACAAACTGAGAGCACCTCATAATCAGGTGTAACCGAAGTAATCTCATTAACCCTTTCACACTGAACACTATCAAGCACAAACAAAGAAACGCCTCCACCTCTTCTGCTTGTTCTGTTTAGGAAGTAAGACTGATAGTTGAGCAGCTCAGGACAATCAACTTTGTCTTTGGCCCATGTCTCAGTAAGCATTACCACAGAGAACATGAATTTAAACTGTTCAAGGAATGCACGTAAAATGTCAGGTTTATCGCGAACAGACTGAATATTCAAACATAGCACTGAAAAATGGGTAGACTGACCCTGAACCTCATTATTAATATCATTCGGAGACAGTTAAGTACCACGCATATAGAAGGAACTAATTACAATCAAGAGCAGTGACTCACTGCAACAGCTTCCTCAAATCGTCATCGCATCGAATCACGTGTGCCAGTTCCCCGTTCGCCTTTCGTACAAGCACTTTGTTGTTCCGGTGCCAGGCATACTTGTAGGCATTCGCATCAGCCCATTTCTTCGCAGAATCGAGAAGCGTTCTGTTCAACCGAGTCAGGTTTTCTACGATCGAGACCTCAGAGTCAGACGTTCTGAGTGATTTGCCTTTCAAAAACCATTGATATCTGAGCATCTGGGAACTGAAACGAACTAGCACACCTGGAACTTTGCCTTGTTTCGCGGGAAGCCTGTGTACGGCATCCACATCGCCTTCGCACAGCTCAGGAAGCTCAATTGAGTGGGCCACATCATTCACTTTTTCAAGCAAATTCTCACCATCTGACTCCGAAATGCCATGGAAGACCAAATTTTGCCGTCTACTCCTCCACTACAAATCGTTCACAGTGACCTTCAGATGAGTCACTTCCTCATTGTTACCACAACTTTCAAGGACAACAACTCGCTTTCGAAGTTCATTAATCTCTGCCTCGTGTCTAGCGATTGCTTTTAACACTTCATATTTCTCTGACATCATATTGATCGACTGGACAATATTGTCAACTTTTTCTGGAGGATGTTCAAGTTTCTCAAGTCTCGCAAGGATAGCACTGAGAATGGCAGGTATATTGACTTCGTCTCCCTCCTTGCCGCCTCCCGCCGCTCTCAGGCGTGACGAATAGCATGTGCCACATTTCCAGACCTCGAAAAAAGCCTCAGCCTTTCCCTTCGCAGCAGCGTCAGACTCCCCAGAGCATTTTCCTAGGTGGAACAAGTTGCTACATTCAGAGCATTCCATTACACGGCCTTTGGCTGGAATTGCTTTCGAACATGCCGCACATATTTTATCGCGGCCAGCCATGTCTTATCTAACACGGGCCAACAAGTCAAAAAGGTACAGCACAAAGCAAGACACTTTCGGCAGCGGTGGCAGCAGAGTAAGACCAAGACTGAAAATGTAAAGGCCAAAGCACCAACCTGCAACCAGTTGTACGGAGCAATTAGGCTGCGAACCGCTGTCTGTCACCACCGCAGCCGAAGTGACGAGCAGTGGGCGTGACAGCAGCGGCACAAATCACTCCGGTGATAGCAGCCTGGTGACGCTAGCAGCGGTAGTTGCTTGAGGAAACAAAATGCCGTGCATCCACAGCCGATCAGTTCAAAGAAGGTTACTGCAGGTCCCACAGTCTTGGGAATTCCAGGCGAAGGAGAAATCCGTCGCGCAGTCTGCAACCTGCAACCAGTTGTACGGAGCAATTAGGCTGCCAACCGCTGTCTGCCACCAACGCAGCCGAAGTGACGAGCAGTGGGCGTGACAGGAGCGGCACAAATCATTCCGGTGATAGCAGCCTGGTGACGCTAGCAGCGGTAGTTGCTTGAGGAAACGAAATGCCGTGCATCCACAGCCGATCAGTTCAAAGAAGGTTACTGCAGGTCCCACAGTCTTGGCAAATCCAGGCGAAGGAGAAATCCGTCGCGCAGTCTTCAACCTGCAACCAGTTGTACGGAGCAATTAGGCTGCGAACCGCTGTCTGCCACCACCGCAGCCGAAGTGACGAGCAGTGGGCGTGACAGGAGCGGCACAAATCATTCCGGTGATAGCAGCCTGGTGACGCTAGCAGCGGTAGTTGCTTGAGGAAACGAAATGCCGTGCATCCACAGCCGATCAGTTCAAAGAAGGTTACTGCAGGTCCCAAAGTCTTGGGAATTCCAGGCGAAGGAGAAATCCGTCGCGCAGTCTGCAACCTGCAACCAGTTGTACGGAGCAATTAGGCTGCGAACCGCTGTCTGCCACCACCCCAGCCGAAGTCCGGTGCTCTACCGCTGAGCTACGGCCACGGCTGTCAATTCTTCTGCTTTCGGGGTATTTATGTTTACAAATAACCTAACCTTTAGAGTGTGACAGAAGCCAACAGCCACAGAAACCAAGGGGCACAGGGGAATTTTTTTAAACTAATTTATTTATTTTGTGGTGTTGGTCAATTTAGAATATTACTGAATATGTTATCGCTGAAAGCTAATTGATTAGAAAAGCAGAAGAAAAAACAATCACGTGCCGCCGGTGGGATCCGAACCCACGACCTCCGAATTACGCGTCCGGTGCTCTACCTCTGAGCTACGGCGACGGCTGTCAAACCTTCTGCTTTCGGGGGTATTTATGTTTACAAGTAACCTAACCTTGAGAGTGTTCATCAGCGCCACCCACGTTCATAAGCGGCGGACGTAGAACGTCCTGAGTAACCGCAGGTGTGACGTAGAACGTCATCGAACGGAGGGGGTGGAAGCTGCGTTCTACGTCACACCTGCGGTTACTCAGGACGTTCTACGTCCGCCGCTTATGAACGTGGGTGGCGCTGATGAACACTCTCAAGGTTAGGTTACTTGTCAACATAAATACCCCCGAAAGCAGAAGGTTTGACAGCCGTAGCCGTAGCTCAGAGGTAGAGCACCGGACGCGCAATTCGGAGGTCGTGGGTTCGGATCCCACCGTCGGCACGTGGTTGTTTTTTCTTCTGCTTTTCTAATCAATTAGCTTTAAGCGATAACATATTCAGTAATATTCTAAATTGATCAAAACCACAAAATAAATAAATTAGTTAAAAAAAAATTCCCCTGTGCCCCTTGGTTTCTGTGGCAGTTGGCTTCTGTCATGTTTATAACGAGCCCCTCATTCCCCTTCCCTTGTTTGCTTAATTGCTGAGCGAGGGCCTCGGTTCTGGCAGCCTTGATGCCATATGAAGCATAAGAGGGTTCTCACGCAGCTTCCACCCCCTCCGTTCGATGACGTTCTACGTCACACCTGCGGTTACTCAGGACGTTCTACGTCCGCCGCTTATGAACGTGGGTGGCGCTGATGAACACCCTCAAGGTTAGGTTACTTGTAAACATAAATACCCCCGAAAGCAGAAGGTTTGACAGCCGTAGCCGTAGCTCAGAGGTAGAGCACCGGACGCGTAATTCGGAGGTCGTGGGTTCGGATCCCACCGTCGGCACGTGGTTGTTTTTTCTTCTGCTTTTTTTAATCAATTAGCTTTAAGCGATAACATATTCAGTAATATTCTAAATTGATCAACACCACAAAATAAATAAATTAGTGAAAAAAAATCCCCTGTGCCCCTTGGTTCTGTGGCTGTTGGCTTCTGTCATATTTATAACGAGCCCCTCATTCCCCTTCCCTTGTTTGCCTAACCTTTAGAGTGTTCACCAGCGCCACCCAGCGGTAGAGCACCGGACGCGTAATTCGGAGGTCGTGGGTTCGGATCCCTCCGGCGGCATGTGGTTGCTTTTATGCGTAGCATATTGCACTCAGTTCAGCCCTTGGGCGCGGCCGGGCAGCCACCAAACCACGTGAAAAAAATAGACAGAAAAAAGAAACAAAAAGGAAAAAAGAAATGAACAAAAAAAATTGCTGAGGCTCAGCTTGGCTAAGCCTGGGGAATGCGAAGCATATTAGTGGCTAGGCTTGGTAATACATGGCTTTCCTTGGTTGAATACTTCGTCATTTTAATACAACCACTAGAAGCCTTCGTCGTGGGGGAAGACAATGGCATGGCTACAGCGGAACGCCGACTAACCCCGAAACGCGCGTTGGGTAAGCGCCTGGATTGCCACGGAAGCCGCGTCTGCCTGCCCGGTGGAGCGAGCGTTTCACCTACACCGAGTGTGAACGCGCGTTCGAAATGCGCGGGAATGCGCGGGTGTGATGGCTAGGGGTCCCACGGCGACGGCGCGAGGTGGAGGCCGGCTCTCTCATCCGATGTCACGTGGTGTGACGTCACGGTGTCACGTGGCGTGACGGCTAGGGGTCCCACGGCGACGGCGCGAGGTGGAGGCCGGCTCTCTCATCCGATGTCACATGGTGTGACGTCACGGTGTCACGTGGTGTGACGTCACGGTGTCACGTGGGGGTCCCACGGCGACGGCGTGAGTGGTAGCTCTAGCAATATGCTTCGCATAAAAAAGACCGGCTGAGCATGGTGGCGGAACCACCGCCCCGTTTCAAAGCGGGCGCTCCTATCCATCCATCCACCCATCCACCCACCCACCCACCCATCCATCCATCCATCCATCCATCCATCCATCCATCCATCCATCCATCCATCCATCCATCCATCCATCCATCCATCCATCCATCCATCCATCCATCCATCCATCCATCCATCCATCCATCCATCCATCATCCATCCATCCATCCACCATCCATCCATCCATCCATCCATCCATCCATCCATCCATCCATCCATCCATCCATCCATCCATCCATCCATCCATCCATCCATCCATCCATCCATCCATACACCCATCCATCCATCCATCCATCCCTCCATCCATCCATCCATCCATCCATCCATCCATCCATCCATCCCTCCATCCCTCCATCCCTCTATCCCTCCATCCATCCATCCATCCATCCATCCATACATCCATCCATCCATCCATCCATCCATCCATCCATCCATCCATCCATCCATCCATCCATCCATCTATCCATCCATCCATCCATCCATCCATCCCTCCATCCATCCCTCCATCCATCCCTCCATCCCTCCATCCATCCATCCAGCCATCATTCCATCCATCCATCCATAATAATAAATAATAATAAATACTTTATTCACACCAAAGAAACAATACAAGACGCGGACGCGCCAAAGCCTCAATTGGGCTTGTAGGGCGCCGTCCGGCAGCAGCAACAACCTGTGTTACCAAATCAATTCATTGTTTTGTGTACTACATTAAAACATATGCACTAGAGCTGTTCAAGCTCGGCAATAGCATCACGTAACTGTCTGCGAGTGTTCAAGTTGAAAACATTATCAGGCATCTCATTGAATATACATGGGATATAATATGACCTCATAGACATACCAAAATGAGTTCGCACTGCAGGGACAATATATCGAGAAACTTTTCTTAATGGGATTGGTTTAACGTTGTGGAACCGAAATTCAGAGTTCCAGAAATATCTGAGTACAGTGACTTGTTTGAACACAATGTCAAAGGAAGGCAGACCTGAAGAAAGGAATACACTTTGCTGTTTATGGGGTATTGAATAGATGACACTCTTAGCCATATTCTTGAGAATACGGTTTATCCTATTTTTCCATGTTGCAGAACAGTTGAAGAAACAGCACATGCCATATCTCAGCAGAGAATACCCCAAAGACTGTGCAATTAAACGTCTTATGGCAAATGGCAGGTAGGCCCTTAGAGCATAGAGCAAGCATGCGACGCCTCTAAGCTTCTTACTGAGGTGTGCCATGTGCGTGTTCCAGGATAAATCACTGTCAAAGTAAATGCCAAGGTATTTCACGGACGGAACACATGTAATGGGGTAGCAAGAACATGCAGTGCAACTGGAGCTGTGCAAAAAAACCGCAGCGTTTTTCGGGATTGGCTTGTGTGCATTTTTAAAGCACACTAGATGAGTTTTTTGGGGGTTTATATCAATCAGGTTACATTGAAACCAATCATATAGATTAGTAGCGTCCTGTTGAAGTTGACGGAGTGCGCAAGAAAAATCTGTATTAGATGAGATGAGGAGGGTGTCATCTGCATATTGATAAATCTGTGATGAAGTTATAATGCTGGGGAGGTCATTAACATAGAGATTAAATAAGAGGGGTGATAAGATGGATCCCTGGGGAACACCACTATATAAGTCTATAGTTCTGCTTTGCACAGGTCCAAGTTCCACCATTTGAGATCGCTGAGACACATAATTTCTTAGTAACATTTGAAAAGGACCACGAAAACCATAGCAAAACAACTTTTCACAGAGAATATCATGGTGAACAGTATTAAATGCCTTCCTGACATCAAGAAAGAGACCAAATGCCACTTCATTTTGATCAAAACTAGAATGAACGGAATCCGACATCTTTTCTAATAACGTTTGGGTACCAGAACCAGCAACAAATCCGTATTGATGTGGGCTAAGCACGTTATGCCTCAGCAAAAATGCTGACATTGTACATAAGACGTGTTTTTCTAAAATTTGTGATATACACGACACGATAGATATTGGGCGATAATTCGCGATATCATTTCTTTTGCCACCCTTGTAAAGTGGTATAACACGCGCTTGTTTAAGAGAGCATGGTAAGAAGCCACTTTCAATCATATCATTTAGCATAAAAAGAAGGACACACTTCAAGCTTTGGAAGTTTCTGGAAAGGTCGCTGATAAATATTCCATCAATTCCAGCCGATTTGTTATGCCGTAGACTGGAGATTATGCTGAAAAGATCTGGCTCTGTTATGTGTGGAAGAAATGCTGAGTCAATCACAGAAGAAGGAAGTAACGGCGAACGTGATGTGGCACGGGCAATGCGCTGTTCTTTAGAAAAAAAGTTATTAAAATCATTTGCCAAAGAGGATGTCAAGTGACCAAAACTATGCTCTATTGCGTCCTTGACCGGTCTACGCTGACGCCCGCGCAGTTCGTTCACGATAGCCCAAGTTTTGGCCACGTCATGGTGGCAATTGCGAAACTGGCTAGCATAGTAACGCCTTTTAGAGGACCGAAGAAGAGCGGTTACTTTGTTCCTAGCAGCCCGAAATTCATTTCGTAAGTTTGCATTTTTTGGTGAAGCGCGACATTTTGACCACAGCGCTTCTTTGCATCTAATGGCTGCGAGAATGTCAGCTGTAAGCCAGAAGCAATTATTATTTCGTTTTTTGGCAATGATACTTTTTTTGCAGGATTCTTTTAAATTTTTAAGAACCAAAACAAAGTTATCGTAGGCGGTATCTTTGTTATCGATCCATCCATCCATCCATCCATCCATCCATCCATCCATCCATCCATCCATCCATCCATCCATCCATCCATCCATCCATCCATCCATCCATCCATCCATCCATCCATCCATCCATCCATCCATCCATCCATCCATCCATCCATCCATCCATCCATCCATACATACGTCACGGAGGAAAAGCTGCTGAGAAAATCGAGTGCCGCCAAGCAATACCTCGCGCAAAAAGACCGCGCAATATGCAACGCATTCTTGGCTTAACCAAGCTAAGCCTGGGCATTTTTTTTCTGCTTTTTTAATCAACTAGCTTTAAGCGGTAACATATTCAGTAATATTCTTAATCGAACAACAGCACAAAATAAATCAATTATTAAAAATCCCTCGTGTCCCTTGGTTTCTGTGGCTGTTGGCTTCTCTCATATTTATAACGAGCCCCTCATCCCCTCTCTCTGTCTCTCTCTCTCTCTCTCTATATATATATATATATATATATATATATACTTCGTAGACTTCGGTATATATCTTGTAAGCAGTCAAGCACTGCATGCTTTCGCAACCTATATATATATATATATATATATATATATATATATATATATATATATATATATATATATATAGCCATTGTAGGTAATTTTTACACACACACACACAGACACACACACACACACACACACATATATATATATATATATATATATATATATATATATATATATATATATATATATATATATAAAGGACAGGCTCTGTCCGAAACGTCGACTTCCAGTAAATGTTTGCTTAAAGGAAGCGTTTCTTCATTTCGCATCTTATTTCTAGCAGCCAAGTGCGTTTATCTTATTGTGCTATATATATATATATATATATATATATATATATATATATATATATATATATATATATATATAGCGAAGTATACGCTTCGTTAAAGGAAACTTATTTATTCAACTCGACGTTTCGATCAGAAGACCGATCTTCTTCAGGAGTGATTTTACATTGTGAATGCATCCCCTTTTATAGCGGCGGGCACAGAACACGAAAGTGGGAAACACAAAGCACATAGTAGAAAAATACGCATAAAAAATTATTAGAAGCAGTGCGACCCACACACACATAAAAAAAACAAAAAAAGAAGAGTGCGAGGAACAGGTACTCAGTCAGAAAATACAACGTCCAGATGCGGCCTCTGCTTTGTTTAGCACCACAGGCTTGCTTATTGACAGTCGTGTCCAGCTGGGAGGTGCTCGACAGGTGCGTGGCCGTGCAACAACTTTCGTAGAAAAATGCGAAAACTTGTTCCTTCTCCTGGCCGCGAGAGCAAAAAATAAAATATGACCCTCCAACAGAGAGAGCAGACAACAGAAAAAAAAAGAAGAAGAAAAAGGAAAATGAACAGAGCAAGAAAGAAACCTCGAAAAAAAATGTGAAATAGGTAAAAGAAAACCTTTAAAGTAGTGCTTTTTCTTCGCACCCAGCTATAGTGCACTCACCCCTGGTTGAGGGGACGTATTGGAAGGAGTGTAAAAAAAGAAAAAATATAAGAAGAAAATATATAAAAAAATGTGAGCTTACATAGTAAAATTAAAAAGGAAAAAAAAAAGAAATTGTGCGGCATTCGCGTGACCACAAGGTGAGCACACCCGGGGGGGAAACGGCACAGGTGTGGCACAGGTGTGGCATGCAGAAAGGGGTATGACCTCAGACGACTTAGTCAGTGTTGCTTTGTTTAATTTCGTAGGCCCCTGACCTCGGAAGAGAGGTGAGGGTGCCGTAAGTTTCATTAATGCCATTTTGCACTGTGTTAAATTTAAAAATAAAATATGATTCTCGTTGCTCGCGCTCACGAGTGTTTTTGAAGCCACTCTGTAGTATTGTTACTTTAAGTTTGTCAAACTCGTGACCTTTCTCGCGGAGGTGTTGTCCATTCGACCATGTTGTCCATTCGACAGTCAATAAACCGAGAGCTGTAGGTTGCACACCATGCAAAAAAAGCCGATGTCAAGTCTGCAAACACATGGAAACCACGGCACTGGCTAAAAGCACCCATTCAAATTTCAAGCATTCTATCCGGGAAGACCTGAATTGCGATTCCAGCAACGTGGTTTACATGCTCGAGTGTGGCGACTGTCGAATGCAATACATAGGCCAAACAGACAATTCCTTCCGTTTCAGATTTAATAACCACCGCTCACATACCCAATCCCTCCCCAACCTCCCTCTTTCGAAACACCTCCGCGAGAAAAGTCACGAGTTTGACAAACTTAAAGTAACAATACTACAGAGTGGCTTCAAAAACACTCGTGAGCGCGAGCAACGAGAATCATATTTTATTTTAGAGCGCAGCTCTTTGGCGTCCGTTCCTGGGTTTCGCGTCGGCGTCGTCGTCGGCGTTGTCGTCGGCGTCGGCCTCGTAACCAGCTCCGCCCCCCTTTCATCCGCAGCTGGGGTTGACTCACTATCGGCGTCAGCGGCATCAGTCAGTCGCTGCTATCTCTTCCCTCCTCCCTTTATCGTGTTGTCCGCTTGCTGCGCGCGCTTCTGCCCCCATCGTTTGCCGCTGGGTGTACACGCCGCCCCCCTCCCCCCTCTTCCTGCGAGTCTCCGGTTGTCAAAGCGCCGGCTCGAACTTAATTCCTTTCTTCGCTCCTCCTCCAATGCAACCCCTGTGCGGTGGCAATCAGAGAGCCAGATCGGTGGCGGCGGATCTGTATATGTGCACCGCCCGAGCCGAAATTGCCGCTGCCGTTCGCCCTGTGCAGTGGCAATCAGAGAGCCAGATCGGTGGCGGCGGATCTGTATATGTGCACCGCCCGAGCCGAAATTGCCGCTGCCGTTCGCCACTGCGAAATTATCTGCCAGTTCTTTCTGAGCCATGAGCGAGACGACCGATGGAAGTCCTCCGTCTGCTAAAAAAAAAATTCTGTGATAGCGCATACATGTGTTGCTCGATTTCTTTGCCTCAATCTATCGAAAAGGTGAAACAGCTTATTTGCTGCGCTCAAATTTCGCATTAGGAAGTAACGTAATCGTCGGTAATTTTTTTAAATTTAACACAGTGCAAAATGGCATTAATGAAACTTACGGCACCCTCACCTCTCTTCCGAGGTCAGGGGCCTACGAAATTAAACAAAGCAACACTGACTAAGTCGTCTGAGGTCATACCCCTTTCTGCATGCCACACCTGTGCCACACCAGTGCCGTTTCCCCCCCGGGTGTGCTCACCTTGTGGTCACGCGAATGCCACACAATTTCTTTTTTTTATTTATTTTATTTTTTTATTTTTAATTTTACTATGTAAGCTCACATTTTTTTCTTATATATTTTTTTTCTTTTTTTATATTTTTTTCTTTTTCTTATATTTTTCTCTCGCACTCTTTTTTTTGTGTATGTGCGTGTGGGTCGCACTGCCTCTAATAATTTTTTATGCATATTTTTCTGCTATGTGCATTGTGTTTCCCACTTACCTGTTCTGTGCCCGCCCCTATAAAAGGGGATGCATTCACAATGTAAAATCACTCCTGAAGAAGATCGGTCTTCCGATCGAAACGTCGAGTTTAATAAATATGTTTCCTTTAACGAAGCGTATACTTCGCTATATATTCTTATAAGCAGTCTAGTACTTCACGCTTTCGCAACCTATATATATATATATATATATATATATATACAAACAATGCAGCTAATTTTTACCTGTGCCCTTTCATTAAAATTGCTGTTCGATAAAACACATTAGTTCTAGACTACAATATGCTTCGGCTATTTGGCTTCCTCAGTTTTCATTTCTTACTTCCTCCCTTGGATCCATTCAAATGCACTGCCTGCATTTCATCACAGTTAACCACTTAGTACTACCATTATCCGATCCATGTAATCTAACCTTAACCTACCAGATTTGGTGCTGCACAGAAAAATATGGCGTTTCTCTTCTTTAGTAGCACTACAAAACCTCCCTCTTGGTCGGATTGTATAACCATGAGGCCATGCTGCTTAAGAAAGCTAACCACCTTTTTGTGCTGTGGAACGCGCTTTGAAATCCGACTCACGTTCCTTGCCGCGGATTCAGCTCCGTCTACAATGGCTAAGTCTTAAGTGGGGAACACATGTCTGGCAACGCGCCCGGCGCGCCGCTCAGGTCGCCGCTTCCGAACTTCCGCAGCACTGCAAGCAGGCACACATGGGAGCGACGCCAGCCGCGGCGCGCCGGCCGATCAGGCTCCGCCTATTTGCAATGTTACCAGACTGATGTTCACTTCTTTTGCATCCGCGCGAAGGAATGGAAAAAATATTGGCAATTCATGTTTTTTAAACGAATGACATCATCGTTTTTTTTTTGTAATAAATAAAGTTATATCTGCATTTGACTGCGTCGTAATTGTTGTAATAGAAAAATTTTAAAGAAATGTTTGATTTTAGGACAAGCTTTGTCTTGAGACTGGCAACAACAGCTTTCTGCAGGTGCGTTTTGGTATCTTTATTGGTTTCATGAGGCGAACACCGCTGTATTTCATCGCAGTACTACTCTCGCAGTACTACCATAGAGTAACATAGAAGTAAAGAGCGGACACTCGGGCCCTTTCGCGGCCGAGTTCGGCGCTTCCCCGTTTCCGCCAGATGGCACTGAACGTGCAAATAAAAAAAAAGAAAAAGAGTATGGTCTTGGCATGTCTTGGCTTCCTTCTGCGGACTGACTGATGCGCTCATTGTCACCCTGACAGAATGCACGTAGTAGGTGCACTGCCGCTTGCCAAGCGCGCGCGATGCGTGGCATAACGCCTTTGCGGCTTGTGGGTGACGTGTTTTGCCGCGGCGTCCAGGCAAGAGATCAAAGCCAAACGCTTTTGACGAGCGTCGAAACCTGGATAATTGTTGCGTGCTCCGTAATCGTCACGCTGGTGGCCAGCTGCTCAGCTGGGCAATGTGACACCGCCTCCTCCGCGGGAGGGGAGAACGCACAAGACGCAATGAAAGTAGAGCCTCCAAGATTCCTGTTGTGGTCTATCATCTCTGAGGCCAGTGCGTTTCCCCGGGTCCGCTAGGTGCGCTGTGCACAAAAGTCGGCCGCTGGGGCGTACGGGACTGTCCGCTCTTTACTTCTATATTACTCTATGGTACTACTCTCGCCGAGACGAAGACTGCTGCTTCTGAAAAAGACGCTGCGTCTTCTGAAAGTAAAGCAGAATAGGATGAAGCGGAGGTGGTGGGTGCGGCCAGCCTGGAGAGCTCGCCACACGGAGAGCGAATTCTTCACGACGGTAAGAACCATGTAAATTCTATCTTAGGAGAGGGCTGAGTCGGTGTGGTTGGTTCATGTTGAACGGTACGACGAAACAGCGCTGACGTACGGGTGGGAAGAGGAGACAGACACATGCGCTGGGCTAACAACCAGTTCTAGCTTGCCGAACTTTGGACTTCGTTAGTGTAAAATGAAGTCAGTGACGCTGACGCCCTGAGCGACCCATCTTGTTTTAACACGGCGTAGTGCCAACTTTTTAAAGCTAACGTGGCGCAGCGAACCGTTACAGGCGTGGTACTCGCGGAGCGCTGACGTTTTTGCAGCGCTGTGGCGCTGTCGCCCCCAGCCCCCCGCCACTTATCTGCTAAAGCTTATCTGCCGCCTCTGTGCGCCGCGGGTGGTTCACTGAATCTGCATGTCGCGGACTACCGTGCGGCAACTGTGACAGGATACGCGGCAATCATTGGATGTTTTGCTATTCACATAGTCCGCGTGACCTTGTAGACCAGCGCCGCTTACGTTCTAAACTCTGTAATATCAAAATTACGAGTGGAGGCGGGCTGCAGAAGAAACATTCCTTCTGCGTCCTCGGGTGTTTTTTTTTCTTGTTTTTCATGTGTGTTGTGTAATCATTATTGGCTTCATTGTATTTCACATGTAAAAGATGAGGGAGGGAGATTTGAATTACTTCAAAAAGTATTACAGAATGAACCCACAGGAGTTTGACTTCATTTTATCACTTGCTGGAGAAGACCTCCAGAGGAAATATGTTGTCAGGGAGCCAATATGCCCTGCTGAAAGGTTGGCTATTACTCTCAGGTATGTGAAGTGTCAGATGTGATGGCTATTTTCATGCACCATAGCACAAGCTTGCAGCTACTTCTGTGCTCGCGATCTGAGATGGACAAGAAAGAAAACAATTTTCTCTGAGATAATAGAGTTAAATCGAGCCGCATATACTTAAAATGTAATGCACAAATCTACTCCACCTTGGGGGATTCCCCTAAACATTTGGTCTACACTGTTCCCACTTCGAGTTATTGATCAATTCGCTCTCGCCCTACCATAAGCTTGCCGTCCCGGTTGGCTCAATTGGTAGAGCGACTGCTCCGGTGAAGCGGTGGTCCCGGGTTCGAACCCCGGACCAGGACGAATTTTTCTTTAACTACGAAGTTTCTGAGAAAGCTGTGTAGCTTTCCTGTGTAGCCGTATGGCTGCGCTCGGGTGGACGTCAATGAGTAATTACTCCCTTATTAGAAATCTACTCCACCTTGGGGGATTCCCCTATACATTTGGTCAACACTGTTCCCACTTCGAGTTATTGATTAATTCGCTCTCGCCCTACCATAAGCTTGCCGTCCCGGTTGGCTCAATTGGTAGAGCGACTGCTCCGGTGAAGCGGTGGTCCCGGGTTCGAACCCCGGACCAGGACGAATTTTTCTTTAACTACGAAGTTTCTGAGAAAGCTGTGTAGCTTTCTTTTGTAGCCGTATGGCTGCGCTCGGGTGGACGTCAATGAGTAATTACTCCCTTATTAGAAATCTACTCCACCTTGGGGGATTCCCATAAACATTTGGTCAACACTGTTCCCACTTCGAGTTATTGATCAATTCGCTCTCGCCCTACCATAAGCTTGCCGTCTCGGTTGGCTCAATTGGTAGAGCGACTGCTCCGGTGAAGCGGTGGTCCCGGGTTCGAACCCCGGACCAGGACGAATTTTTCTTTAACTACGAAGTTTCTGAGAAAGCTGTGTAGCTTTCCTTTGTAGCCGTATGGCTGCGCTCGGGTGGACGTCAATGAGTAATTACTCCCTTATTAGAAATCTACTCCACCTTGGGGGATTCCCCTAAACATTTGGTCAACACTGTTCCCACTTCGAGTTATTGATCAATTCGCTCTCGCCCTACCATAAGCTTGCCGTCCCGGTTGGCTCAATTGGTAGAGCGACTGCTCCGGTGAAGCGGTGGTCCCGGGTTCGAACCCCGGACCAGGACGAATTTTTCTTTAACTACGAAGTTTCTGAGAAAGCTGTGTAGCTTTCCTTTGTAGCCGTATGGCTGCGCTCGGGTGGACGTCAATGAGTAATTACTCCCTTATTACGGTACTACCACAGAGCTGTAAAACTTGAGCTCTGTGCTTCTTTTGCTGAATCATCCATGCATATTTTTCAGTTGTTTGGTACATATTCGCATTACCTTCTAGTAAAAGCATTGTGTTGGCTGCTTACAGCTTCCTATGCAAAATGAATTTCTTTACATCTGTTGCCACATCAATTTCCCAGGTACTTGTCATCAGGTGACCTTGTAAGAAATGTTTCCCTTTCTTTTCGTGTGGGGATTTCGACAGCAAGGGCAGCAATACGTGTGACATGTCAAGCTCTGTGGTCCAGACTTGAGCCTCTGTACATGCCTGCGAGTACTTATGCTTGGTTTGGTTTTGGTTTTATGGGGTTTAATGTCCCAAAGCGACTAAGGCTATGAGAGACGCCCGAGTACTTATATATGAAGGACATTTGTTTCATATGGCCGTGTGTGACATAAACATGGAATGATAATTAAAAAAGAGGGTAAGGCATTTAAATTCATTACATCTTGAAGGGAACAAAAGCATACTTTACTACCAAAGGAGTGTGCTTCAGACTTTTTGAGAAAAGTAATGTGATGACTACAGCAACAGATGGATATTAGCTTCTTACATTTCATTTTTTAAATAACAGATGTCTGGTGTAGTTGCAACTTAAGCTAGGTCACCTGAATAGTTACTCGACAGTCTTTGTTAGTTTTGCATGAAAAGTCCATTGCACTGCATTTTGGGCAGGTTATTTAATATAGTCTTGCAATTAAGTGGGTTTAAAAGCGGCTCAACAGCTGACTTAGTGACGGACAGCGCACATACTGAGTACCAATGAAAGGACGAGTTTATTTGCGCCCGCAAAATCTACCAGGGGAGAAGCACCATTAAAAACACCACAGTTAGGAAAGTTAAAATGCAAGAACAATCTAATCTAAATGCTCTGTACATGATGTGTTTCATTTTCACGAGGCAGGAGCATTAGAATGAATAACAAAATAAATGTGCAGCAGGCCCCCCACCTGACAGACCTGTACTAATTGTGCTTATCTGTGTTTTTTATAACCTGGCAATGCAATCGCTGTTCAAAAATTTGTTGACCTGGTCGATGCATCTTTATGGAGGTGAATTGCAACAGGTCCATATACTTTGTCATGCCAGTGCACGTTGAAAACCTCATGGGGTGAAATTTATTCGAGGCCCAACCCTACAGTCTCCCTCATAGCCCATGAATCTCTTTTGGCCATTACACCCCACAATTTTTATCATTTGTTGGCCATGCTAAATGCATTTTGAGTCTCATAAATAAATAAACATGTAAAATTAAGAATTGCAGTGCATGTCACCACCGTCAATTAGGCTGTTTGCCTAATGGGTGTGTTTTCATTTTCTTTTGTACCTTTTTTTCAGGATCCAGATCTCGCAACTTGGGTGGGTATTGGCAATGGCTTTGCGGAGAGCTGGCAGTTTCCGAACTGTATTGGGGCTGTGGACGGGAAACATATCGAGATAAGAGCCCCTGCCAATTCTGGGAGCATGTACTTCAACTATAAGGCAAGTTTCCATTGCGGGGCATATATTGCTACCTTAATACTTCAGCTCGCTTCGTCTTATAAGTTGATTTTCATAGAGCCTTCTGCATGCGCTGGTGGTCTCTGACATTGCAAGCTTTTATTTTGTAGTACGCTGGCTCAATACCAGTTTTTAGCCATGCCAGTTAGAATACATTCTAAATTCTCCATATGCTGTATCGTAGCACATGTAAAAGCTGCAAAACACAATTTTAGCACTTCAGCATCGTCTAAACAAAGCCAGACTAAGGAAAACAACAAACATACTTCGAGAGTCAGGCATCCCCTTTGCAGTCGTTTTTTTTTAAGATTTGAAGATAATAATAAATCCGTCACCAAGCATGAGGGTACCAGTCATCGTTGCAGACATGGGATTATAAAAAATTAATGATAATAATAACTATAAAAAAAAATATATCTGGCCGCAGAAAGCCATGTATTTTAGTTTCGGTAACTACTAAACTAATAATGATACGAACATTATTTTTGTTGTAACGCATTCCAAAATGTCTGGGGATACTTATGAAATAAACTTATGACTGTGGCTCCCATCTTAAAAGAATTATTGCAACTTTTTTTCATTTCAGGGCACCTTCTCCATTGTTCTGCTTGCCGCAGTGGACAGCACCTACAAGTTCACTGTAGTAGACGTTGGTGCGTACGGGAAGCAGAGTGATGGGGCAGTCCTGCAAGAATCAAATTTTGGAAAGCGCCTTGAGAGTGGACAGCTAGACTTGCCGAGAGACCTGCCCCTGCCTGCCACAACCCTGCCTGCACCTTGCGTCTTTGTCGGGGATGAGGCCTTCCAACTGCGACAGTATTTCCTGAGGCCATACCCCGGGCGTGGTTTGGAGGCCAGCAAACGGATCTTCAACTACCACCTCAGTCGAGCAAGGTAACAAGAACAAAACTGATACCGTCATTATATACTGGAAGTTTGGCTTGGTGTCAGGTTACAGATATGCTTAAGATTTCGTGCACAGGTATGAAGTGAGAACAGCTACAGCATTTATTGCAAATTAGTCTTCACATTGCATGTGAAATTTATGCGTAGAGTGTCTAAACTCGTGCCATGGGACAACTGATGTGATTCTGTATTTTCTTCCTCAAACAGGAGATGTGTTGAAAATGCATTTGGAATCCTTGTAACTCGTTGGAGGATCCTCGAAAGGACGTTAGGGGAAACGCCAAGGAACGCTGAAGATCTGGTGAAGGCATTGTGCGTACTGCACAATTATTTGATGTCCAACAGTCTAGGAGACAGCAGTTATTGTCCCCCTGAGTATGGCGACACGGTGAGCGCAAGTGGCCAGCGAAAAGATGGCCAGTGGCGTCAGCGACTAGCACTGCCACCCATGCAAGTCGCACGCACCACTGCAAGAAACTTTGGAGCCAGGGCCCGCTATGTTCGGGAGATGTACCGGCAATATTTTAGCAGTCCTGTTGGCAGAGTGCCTTGGCAGGACGCTGTACTGTACTGAGAGCACATAAGATTAGCCATTACATGCTGTCAAATAAGTGTTATTTGCCTCTATTTTAATGTTTGTCTCAAAGACGTGCATGAGGCATGCAAAAAAAATCAGTTTGGTTATCTGAACGATCAATCATTCCGCAAGTAAAGTGCAGCAACAGCACCATTTACCTCCAAATGAGGACATCAGAAATGAGTTGGAGCGTATTTTATTGCATTAGCATAGCTGCACTGCATTGCACACATTGCATGAGCAGTCTCATTGACGCAGTGATATGGTCACTAATTACAAGATACATGTAATTAGTGATCATTTGGTGGGCTCAATTGCACTATACTAGTGGGCACTTTCCCTTCTCTATATTTCATAATGATGTCCATAATATGGATCTTGCAGTATGCTTGCAGCGCCTCTGGAATTTTATCGATGTCTTTCGCCAAAGACAAGCAAAAATATTCACTTGAATCCGGTTTGGCATTCAGCTGTCTGTCAATGCTCTCAATTTCGGCATCGAATGCTTCAGCTTTTCTTTTAGATTTTCTCTTGATCCCAGAAGGGTGCTGTGGGGTGGCACTTGAAAATGCGGATGATATGGCATCGGGCGAGGGTAGGGACGGACATGGGGATGAATTGGACTTATCCGGATGAGGAAAGTTTTTGGGTGCCCCAGAACACTTTGTTTGGGGGCTGGTAGTTGAGCCTTCCGAAGCCATATCTATAAAAAAACTGTTGTGTCGGGAGTCTGCATGTTCTTCTTCTTCATACTCTACTGCCACCTCGTCGAAAGAGTTTGCTTCAGCAGCTTCTCCACGCACATTGCTGGA
Organism: Amblyomma mixtum; assembly: GCF_055824585.1. Classification (NCBI taxonomy): domain Eukaryota; kingdom Metazoa; phylum Arthropoda; class Arachnida; order Ixodida; family Ixodidae; genus Amblyomma; species Amblyomma mixtum. Next base: position 87,071,578 of record NC_143021.1, read on the forward strand.
AGATCTGCGGAAGAAACGCCACTTGCTTGTCAACACAATAAGCCTTCAGCATAAATTCTATCTTGTGTCAGCTGCAACTTTCGTACCCCAGCGAAATTTTTGTTCTCACTTGATGCTTGACATGAAAATGAACTGTATTTTACAAGTCTCAGTTTGAAATACAGGCTAAATTTATTTCATGTTTGATTATTAAACTTATGTGATCTGGCTTTTCTTACTAAGGTCATTTATTTGCTGAGAAATCTAGCTATTGTCCTGTCCAGCAATCCTACTTCAATAGCACGCTAGGATATTTTAGCACAGTTGTTTGTTGCCCCTATGCTGTACTTGCGTTCGTTGATAAATGCAAGACATTTCTTGCAAAACAGGATTTTGGACTGATGGTATGCGGTATTAAATGTTGCAATGTTTTACATACACTATGAGACGCACCATGTCAGAGGGCTTCAGATTTAGACAATCTGAGGCTCTCGAACCTGCAATGACATCGCGTACCGAATTAATGCATTTTGCCTCCATCAAAGTGTACCGTCATAAAATTTATAAGCGTGAACACGGTGGCGCGTGGCAGATAGCCTCGAACCCTACTCATGGCTACTCGTGGCGATTTGCAGCTGCCGCCTTCATAAACAGAGTAGAAAGGGAGGTGTGTCCTTCGGCTTGCTGGTAGCAGGCAAGGCGGCATAACCCTTTCCGCCACATTGCTAAAGACCGCCGCCTCGTATCGCCACAAATAGGACTCGAGGCTATCTGCCACGCGCTTCCATGTTCATCCTCCTAAATTTCATGACTGTACATGCCTTAGCTACCTCTTGTCACCTTACTGTTAAATTAAGTGAACACTTGTGGAAAAATTAGTTTGAAACCTCAAGAGTGAACAAGCCGGCAAAACAATCCCAAAAAAGATTATGGATCAAGGAGTGTTATAATCACTCACGCGGATCGATGATGTCCCGCAGAAACATCATCTGCTCAAAATACGGCCATGATGAGCTGGTATCGCCTGCTTCCGAGCCACTTTGTTTCTTAAGTTTTTATTTTTGGCAAAACGTGTCTCGGAGGTTTCGCCACCTCAGCGTCACAGTCTTCACGTCACCTACAGATAGATTGAAAATGCCAGGACACTGTCAAGAAAGCAGCATTATATACATCTTAAATCCTAGTAGTGCTGTGTAGTCCGAGCACACTTCTATCTAAAAGCCTAGGAGAAGTAGTCCAAAAATAAGACAATTTCAAGGTTTACTCCATCCTTCAAATTTAGTTAGGGAGCTATTTTATGCACTAGTTGTGATGTACAGATGTACCATTTTTTTCTTCTCAGCATTTTAAACTTCAATACACTGTTCCAATCAGAGCATATCTTTGTACCTTAGTGCAGACTGTTACCGAAAAAAAAAGGATTGCCAGTATGATCTCTCGAAGCATGCAAACCATTTCTTGCTTTTCTATTCCTTTACTTGGCAGAACGTTTGTCCAATCAAGGTACTGTCTACTGCACCAAAAGTATTTCTGCAAGGGTCAAGGTCAAGAGAGAAACAATCGCTTGGTTTAGTGTCGTTTTTAACACCGGCTGTAACACTTGCCGAACCCCTAACTCCTAAAGGCTCGACAAAGCTTAGTGAGCTGAACACCTTCTGTAGTCATTAACATGCAATGTTCCAACAACATAAAACCGGGCAGCTAAGTGTTGTTATGGGGGTCAGGTGCCATCATGCAAGAGACTGGATAGTATAACCTTTGTAAAAAATATATAGCCAAAGGGGTTAGCGTCTAAGGCAGATAGCGGGGCGCTATAGCACATTTGGCAGCCCTATGACTGGGAGGGTTGAGGATCAGAGTTCCTGTAGTCTTTTTGAGATTTCGGGTCACCAAGGATGCAAACTCAGAAGCAAAGTCCTCGGGAAGTACATTTTTGACAAATGTGTGCATTTCCTCCTTTAGTGCTCTGCAGCGTGGTGCACATGCACTTTATAAAGTGCTTTTTCATCGTTTAACTGAGCTACCATTTGTTGCCGGTATACATAACACATTATGCAATACTGTTTGATCTGTGATGTTGTACTAATTTTCTGTGTTATGTACACTGTATTACATTTTGTATGATGCATTCAATTATTCATGTGGCGGCTTGTGGCTAAATGGTCCTCTGAACAGCTTATAGTGGCCACCAACAATGTCAGTGACTTGAAGTGATACATGGTCACATCACATTTATTTTTAAAGTGAAGGCTTACTTTACTGTGCTTTAATAATCTAGGAAATGGTGCATATCTAATGTATTAGACAATGATCGCGCTACTGATCTGTAATGTTGCCTGGGCTGTTAATTGATCATGCACACTTTACAGCCTTCTTTATGTTACGTGTGCTTTTTATATAGTTGCTTGTGCCTAAAGTACCCTCTGGGCTTGAGATTCTACCAACATTGTTAGTAAATTGCAATAAAGCATACTAGTTCTCATGTTTGCTCTGGTGCTATTCAAACCGTCTGCCCACTGCGAAAATATCGCAACACGTCATCTTGCAATCACGTCGCAATACAGGTGCGAAAACCGCTAGCGGAAGTATTGGCGAAAATCCCGTCAGTAACTCGTTTAGGCCACAATTAAAGCAACAAATAACTTTGCGATCTGCACTATATACGCTCGTGAGTGTTCTCGCTCGCGATAGCTCAAGTGCAGTACCTCAGCTTCGATCAGTCATGCAGAGCGCGCGAGCGGCCGCCCGCACAAGGCACGCAGTTGATGCTGTGGCCTGCCTCGCGCTTCTCTCAAAGCTGTGTAGGCCGCTGGCCCAAACTTAAAGGCAGTGCTGGAAAAAGGGCGGCGGACTCGCGGAAACAGGTAAACTGTTTTGTTCGCACCCGTATAGGTCCGATAGAATACATACCTTGGGTTCCCTCCAGGCCAATGTCTTTGGCTACGGTAATCCAGCTGGAATATCGCCGATCAACATTTTTATAGTCTGCGGTCCTCTGGTCCCAAAGAGGTGGATTTCTCTGCACCGCTGCTATAAGTTGTTCGTTCTCCCAAATACGGGACTGTTTGAAGGAAGACATGGCGTTCGGTGAAAACAGCTGTCAAACTAAGCCTACAATTCAGCAGCCGACACACTGCTCACCTCTGTACCTCTGTTGGGCTCGCCTGTGACGTCGCGGAATCG